>NC_084488.1:113224470-113541661 GCF_030035675.1 Rhineura floridana
AATCCCCTCCCACCACTCTTTTCCCCGGGGAGGGGGGGAGAGATACAGATACAAAATGGAGGGAATTTAATATCTCTCACCTGGGATGGGGGTGGGGAATATGCCGGGCAAGGGGAACTCACCATTACAATAGAGTCTAAACAATTAGGGCTTCTTTGGGAGGAGGGCAGGTGGAAATCCACCCCAAAAGTTAATCACCGAGAGCAAATACCAAGAGCAGGAAAATAAAAATGCAGACAGGCTGCTTACAAGGTCGGGGAAGGGAGCTGGAGCAGAATAATTTTCATTAAAAAGATAAGATCGTCCAGGATACTTAGGCAGCTTATAGCCCCTAATACCCCTCAGTCTTTCAAACCGTTTATTGTTTTCTTCAACAATCACACACACACACACACACACACACAAAGGGAAAAGGGAACCAAGATGGAAACTTACATACCTTTCAGTTTCATTACAAGTAAAAAAAATGTTAATGACTGGTGGAGGGGAAATGAGAGGGGTCCTTGTCTCTTTAAGAAAACCTACCTGATAAGTTTTCCAGAAGGTGATTGACAATTGTCCAGGAAAGGAAATCTGAAATGCTTATCAGCATTATCTCTGGAGTCGTTTTACACTCATTACAAGCTATGCATTCAGGGAGCTATACCGAAACAACACTCTGATGCTTTTCTCCAGAAGGCTCTGAGGGGACATAGGCAAACTGCCTTATTACTGAGTTAGGCCATTGCTCCATGTAGCTCAAAACAGTCTACGCTAGAAGCAGTGTGTCTGCATTGAATACCCATACTGATTTTTAATTGGATTTTGATGGCTTATTTTATTTCCTATATTGTATTTCATTGTATTACAATTTGCATTCCATAGGATTCAAATTGTGATAGAATAAAAATGCAACATAAGAGCAACAGAAATACAAAATTTAAAACCATACAGCATCTAACACAGTGCATTACAATTGCTGTAACAGGAAGTAAAATAATTAAGTGGTCCACCAAGACCATCAGCAGTTTACAAGTGGTCCATGGGGGGGGGGAAGCCTGAGAACCATTGGTCTGCTCTACACTAACAAGCAGTGGATCTCCAAAATTTCAGACGGGAGACATTCTTGGCCCCACCTGAAGATGCAAAGTGCACATGCTATTCCTGTGGTGCAGAGAGGGGTGCAGTCATGCAGGGTCTCGGGGGGTCTTAGACCCTTTACTTTTTTGGGAGCAGGATCCCTCTGTCTCCAGCATCCTACAAGCCAGTCAGCATGAAAAGGGCATGTGTTAGCCACTGAGAAGTGTCTTCTAACATGCTTCCTTGTCCTTTCCTGTGGATTGGAGCCAATCAGAGTGAAAGCAGATGATTCTTCCCAGTAGCTAACACTGTCCTCTTTCATGCTTATTAGTTCCTAGGCATTATCAAGGATAAACACAGGGAAGGGGCATGGCTGTGATTAACATGAAGGGACCCTGCACTTCTGAATTTGCCACTACACTACTGGGTGCAGAAGTGCAAGGTTCTTTGCACTTCTCCCCATATCCCCTATTTATTTACTTAAATAATCATTATCAAATAAAATGAAAGTAGATTAAAAATTTAAGGTCAACAAAATGTAACAGCCCCCCCCCCAAAAAAAAACATGTTACAAAACACCTAGACAACGATAACAGCAGCCTGAACAACATGCAAGGTACAAAAAAGAATTCCAACCTGAGAAATAGTATATATGTTCTGCTGGGGCTGGAATGTATGCAGGTGTCAGGTGCTTGCCAGGAGACAGTGCAGACATACCAGGAAATACATTCAGTAAGGCTGCTGGCTGCCGCTGCCGGGCCTCCTACCTCATTCCTCCACCTGTCCCGTTGCACTCCCTGCCCTGTTAGGAACAGCAAGTCTATTTCTGTTCTTAACTTTTATTTTAGAGAAAAGGTGAGTAAGAGGAGGCATGGCAAAGGTGTATAAAATGATGCATGGTGTAGAGAAAGTGGAAAGGGAGATGTTTTTCTCCCTCTCTCATAATACTAGCACTCAAGGCCATCCAATGAACCTGAATGTTGGAAGGACAGACAAAAGAAAGTTATTTACCACACAGCGCATTGCAAACACTATGGAATTCACTCTCACAAGAGGTAGTGATGGCCACCAACTTGGATGGCTTTAGAAGAGGATTAGACAAATTCATGGAGAATAAGGCTGTGAGCGGCTACTAGCCACAGTGGCTAAGTTCTGTCTACACCAGCCTTTCCCAACCGGTGTGCCTCCAGATGTTGTTGGATCACAACTCCCATCAGCCTCAGCCATTGGCAATGCTGGCTGAGGCTAATGGGAGTTGTGGTCCAACAAACATCTGGAGGCACACTGGTTGGGAAAGGCTGGTCTACACTGTCAAAGGCAGGATGCCCCAAAACACCAGCTGCTGGGAATCGCAGGTTGGCAGACTGCTGTTGCGCTCCTGTTCTGCTTGTAGGTTTCCCAGAGGCATCTGGTTGGCCACTGTGAGAACAGGATGCTGGACTAGATGGGCCTTTGGCCTGATCCAGCAGGGGTCCTACAACAGGCCAAGGAGAAAGGTGGGCAAGACAACAGATGGGAGAAGAATATGGGACCTCACACAGTGCCTTGGCACTAGGGATGGGTGAGAATTTCTATTCAGTTTGCATTTCAAGCAGAGTTTATCAAATTCACACTTTCTGAAAATATATGAGGGGAATGTGCATAAAAATTAATATGTGAGTGAAAATAACATGCAGAAAGGCATGATGTGATGAGAAATGGCTTGCAAAAATGTGTACCTTTGTCAAAACAGCCTACAACAGACAGCTTCACCCCTGTACGTAACACAGTTGCATGAAGAGGTCATGACAGTGGCTAGAAGCCTATTATGAGAGAAAGGTGATTGTGTACATACACAAAGCACCAGTCCCTGCCCCAAAGAACAAACATGAATCTGAATTGGCAAAAGACGGGGAAGGCTAGCATAGAGAGGGCTCAGATAATGGAAGGCTTTGCCAAAGGTCATGTGGCATAATTGAAATTCAGTGAATCGTGCCATCTCTCAAGCATTTATTTTATACTGACTTATAACTTCTTGCAAAATGAGACAGAGAGAGAGAGAGAGAAAGAGAGAGAGACCAAGTTCTTGCAAAACTTTTTACAGAGAGTTCATTGAGTTGTTACTTGAGGTGAAGGCAACACTGGTTGGTTTTTAAAGTGGTTTTGTCAAACTGGGCTGGTTTTATGAGTGGTTCGACATGTGTGCAGATCACTGTTCTTCAGCCTTGGGTGCCCAGATGTTGTTGGACTACAACTCCAATCACCCTTGGCCATTGGCTATGCTGGGTATGGTTTTGGGAATTGTAATCCAACAACATCTGGGGACCCAAGGTTAAAGAACAGTGGTCTAGATGAACCTCTCAGCGATGGCTACTTCCAAAGCCATTCCCACATGTCTGGCTCTCATACTCCATCAGTAGACTATGGATACATTTGGACGTGTACATAGCCTGGATCACGAGAGTGCTTTCCATCCAGTGTCACTGGCCCAGATCAGTGGGCAGCAGTTTTGCAATAAGCATATTCATTTGAACAACCGGCAAAGAGGAGTAAACTGTTCCAAAGCTTGAAAACTGGTTTGCAATAAAACTGGGGTTCTCAAACTTTGGTTTTTGGACCACTAGTGGCCTGTGAGCTTCATTCAGGTGGTCCACAACAGTAGCGTGGTTGGAAATTCAGAAGTGCAGGATCCCTTCATGTTAGTCACAGTCATGCTCCCTCATGTTTTTGCTGCTGTGTTGAGAACTAGATCCTTGTTAGTACGTTCTCCCACAACAACAGACATCCCTAGGAGCCAGCAAGCATGAAAGCGGAGAGTGTTCGCTATTGAGAAGGGGCTTCTCAGTAGCTGGCTCACCTCCTTTCACTCTGATTGGCTCCAATCCGCAGGAAAGGACAAGGAAGCATGTTAGAAGACACTTCTCAGTGGCTAACACACTTCCCTTTCATGCTGATTGGCTCATAAGATCCTGGAGACAGAGGGATCCTGCTGGGACGCCGCTCCCCAAAAAGTAAGGGGTCTTAGATCCCCCGAGACCCTGGAAAGCTACACCCCTGGTCCACAGCATGTCTACATTATTATATGCATATTGATTTTTAATAGTGTTTTGATTGTTTCTTTTATTTCTTATATTGTATTTAGCTGTATTACAATTTGAGTTCTATGGAATGCAATACAATGCAAAACAAGAAATAAAAGAAGCAAACAATATACAATTAAAAACCATACAGCATCTAGCACAGCTCCTTACAACAGGCAGAAAAATCACTAAGTGGTCCACCAAGACCATCAGCAATTTTCAAAAAAAAAGTTTGGGAACCTGTGCAATAAAACACTGACTCTGCTTATAGTGTGGTTAAAAGAAAAAAAATCCTGAAAGCAATTTGCTCCATAAGATTTCTTTAGAATCTAATGTTTAGGTACTGCCACTCACACATGACTAGTCTCCAGTGCCTAATTGGAAATAGATTTGTTTTTCTGTTCTTAATTGCCTCATCAATAGCTACCAAATTGCCACGAGTCAGGTCCCTCAACCTTATTTTGTTACAGGATTCTCCTAGGACAAAAAGGAGATGAAGAATTGAACACTTTTCACCCTGGGGCTTGTGTATGGTCACAAAGGCTGAAATGCCTAAGACTAGCTTAGTAAAAAAAAAATAGACCCATCACCACCCACAATATTAGGGATGCAGGCATGACTCACTGGGGAAGGTGGCTCAAAATCAAGCTTATGAAACAGGGCTAAGAAAGAGTCCTTTCAGGCTATGTACATGCATTCGTAGCTTAAAAAGCAGCAAGGTCATTTCCCACCACTGTGTTTCAAGTCACATTTGCACACTATTGTCACCCCACTGGGTGCAGAGGGGGACAGGGATATCTTCACTCAATGCGCCTTACCTGTTTAATTTCCCTGCCCTTGCACACCCCCAGCACTCCTGTTAATTAAACTGTAATCTGCGCATATGCAACAACTGTCTCAAATGTACATACCTCAGCTTAATTCCTTTGGAGGAAGGGGGAAAAATATAAATTTAATTAATTAATATTAATAAATGCGAAGTGAATGTGGCTTAAATTTTCAATTTGGATTGAAGCTGGTTTGAAGGAAATAACATCAAACATCAGTATCTCTCAAGAAACTACAGGATAGAAATTGATTGTACATGGCTTCAAAAACCAGTGTTGGAAGTGCACTGGATGGAGAGAAGACAGTAATGTGTACACAGCCTGTTACAAAAGTCTGGTTCAGTAGGCAACTTATAGAAGTGTCAAAGAGACGCATGGCTTTGCTCTCCTTCTCCATATTCTGCTTCCACCTTCATTTTGGTTTGTTCTAGGTCTCCCTCTTTGGCTTCTTTTATAACTACAGCACAGACTTCACCAATGAACAGAACCAGAATAGATTCTCCTTCTGGGCTGACAAGGATGAATGGACAGATTATTTCAACAGACCAACCTTAGCTAGCACTTTCTACAAGGTAATGTTTTATTTTCCAGTACCTACTGCTGCAGTGTGGTTTGTTGTGCAAATAGCATAGTGACACCTAGCTGCAAGTTACAAGAACTGCAATTTTATAAGCATGTTTCTCCAAGTGGCCTTTAGCTAGGCTGCATATTATTGTATAGTTGCCTCCACCACCTGCCCCTCCCGCAACCTCTGCCTTTACCCTACTGAAGTCTCAGAACCAGTTTTGAAGTCTCAATAAAAATGGTGTAATATGCAGTCTGAAATTAAATTCTGCATGTATTAAATAGCTGCTCAGCTCCGAGAGACCTCTCTGGTCCCATGAGCCCTGCCATATGATACCTGTGAGTGCTCCATAATCACGGCTAGCCCCGCGTACAATCCTACAAATATGAAGTATAATGCACAATGATAGAACCTCAAAGGTACAGCATCAGACTCATGACGCTAGAGTCCACCATGGACCAGGAAACCAAGTCAAAGGCTACAAGACCATCAGCTGAGGTTCCTGGCTCTGAGTCTGGTGCTGGTGATCAGAGGTCCACTTAACCTCGGGCTGGCAGGCAGCAGCCCACTGAATCAGATCCCACAGCACTATGGCCCATACGGCAAAAGTGGGAACCCCTACAGGCCCTCTCTCTAGGCAAAAGGAGAAGGTGCCTCCCACGCTATCTTGCCAGTCCAGCAATGCAAGGAGTGTGCCAGGTAAGAAGCCATGGAGCTACTGAGAAGCGCCCATCTTCAGGCCAGAGAGCTGGCCCTTAAAGGGCCTCTAGTGCTCCAACAAAAAGGGGAGGAGCACAAGAGAGCATGGACTGGAGGAAGAGGTGTAAAAGGCCTCACTTCACCTCCAGACCTCACTGGCACACGTTTCTCACTAGGAATTTTCCTTGGTTCTGCAACAGCTGACCTGCCTTGCCCTGTGGGCTCTTCCTCAGGAGTAGAATGCAACACATTGAAAGGAAATAGTTGTTTTGAGATGTCCAAAAAAGGGAATGGGGTTAAATGGCTGAAGAGGACTGTTTCTGGCAACCTGAAGATCACTGATGAAAGAATGTTTTTTACTGTGTTTTAGAATGTTTTTAACTGTAATCGTATTTTGGAATGTTTTAAACTGTTCTTAGTATGTTTTTCTTTTTCTTGTTAAATGGTTTTATGTTTGCTGCCCTGGGTTCCTTTAGAAGGAAGGGTGGGATATAAATCCAATTTATAATAATAATAATAATAATAATAATAATAATAACTTGCGTGATGTAATCATGATGCTGAGGAATACACAGAATCCTTTATCCTAGAAGCCTAGTGAGCCACAAAAAATTGAATAAATTATCAGACACATACAAATATTTCTACAAGCCAGGTTAAGCAACCAATTGAATGAAGGCAGGAAAATGCAGAAAGTACATCCAGTTTACACTGTGGGACACTGTAGGTTAATCAGTCAGCTATGCCTTTTTAATTACTAGCAGAAAATAAAGAGAGAAGTACCTGCATGGTTTTCTTTAGACAACCTCTAGTTAAACACACTCTTCCAGCTCACAAACAACATTCTGCCCTCTTAGAAAAACGAACAGCATTAATCTAGGACAGATAAAAAGCATTCCCTCGGAAACAAGCAAAAACTCCCTTTTTGCTTTTCTCTGATTCTGCACCCGGCTGCAGATACAAACCTCTCCAGCAGTTACCATAAAGAATAAACAATATTTTCCCCACCCCACCCATTAGCTTGCTTTAGAACAATGTCTGGGCTAAAAAACTAGTCTACAACCCAGCGGATTATGATTTATTTGCAACTTCAAACAGGATTTGTAAACACAATGCTGGAAAAATGGGACCACAAAGCAAACCTCCAACAGCAGCTCTTCGTAACTGATGGCATTATGTTACAACAGGGTCAGCCTACAACGAATCAAGATTTCCATCATGTTGGATTTTTTCCACCTGGTATGGAACTCTTCCTGATATGGAACATAGTCAGTTTAGGGCAGGCGTGGGGAACCTTTTTCAGCTCAAGAGCCATATTCCCTTTTGGGGAACCTTCTTCTGGAGGCCACATGCCAATGGTGGATGGGACCTGAGGCAAAAGTGGGTTGACGAATGAATGTAAATTTTACCTTTGTACAGTAGGCTACTTTTTACACACACTCTCACACACACCTGTATCCTCTATCCAGGCAAGCAAAAAGCATTATCAGAGATCAAAGGCACATTCCAGTCAGGCAAAAGCACTCAAAGAAGATGCGAAGCAAGGCTGTTAATGGGGAATGGCTCTAACTCAGTGGTAGAGCACCTAGTTTGCATGTTCAACCTCCAGCTAGGGCTGGTAAAGACTCCCTGCCTGAAATCCTGGAGAGCTGCTGTCAGTCAGTGCAGACAATACTGAGGTCGATGGACCAGTGGTCTGACTCAGTATAAGGCAGCTTCTTATGTTCCTGTATCATCATCTTCATCATCATCATTTATTTGTATACCGCCTTTCCATAATAAGCCATGCTCAAGGCAGCTCACAACATCAAAATGTATAACATAATTCCATAACAGTTACAAGATATTACAAAATTTAAATAGTATTAAGAACAATTATGTCCCTATTAAACCTGTAGCCAGTCCAGTGTCTATGGGAACAGCAAACACGAGTGTACAAGTTTGTTCTTGTTATATGCCTTCAAGTCAATTACGACTTATGGCGACCATATGAATCAGCAACCTCCAATAGCATATGCTATAAACCACCATGTTGTAAGGTCAGGTCTGTGGCTTCCTTTATGGAATCAATCCATCTTTTGTTTGGCCTTCCTCTTTTTCTACTCCCTTCTGTTTCTCCCAGCATTATTGTCTTTTCTAGTGAATCATGTCTTCTCATTATGTGTCCAAAGTATGATAACCTCAGTTTCATCATTTTAGCTTCTAATGATAGTTCTGGTTTAAGTTGTCCTAACACCCAATTATTTGTCTTTTTCGCAGTCCATGGTATGCGCAAAGCTCTCCTCCAACACCACATTTCAAATGAGTTGATTTTTCTCTTATCCGCTTTTTTCACTGTCCAACTTTCACATCCATACATAGAGATCAGAAATAATGTGCTTGAAATATCCCCAAAGCATTTCTTGATTGAGAGGGATATTATCACCTGATATCTCTTTGATCTTTTTAAGAATTTATCAGGCCATGTCCCCAACTAGGTGAAGGAGCAGGCAAGCACCAGTGAAGTCAACTGTGCAGGAGCCTCTGGGATATGTTGATAGGCAGCATGATATGCAGAACTCATGAAGAACATCCAGGGTCTTTGGGTGTGGATAATACTTGCCTCACTGTGATAGACTTGCAGGAAGATGGCTGGGAAGAGACTACAGCTCAGCAGTGTTCTCTAGTACTTTTCATTCAAAAAGCAATGTGTTGTTTGCTTTCTTTCTTGCGCTCTCTCATTGTTAAAAGCAAGAACAAAAGTCCACAGCTTTTGCGCCTGCGCCATTATAAAGGTGTGGCCTTTTGAGATGTGGTCTGGGGAGCATTCCAAGGGCCAGAGGGAAAGGCCTGGAGGCAGGGGAGTAGCTACCCAGGGTTGGGTGTGTGTAGGGTTGCCAGGTCTCCGGTTTTTGGCCGGAGTTTCAGGGGAAAAGGGGCCGTCTCCGGCCTCCAGCAATACTTTGCTTAAACTGGACGATCTCCGGCTTTTCATTGGCCGCCTTCCCGCCCTTTGTCATTGAGGCAGGGAGAGCTGGTGCCGCCGGGGCCGGGCTCTGTCTTCCCAGGCAGCAGCCTGTCTTGGACAGGGGCGGGCAGGAGCGGCAACGAGGGGCTGGCCCTGGGCGCGCAAGGCGGGCGCTGCTTAAAAGGCCAGTCGGGCGAGCACGGCGCTGTCATTCTCCCTCCTGCTGTGGGCGCCGCTGGGCGGGAGTGGCTGCGATGGAGCGTCTCTGGCTGGGGAGCTCATCGCGGCCGCTGCCGCCCAGCAGCGCCCACAGCACGAGGGGTGAAGCAGCCGGGTGTCCTCGGGGCTAAGAAGGAGCTGGCCCCGTCCGGCGTCCACTGCTGCTGTGGGTAGCAGGCTGGAGAGAGAGAGAGAAAGAGAGAGAGGCTGGAGAAAGAGAGAGATGCTGGAGAAAGAGAGATAAAGAGAGAGAGGCTGGGGAAAGAGAGAGAGGCTGGAGAGAGAGAAAGAGAGAGATGCTGGAGAAAGAGAGAGATGCTGGAGAGAGAGAAAGAGAGAGAGGCTGGAGAAAGAGAGAGATGCTGGAGAGAGAGAAAGAGAGAGATGCTGGAGAAAGAGAGAGATGCTGGAGAAAGAGAGCGATGCTGGAGAGAGAGAGAGAGAAAGAGAGCGATGCTGGAGAAAGAGAGAGATGCTGGAGAAAGAGAGAAATGCTGGAGAGAGAGAGAGAGAGAGATGCTGGAGAGAGAGAGAGAAAGAGAGCGATGCTGGAGAGAGAGAGAGAGAGAAAGAGAGCGATGCTGGAGAAAGAGAGAGATGCTGAGAGAGAGAGAGAAAGAGAGAGATGCTGGAGAGAGAGAGAGAGAGAAAGAGAGCGATGCTGGAGAAAGAGAGAGATGCTGAGAGAGAGAGAGAAAGAGAGAGATGCTGGAGGGAGAGAGAGAGAGAAAGAGAGCGATGCTGGAGAAAGAGAGAGATGCTGAGAGAGAGAGAGAAAGAGAGAGATGCTGGAGAGAGAGAGAGAGAGAAAGAGAGCGATGCTGGAGAAAGAGAGAGAGAGAGAGATGCTGGAGAGACAGAGAAAGAGAGAGATGCTGGAGAAAGAGAGAGATGCTGGAGAAAGAGAGAGATGCTGAGAGAGAGAGAGAGATGCTGGAGAGAGAGAGAGAGAGAAAGAGAGCGATGCTGGAGAAAGAGAGAGATGCTGGAGAGAGAGAAAGAGAGAGAGGCTGGAGAGAGAAAGAGAGAGTTTGGCCCTAATCCTCAGTTTCTTACTATTTCCTCTGGATAATTGCACTGCTGGAAACGGACAGAATCATCATGTAATTGTCTTTTCTTGACAGGATGTGGGAGTGAGATTGAAATGACAACAAATAGGAATGTGTGCCATTGTTCCATTTTTCTGCACATTTCCCATCTCCCCAAAGCAGCCTTCCCCAACCTGGTGCCTTCCAGATATCTTTGGGCATACAGCTGCCACCAGCTAACATCTGGAGGGCACCAAGCTGGGGAAGTCTGCCCTAAATGGTCAGCTGCTTCAGGTCTATCAGATCTAAGCATATGGTCACCCTGTTGTGGGAAAGTTCCCATTAAACTGACTCGTGTTGTCTCATTAAGTCTCTAATGTGGCAATTTAAGCGAACAGACCTGATCTTGTTCTGGGTTTTGGACTTCCAGCAGGGGCTTAGACTAGAAGGACTAAAAGGCCCCTTCTAGCTCTGTGATTCTATGCTACATGTAAGTGTGTGTGTGTGTGTGTTACACACAAACGCACAGGCACACACACAAGCATACTTTTTTTCTTTGATCAATTTTGCTTAGAAAAAAAGTGTCTTGTTCTTGTCAGTTGACTTCCTTTTTTATTCTTTGTATGTACTTAAACAAGCTGGTCTGTTTTAAAAGAAAAGCTTGGTGGAGTTTGTGAGAGCCCACGAAAGAGCAATTTCAGGTAACTGCCACAGCCAAATGGTTAAGAATTGGCCTTATGACATAATGTGTACTGGCTGGTATCTACAGAATTCCAAACACCATTTCAGACTTAAGGCTGCCATCTATTATCCCAAAGGCAGCCAAAGTAGCATCCTCCAGATATTGTACTAAAACTCCCATGAGCCCTATCCTGCTTGGCCAGCAATCACAATAAAGTCCAAAAACTTGACTGCATCTGTTTAATTATATGCACGGAAATGGAAATGGACTGCCTTCAAGTCGATTCCGACTTATGGCTACCCTATGAATAGGGATTTCATGGTAAGTGGTATTCAGAGGCGGTTTACCATCTAAGGCTAGTACTCCCCACCTGGCTAGGGCCTGCTCAGCTTGCCACAGCTGCACAAGCCAGTCCCTTCCTTGTCCGCAACTGCCAGCTTCGGGAAACGGCTCCTTGCGACTATGCACCTTGCCCACAGGTGGCAGGGCACATAATCCCTGAGCCACTCACTGTGGGGGTGATCTTTAGCTGGCCCTTGACATCCAGGAGACACGAGTGGGGATTTGAACTCATAGACTCTGGACTCCCAGCCAGGCTCTCCTCCCCACTGTGCTATACCAGCTGTTGCATGAGCATACAGTTAACATACAACTGACTTCATAGCACCATGCAGATAACAACTGGCTCACTCTGCATTAGCATAGCTGCTGCAAGCACTCTTAGTTCATTTTTACAAGATAGTTCAACATGCTATCTTGTTCATTAAAAAAATGCATTCATTCCTGACTTTACCTCTTACCACTTCTCCAGGCTGTAAAAAATAAAATAAAACACCTTCCACTTTCCTTTTTTGTATCTTTAATTCAGTTGTTGTTGTTAATGTGCCTTCAAGTCAATTTCAACTTATGGTGACCCTATGAATCAGCGACCCCAATAGCATCTGTCATAAACCACCCTGTTCAGATTTTGCAAGTTCAGGTCTGTGGCTTCCTTTATGGAATCAATCCATCTCTTGTTTGGTCTTCCTCTTTTTCTACTCCCTTCTGTTTTTCCCAGTATTATTGTCTTTTCTAATGAATCATGTCTTCTCATTATGTGTCCAAAGTATATGTGTCCAAAGTCAGAGGAAGGCAATGGTAAACCACCTCTGAATACCTCTTACCATGAAAACCCTATTCATAGGGTCACCAAAAGTTGGGATCGACTTGAAGGCATTCCATTTCCATTTTCCATCCATACTCCCTAAGATGGTGAGAAGGAATGACCTTGTCACTTCAGCTGGACCTCTTTTAGGTAAGATTTCTATTTTAATTTCCAATCAGAAATTTTTTTTTGAATGGTATGCTGCATGCAAGCGTGGTTGATACAATGTATCATGCTTCATGACGTCACTAGGGCCCGCCCCATGACGTCACTAGGGCCCGCCCCGTGACGTCACTAGGGCACGCCCCATGACGTCACTAGGGCCCGCCCCCATTTTCTCAGGTTTTTGGATGGTTCCGACCTGGCAACCCTAGGTGTGTGTGTCTTAGACTCCTTACCTTTTTTGGAATCAGGGTCCCTAAGTCTCCAGCATCCTGTGAGCCAATCAGCATGAAAGGGGAGTGTGTTAGCCACTGAGAAGCATCTTCTAAAATGCCCCCTTGCCCTTTTCCTGCAGCCAATCAGAGTGAAAGGAGGTGTGGCAGCCATGGAGAAGACTCTTCTCACACACTCCCTTCATGCTAACTGGCTCCTAGGGATGTCTGTTGTGGGAGGAGGCATTAACAAGGATCTCATTCTCTACCCAGCAGCAAAAAAGGGGGGAGGTGGCACATGATTTACATGAAGGGACCCTGCACTTCTGAAGTTGCCACTACACTACTGCCTAGAGAGGGCTGCAGTTGGATTCTGGGCCTGACGTTCTCTAACTGTGTTTTAGGGGAAGGGATTATAGCTCAACAATGGAGCACAGGCTTTGCATGTAGACTAGTGGTTCTTAACCTGGGGTGCACGCACCCCCAGGGTTGCAAGACACTTTTTCTAGGGGTGCGAGGCCCAACCAAAGATTCTGGAAAACTGTCATTTATTTTAGCTAAGTTAGGCTAAAACACACATTAAAATTAAATTAAATTAATAAATTTAAAAATGAACAGTATTTTTTCAGGAGGTGTAAGCATATCTTGGAAATCCAAGGGGTGCTGGCAGTGGAAAAGGTTAAGAACCACTGATGTAGACAATCCCAGGTTCAACCCCCAGGATCTCCAGTTTGAGGATCAGGTAACCATTTATTTATTTATTTATTTATTTATTTAATGTATATCCTGCCCTTCCTCCCAGAAGGAGTCCAGGTGATGGGAAAGGCCTCTGCCTGAGATTTTGGACAGCCATCGCCAGTCAAAGTAGGCAGTGCTAGGCTAGTTGGGCAAATATTCTGAGCTGCTTCAAGGCAGCTTCCTACGCTCCCTTTTCCATGCGCTGCGCATACAGAAAATGACGATTCTCCGATATCCAAAGGAAAACATGCATCCCAGAGGCACCATCTTCATGTACCCCACACAGACGTGTGTCTACAATATCCCCAAAGGCTGCCCATAACAAGATTTCTACTTATCATTCACTGATAGAGCTTCTAAAATAGGAACAATCTATCGAATGATAAATAAATGATAGGTTATAGAAGAAAAGAGTCAGTGTGGTGTAGTGGTTGGACTATGACCTGGGAGACCAGGGTTCAAATCCCCACATAGCCATGAAGCTCCCTGGGTGACCGTGGGACAGTCACTGCCTCTCAGCCTCATGGAAACCATATTCATAGGGTCGCCATACGTTGGAATCGAAGGCAGTACATTTACATTACATTTATAGAAGAAAAAAGAGACTTGGCACATCTTGGCACAGGGCTGTTTTCAAAGCAGGTAAAGATCTCATCAGCAGAGCATTGCTCTTGTGTTTTGTACAATTATTCTGGGGTGTGTGGCCCCATCTGCAGTATCCATTTAAAGCCGTATCATACCACTTTAAAGACCCATGGTTTTCCCCAAAGAATCCTGGCCAGGGTAGTTTGTTAAGGGGGCTGAGAGTTATTAGGAGACCCGTCTTCCCCTCACACAACTGCAATTTTCAGAGTGTTTTAACAAACAATCCCTCTTCCCAGGAACTCTTCTAAGAAATGTAGCTCTGTGAGGGGAATAGGAGTCTCCTAACAAGAGTCTCAGCACCCTTAACAAACTACAGTTCTCAGGATTCTTCATTTAAAGAATTTGTTTAAAGTGGTATAATAGTGCTGCACATGTATAGTGCCGATGTGGCCTGTCTGTGTTTATTAATCTTGCCTTTCGTGAAGATGATCTGCTGGGATAATTACCTCATCCTGCTTTGTGTTTATGTCTGATAAAATGAGTAAAAAGTGAAGTCATTGGTATTTAGATCTTCCAGCTAAAAGTATAGCTGCTTCCAGCAGTTGAAGATCTCTCCCCTTTGCCCAAGACTGTGACCTTAAAAGAAACTCTTATCACCCGTACGAATATAAAAAGTTTAGGGGAGGGGGAGAGAAGATAAAACTTGACAAGGTTTGTCTGAAGGGCTGCAATGTGGGTCTGGGTCTTTTTATAGCATACAGAAGGCTTCCTCCCGTTACAAAATGTAAAAGTGGTTGAGAAATTATTCCTGAGGAGGCTGTCTTACCCCACCGCTCGCTTTAGTGAGGAAGAAAGAGGCAGCCAGGAATGTGGCCTATCAGATAAGAATGTGTTTAAGAAAACAAAATGGTTTGGATTCCAACCCAGCTAACACAGTAAAGCCCTTTCAAAGGCACAGCATTTGCCTAGGAAAAGGAGGAAGGCTAAAGTTAAACAAACCCCAATTTCAAGAGAGGTGGGGAACACCTGGAGACCGGTAGAAGCTGCATTTGCAGAAACGGGCTGGAGGAGGGGGAGAAATGCTGAGATTACCCTTTGGGGATAGTGGTACGCAGGGATGCCTGTGCACTTGGTGTGTATGAAGATGCTGTTTTATCCCCAAGATCATAAAACCAATGTCTAGCCAAGGTTCCTTCTTGTTCTCTGTTGCCACATCCAAATGAACAACTGAGAGCCAGTATGGTGTACGGGTTACAGCATCGGACTGGGACCTGGGAGATTAGAGTTCAAATCCCCGCATTGGGTGACCATAGGCCAGTCACTATCTCTCAGCCTAACCTACCTCACAGAGTTGTTGTGAGGATAAAATCAGGAAGGGGAAGAAGCATGTTTGTACCCCAGTTTGAGCTTCTTGGGGAAAATGTGGGATATAAATGTAATAGTAAATAAATAAATAAGTAAATAAACTAATTCTGCATAGAGACCCACCCACATGAACTCAAAAGCAATTTAGCATCCTAATATCCTCCAGTCCAGTCACTCCTTCTCATAGATCAAGGATGGGGAACTTGTGGCTCTCCACATACTCAACTACAACTCCTGTAAGCCTCAGCCAGCCTGCCAATGGTCAGGGATGACAGGAGTTGTAGACGAGGCCATATGTTCCCCATCCCTATGGTAGAACATAGAATGTTAGCAGTAGAAAGGGACTTTGGAGGTCATCTAATCCAACCTCCTCGCTACAGGAATCAATGCCAGGTCAATGTAACTTCTTCCTTCAAGTGTCCTTACCCCTTAAAGCATACGGAGGAAGGAAATGGGAAGTAGAGCATCAGCCCTGTTCCTAAACTGGGACACGGAGGCGTCTAAGGCAGTGGTTCCCATTTTTTCCCCCCTACAGACCACTTGAAAATTGCTGATGCTGTTGGCGGACCACTTAATGATTTTTTCTGCCTCTTGGAGTGATTGTGACGGGCCGTGTTAGATGCTGTATAATTTTTAACTGCATTTTTACTGCTTCTTTCATTTCTTATATTGTAGTTTATAGTATTACAAGTTGCATTCTACAGCATTCAACTTGGAATACAAGAAAATACAATATAAGAAATAAAAAAGCGATACAAATACAATTAAAAATCAATACAATTATTTAATGTGGACATGCCACAGACCACCAGATTGAAGGCTGCAGATCACTGGTGGTCCATGGACCACAGCTTGGGAACCCCTGATCTAGGATACCAGAAGTGTGAAACTTGGTCACAGAGACCATGATGGGGTGTCTGGCTGTCGCTTTCCCTTCCTCTGATGACCTCAGCTTTAAGTGATGACAAAATCTAGCTAGGTCTTCCTTGGGTGGTAGGGTCTGAGACTGGGTGCCTGGGGCTGTAATTTCCCTCTGGTGGTACTGATACTGATTCAGCTAAGGATGGCAGAGAAGGGGAAGGGCTTTAGCTCAGCAGTAGAGCATCTGATTTTCATACAGAAGGTCCCAGGCTCAATCCCCAACATTTCCAGGTTGGGTTGGGAGGGACTTCCTGCCTGAAATCCTGGAGAGCTGCTGCCAATCAGTGTAGGCAGTACTAAACTAGGTGGACTAATGGTTGGACTCCATTATAAGGCAGCGTTCTATGTTCCTGGAATTCTGACAGAAACAGGAGAAGAGATTGCTGATGTTTGGTTATTCACTGAATGCCCAGAATGTTAATCAAACATGTGAATACTATTGGAACTCACTGTTGTTTCTGGCCACAAACGATATAAGCAATTGCTGACTTTGCTCCCACTTTCATTGTGTTTCATTTGCACTGAAATGAATAGTGTGGAACAATGTGATCAATTACATAAAAATACCACCACAATGGATGGCGAGACAAAAAATTGTCAGAAGGCAAACTGGAGCGGAACAGAAACAGCACTGCATGTGACAGAGACAGGTCAGAATGGAAATCAATGCCTTCTTACATCCCTAGATTCAGTACATGTAATGCAGTCTACATATCCAGTTTTCATGATGCCAGTGTGGGAAAACTCGAAGGAAAAATGACACTTGTTTTACATTCCTTGGCTGTTCCATTTCCTGTCAATTATTAGGGGAGCTGCTTTGCTAAGAGCGATATAAGAAATAAAAAAGCAATACAAATACAATTAACAATCAATATGATTATTTAATGTGGGCATGCCACAAACCACCTATTTGAAGGTTGCAGGTCTTTTTTGCATATATTTATTTATTTTATTTATTATTATTAATTTTATTTATTAAATTTACTACCTTGAAACAGGCAGGTATTCTGGAAGGAGCAGTAGCTCAAGAGGCAAACCACGGTTTGCACGCTGAAAATCCCTGCCTGCCATCTCCAGTTAAAAAGATCAGGTAGGACGGTATCCTTCAACCTAGAGTCCCCACATGTTGTTGGACTACAATGTCCATAATCACTGCCAACTTAGCCAGTGGTCAGGGATGGTGGGAGGTGGGAGGTGTAGTCCAACAGCATCTGGAGACCCAAGGCTGACGAACCTTGGGTTTGATTTGGATTCCTGCATTTGGATGCTTTGATTTGGATTCCTGCATTGAGCAGGGGGTTGGACTCGATGGCCTTATAGGCCCCTTCCAACTCTACGATTCCATGATTCTATTCTATGAACCCTGAGGTGTTGTGTTACAAAAGACCTCTGCCTAAAACTCTGGGAAGGTGCTACCAGGTCAGAGTGGACAACGTTAGGCTAGATAGATACAGAGTCTGAAATGGCAGCTTCTTATGTTTTGAGTCTGACATAGGATCTCTTTGTCTGTTGTGGCACTGTAATTAGACCTCGTTCTCACTCAGGTAGTAAACCTGTGCCTTGGACTGTATAACTGCTTCTGCCAGCTGTTCCTCCATACGAGAAAGACTAGAACACGTGTCCCTGATGTGCTAGTACTTTTTTCATGGTGGAGTCTCCACTTCAGGTCTGAAATGGTACAGCCCTAGCACAAGTTTACCACCTCAGTAAAAAGGAACTGCAAAGGAGCCCACAGAATCAGGGAACTTTGTTTCTAGTCAGGATAAAGGGTGATGTTGATGCGGCTGAATGTTCAGAACTAGAAAAAGGTCGGGCAGGGGTTCCATGTCAGTGGGGCCTCTGGGTTTTAGTTTGAACTTTTCAAGGAGCTGTCCAAGGTGCTTCAGTTCAGATTGAAACCTGGAGTGGATTCCACTGCCCCACTGACATGGAGCCACCAGCAGCCATGGCTTTTATTGAGTTCCTTTCCCTTATCTTCCTCCTCTTCCCTCCAAATGCAGAAAAAGCAGGAACACAGAAAGCTGGTAAGCCAGACCATTGGTTCATCCACCTCAGTACTGTTTACTCTGACTGGCAAAAGCTCCAGGGTTTCGGACAGGGGTCTCTTCCTGTTGTACCTGGAGATGCTGAGCATTGAACCATGGCTTTCTACATGCAAGGCAGATGTTCCACCACCAAGCTACGTCCCTTCCCCCTTTTTTCCTAATACATGTTGGAAATTCCTAATACCACTCAACCCATCCACCCACCCACCCCCACTGAAGAAAGACTTTGTTTTTAATGAAAATGCTGTCAAACTAATTAAGTGAGCCCTCGACTGTCTTGTCTGGGGCTCATTAGGGGACATGGTAATGACGACAAATTCCTCTGCAAGATGCCGTGTGCAGTTCGAAAGGAGTGCATGTGCTTACAATGCCTGGTAAGAGCCAGGCCAAACAGTGCCCTTTGTCCTTCACTTTTAGACCTGGTGAGGCAAACAAAAGCTGCCCTATCAAACCAAGGCAATGCAAAGAGACCGAATGCAAATTAATCCAGAGAAAGTTTGGCATGCCTACATCCTATGGAAGCCAATAGGAATGAAATGCTTAACTGTGCCCCTTTTAAGTCTCATTGTCTTCAATAGGTCCTTTGAGCATTTCTGGGCTGGGTGTTCCCACTATGTTAATGCAGGCATACAGCTGAGACAGCAGCAGCAGCAGCAGCAATGCACTCATGGTTCCCATAGCCTGGGGGAGGGGGAATTCTGGTACTTGGTCAGGGCCTGGAGGTATGGGGCGACCTGGGTTGTGGGATGGACCCCAAAGCAGATCAGAAGCTACAGGGTACGGCCCAGGGGTCTCCCATGGGTTCAAGACACAAACCTCAGCAAAAAGGAAACAGGCAGCAAATGGGTTCCAAACATGTTTCAAGATATGCTCTTTACTGAGGAAATGTCTTCCAATGCTTCTTGGTAAATACTGCTTGGAACTACTTTTCTTCGAGCTCCCCTGTTCTAGAAGAGCTGTTTCCCCTGATAAAGAGCATGCGATGCTCTGAGCCTCCCTATCTGGCCCTCAGTACTGTCCCCAACCACACACCCTCTCCCCAGGCTTGGCACCCTCCATGAGTGTTTTTGCCTGGCTAGAAGGTGTCCTAGGACTCTGGTAATGCTTCTTGCTTGCCTGGAAAGAGGACAGAGAGGGATGTGTGAGTGTAAACTAGCCTACAGTACACAGATACAATTCACATTAGTTGCTCCACCCACTTTTGCTTCCGGTTCCACCCACTACTGGCATGTGGCCCTTGGAAGGCTCCCAGGAGGGCATGTGGCTCTCAGGCTGCAAAAGCTTCCCTGCCCCAATAAACAGTATATCTCAAAATGTGTCAGGCACCAATTCACTTGTGCAGCAGTATTGTTGCTCTAGGAGTAGGAGTAGGAGTAGTTATTATTATTATTATTATTATTATTATTATTATTATTATTATTATTTCTACTGCTGTTTTGATCCTCTCAGCTGTGCAACACAACCACTAAATTGTGATTGGGGGTCACAGTTCAGGGTGCTGGATTTATCTTATTTATCTAAGAATTTATACCCCAGCTTTTTAGTGAACTGACCCCCAAGGCAGCTTGAAATCATCAGAACAATAAAATACACAATGCTGATCAAACATCACATGATAAAAAGAGAGACAGTGAGGTTTTAAAAATATAGCATAAAAAGACTCTTAGAGCAAGTGAGAGAAAAACAGAACTCTGCCCTACGTTTTGGTGAAAAAAAATCACAGAAGGGACCAGTCTCAAAAACGCCCTGTTGTGTGTCACTGACAACCAACTAGACTTCTGAAAACAGCAGAACACTGAGCAGAGCCTCTACTAGGGAAAGAAATAGATAAATAAAACAACGTGCACCATGTTGCCTAGTAACATACAGGCCCAAAGGCCTACAGATTCACCTTCCTGTAGATTTTTGTAAGTCATCTTCAGCCACCAGTAAGTAAGCAACATCTAACACTCACAAACAAATATGCTAATTGTTAGGCAAGTACAATTTCCCACTCGGTTTGTTTGGATGGGAAAAGAAGGATGGATTAGAACAGAAGGATGGATTAGAACAAAAGTTATTGGGTTGTTTTGTGTGTGTTTTGCCTCCATCAGATATGCAATCTTCTCCCACACCAAGAAAAACAGCGTTTCAGAATGAAGCCTGATTTTTGCTCCTAGATGAAATACCCCTTTTATATGATGGAAACATAAGGACTGGCAATTCTTTTCTTTAAAGGATCTTTTATTTCAGTAAAGGAAGTTACCAAATTGTGACTCTTTGTGAGGAGAGGCAGAGGAGCAGGATTCCACGTCAGCTTCCCTCTAACGATGACATCCTGTGGCTTTCTACTCATGACAGTTAAATGATACCAGCAGGCTGAAAGTACCGACTGCTCTTCTTTACTTTCCAAGCAAGCTGCAGGGCAAAAAATTCTCAGAAACCTGAGAGGGGAGCAATTTGCCTTCTGGACACTGACAGCCATCAGGTGATAATGATTACCTGTTGATTAGAGAGGGTATCTCAAATATATCAAGTATAGCACTATCATCTTGCACTAAAATTATCTGTGCTTTCTGATGATCAAGGCACATTTTTGTTCTAGGTGCCTAATTTCAAATATTTCCCTGAGGCTTGTAGTGTGATCTCTAAGGGTGTCCTATCTTCCAAATGCAAGAGATCTTTCGGAGATGAAACAAAGGAATAGAGAAAAACAATTCCAGTAGTTCCTATTTCTGAATAAACTGTGGTTCAGCATTTATGCATTTGGCCAAGGCATAATTTGAAACAGGATTCATGAGAAATTAGACCAATATTACAATCTGCTTTTTCTTTCAGGGCTCAGTAATATGGCAGCTGATGTGATGATGTAAAACAGGAGCAGGGAGCCTCAGGCCCAGGGGCCAAATGTGGCTCTCCAGACCTTGCTATCTGGCCCTTGGAATTCTCCCCCAGCCACATCCCTCACTGGCCTTGCTCCACACCCTTCTTGAGGTGCTTTTGCCTGGCTGGCATGCACCCTTGAACTATAATAATAATGCCTCTTGTTTGCCTGGAGGATAGAAAAATGTGTGTATATGTAGAAAAAGGTTGAGTTCTAGGTGACTGGAACATAGCCTAAAGTACAAAGGCAAGAGTCACATCTGTTGCTCCACCCACGTTTCCCTCTGGCCACACCCTCTTTTGCCAATGGCCACACCCACAACTGGCATGTGACCTTGGGCTGTTCCCCATCCCTGATTCAAAGAGAGAGGGAGAGAGTGTATGTAGTATTATGCAGAATGCCTTCAGAATGCACTTTGAAAATTGTTGTACTCAACCTATGCATCCCATTTCATGGGCGATTTATTGCATCCTTCTAAAAGGGTAAGTTTACTTTGGAAGAGGGAGTGTTGTAGACTTGATATCGTCCCCTTTGTTTACAACGTACAGGTTGAGCAGGCATTAAGCTGGTGAAGAAGCAAGCACACTGTCAGGCAATATTGGTTCCCAAACTTTAGAACATTATTATTATTATTATTATTATTATTATTATATTTTTGTTGTCTGCCTCTCATTCAGAATGCGGATCCTGAGGCAGATTACATAGATTTAAAAATGCAAACCATACATAAATCCATACATAAATCCATACATAAATCCATAAACTCCTTAAAAACATCAGTGCAATGGCATAAAGGGTTAGAAATTTAACCAAACGCTTGCACAAAAAGGTGAGTCTTCAGCAGCCATCTAAAAATGGGCAGAAAGCCTGATGTCTATACCTGTTCCAGTGAAACCATCCCTTCCTCACCCACAGGGCCATCTGCTGCCATCTGCCCTGTGGGAAGGAAAAGGAGAGACAAGGAGGCAGGCAAAGATTACACCAGGCCACCGATCCTTTGCAGCCAGACTATCCCCTCCACACACACCCACAAATGAAGACCTACCACCAGCTGTCCTGTGGGAAGAAGCCTGATTACTCATTATGTTTTGATATTGTTTAGGGTTTTTTTTATTAATGCATTTTGATATTGCTTGTCAGCTGCCTTGGAAGGATTTGTATCCTGAATGACAAGGACACAATATTCCACGCTATGGGCTGAAGGCATATGAGGCCACCACCTTGCTGAAGTGAAGCAGAAACCAGGTCTGGTCAGTGCCTTGATAGGAAACCACCTACTAACCACATGTGCTATTTATTTATTTATTTATTAAATTTATATCCTGCCCTTCCTCCCAGAAAGAGCTCAGGGTGGCAAACAAAACACTAAAAACACTCTAAAACATCTTAAAAACAGACTTTAAAATATATTAAAACAATACATATCTAAAAACATATTAAAACAAAACATCTTTTAAAAAAGCTTTAAAAACATCATAAAAAGCAATTCCAACACAGGTGTGTTCTGGGATAAGGTACCTACTTAAAAGGCTTGTTGAAAGAGGGAGGTCTTCAGTAGGCGCAACCCCCCCCCCCCCCGCAAAACAAATGGCGCCTGTCTAATATTTAAGGAGAGGGAATTCCAAAGGGTAGGTGCCACAACACTGAAGGTCTGCTTCCTATGTCGTGCAGAACGGATCTCCTGATAAGATGGTATCTGCAGGAGGCCCTAACTTGCAGAACACAGTGACTGACTCGGTATATAAGGGATAACATGATATTTCAGGTATCCTGGTCCCAAGCTGTATAGGGCTTTGTACACCAAAACCAGAACCTTGAAATTGGCCTGGTAGCTAATGGGCAGCCAGTGCAATTCTTTTAGCAGCGAGGTGACATGTTGGCGATACTCTGCCCCAGTGAGCAGTCGTGCCATCACATTTTGGACCAGCTGCAGCTTCAGGACCAACCTCCAGGACAGCCCCACACAGAGCGCATTACAGTTATCCAGCCTGCAGATTACCAGTGCATAGACAACAGTGGTCAGGCTATCCTGGCTGAGAAACAGCTGCAGCTGTCTTACCAGACGAAGCTGGTAAAAGGCACTCCTAGCCACTGAGGTCCCCTGAGCCTCTAGCGAAAACTATGAACCCAGGAGCATCCCCAGACTATGAACCTGCTCTTTCAGAGGGAGTATGACCCCATCCAAAGCAGGCAACTGACCAATTATCCAAACTCAGGAACCACCAACCCACAGCACCTCCATTTTGCTAGGATTCAGACTCAGTTTATTGGCTCTCATCCAGCCTACTACTGAGTCCAGGCACCGGTCCAGGGATTACATGGCCTCTCCTGATTCAGATGTTACAGAGACATACAGCAAGCACACTGCTGACACCTTGCCCCAATCTCCTGATGACCGCTCCCAAGGGCTTCATATAGATGTTAAACAGCATTGGGAACAAGATGGTACCCTGTGGCACCCCACAGCAGAACTGTCAGGGGCTGAAGAACAACCATCAATGTTATTCTCTGAAAGTGACCCAGGAGATAGGATCAGAACCACTGTAAAACAGCGCCTCCGATACCCATCTCACCAAGTCACCTCAGAAGGATACCATGGTCAATAGTATCAAAAGCAGCTGAGAGATCAAGTAAGAATAACAGGGTCATGCTCCCCCTGTCCTTCTCCCGATAAAGGTCATCCATCTGGGTGACCAAGGCCAATTCAGTCCCATAACCAGGCCTGAACCCAGACTGGAATGGGTCAAGATAATCTGTTTCATCCAAGAGTACTTGCAATTGCTGTGCCACAGCCCTCTTGATCACCTTCCCTAAAGGGGTATTTGTGATCAGGCGGTAGTTGTCACAAACCAATGGGTCCAGGGTAGGGATGAGGTTGGCTGCCTAGTTCCGATCTGCTTGTATTCTAATAGTCCATTGTTTGATCCCAATCCGCCCTTTTTTTTGTTCCTACTTGCTTTTGCACTTTCTGATTCAATGTGCTGTGCTTTTTTGTGGGGTGATTCAAGCCACGTTTTGGGAGGAGTGAAAAAATGTAATTTTTAAAATAAATACTTATGTAAATGATCACGTGGTTTTTTTTCCTATTTACACATCAGTGAGGCAGATAATCGCCTTTGAGTCTGTCTGTTGTCTCAGGCTAGTGATGTGCTGCTTAATGATTCTCCTCTCTTTTGCTATTCACTATTCTTGTTTTGTTTGCAGTGCTATTTTAACGTCTTTTTTCCTGCTAAATTTTAAGCTTTCTCAATAAAAAAACTTAGAGGAAATTAGGAAGATAACTACATAAAAAATAGATATTTTTTTTTAAACTGTGCCGATAGCAGCTGCGGCTGCAAAAGGTCCGTACCAATTATACCTGCGGCCCAGCGCAAGAAATCAGTGCCAGATATAAATTTAGAAGAGCAAAATTACCACAGGCCAAACCACAAGTGCCAAAGACACTTCAAGAGAGACACTGCTTACAAGTGCCTGTACGCTAATGCTAGGAGCCTCCGAACCAAGATGGGAGAACTGGAGTGCTTGGTCTTAGAGGAGAACATTGATATAGTGAGCATAACGGAGACCTGGTGGAATGGAGAAAACCAGTGGGATACGGTTATCCCTGGATATAAACTATATCGGAAGGACAGGGCAGGACATATTGGTGGCGGAGTCGCTCTATACGTGAAAGAAGGCATTGAATCCAGCAAGCTCGAAACCCCCAAAGAGGCGGACTCCTCCACAGAATCGTTGTGGGTGGCAATACCATGCCCCAGGAGGGACTTAATACTGGGAACGATCTATCGTCCCCCTGATCAAAATGCTCAGGGAGACCTTGAAATGAGATATGAAATTGAGGAAGCATCCAAACTAGGCAATGTGGTAGTAATGGGTGACTTCAACTACCCGGACATAGACTGGCCGCATATGTGTTCCAGTCATGACAAAGAAGCAAAGTTTCTAGATATTCTAAATGACTATTCCCTAGATCAGTTGGTCATGGAACCGACCAGAGGGACGGCAACCCTGGACTTAATCCTCAGTGGGGACCGGGACCTGGTGCGAGATGTAAGTGTTGTTGAACCGATTGGGAGCAGTGACCACAGTGCTATTAAATTAAACATACATGTAAATGGCCAATTGCCAAGAAAATCCAACACGGTCACATTTGACTTCAAAAGAGGAAACTTCACAAAAATGAGGGGATTGGTAAAAAGGAAGCTGAAAAACAAAGTCCAGAGGGTCACATCACTCAAAAATGCTTGGAAGGTGTTTAAAAACACTATATTAGAAGCTCAACTGGAGTGCATACCGCAGATCAGAAAAGGTACCGCCAGGGCCAAGAAGATGCCAGTATGGTTAACGAGCAAAGTCAAGGAAGCTCTTAGAGGCAAAAAGTTTTCCTTCAGAAAATGGAAGTCTTGTCCAAATGAAGAAAATAAGAAGGAACACAAACTCTGGCAAAAGAAATGCAAGAAGACAATAAGGGATGCTAAAAAAGAATTTGAGGAGCACATTGCTAAGAACATAAAAACCAACAACAAAAAATTCTATAAATACATTCAACGCAGGAGACCATCTAGGGAGGTGATTGGACCCTTGGATGATAAGGGAGTCAAAGGTGTACTAAAGAACGATAAGGAGATTGCAGAGAAGCTAAATGAATTCTTTGCATCTGTCTTCACAGTGGAAGATATAGGGCAGATCCCTGAACCTGAACTAACATTTGCAGGAAGGGATTCTGAGGAACTGAGACAAATAGTGGTAACGAGAGAGGAAGTTCTAGGCTTAATGGACAATATAAAAACTGACAAATCACCGGGCCCGGATGGCATCCACCCAAGAGTTCTCAAAGAACTCAGATGTGAAATTGCTGATCTGCTAACTAAAATATGTAACTTGTCCCTTGGGTCCTCCTCCGTGCCTGAGGACTGGAAAGTGGCAAATGTAACGCCAATCTTCAAAAAGGGATCCAGAGGGGATCCTGGAAATTACAGGCCAGTTAGCTTAACTTCTGTCCCTGGAAAACTGGTAGAAAGTATTATTAAAGCTAGATTAACTAAGCACACAAGCCTTGCTGAAGCAGAGCCAGCATGGCTTCTGCAAGGGAAAGTCCTGTCTCAGTAACCTATTAGAATTCTTTGAGAGTGTCAACAAGCATATAGATAGAGGTGATCCAGTGGACATAGTGTACTTAGACTTTCAAAAAGCTTTTGGCAAGGTACCTCACCAAAGACTTCTGAGGAAGCTTAGCAGTCATGGAATAAGAGGAGAGGTCCTCTTGTGGATAAGGAATTGGTTGAGAAGCAGAAAGCAGAGAGTAGGAATAAACAGACAGTTCTCCCAATGGAGGGCTGTAGAAAGTGGAGTTCCTCAAGGATCGATATTGGGACCTGTACTTTTCAACTTGTTCATTAATGACCTAGAATTAGGAGTGAGCAGTGAAGTGGCCAAGTTTGCTGATGACACTAAATTGTTCAGGGTTGTTAAAACAAAAAGGGATTGCGAAGAGCTCCAAAAAGACCTCTCCAAACTGAGTGAATGGGCGGAAAAATGGCAAATGCAATTCAATATAAACAAGTGTAAAATTATGCATATTGGAGCAAAAAATCTTAATTTCACATATACGCTCATGGGGTCTGAACTGGCAGTGACTGACCAGGAGAGAGACCTCAGGGTTGTAGTGGACAGCACGATGAAAATGTCAACCCAGTGTGCGGCAGCTGTGAAAAAGGCAAATTCCATGCTAGCGATAATTAGGAATGGCACTGAAAATAAAACAGCCGATATCATAATGCCGTTGTATAAATCTATGGTGCGGCCGCATTTGGAATACTGTGTACAGTTCTGGTCGCCTCATCTCAAAAAGGATATTATAGAGTTGGAAAAGGTTCAGAAGAGGGCAACCAGAATGCTCAAGTGGATGGAGCGACTCCCTTACGAGGAAAGGTTGCAGCATTTGGGGCTTTTTAGTTTAGAGAAAAGGCGGGTCAGAGGAGACATGATAGAAGTGTATAAAATTATGCATGGCATTGAGAAAGTGGATAGAGAAAAGTTCTTCTCCCTCTCTCATAATACTAGAACTCATGGACATTCAAAGAAGCTGAATGTTGGAAGATTCAGGACAGACAAAAGGAAGTACTTCTTTACTCAGCGCATAGTTAAACTATGGAATTTGCTCCCACAAGATGCAGTAATGGCCACCAGCTTGGATGGCTTTAAAAGAAGATTAGACAAATTCATGGAGGATAGGGCTATCAATGGCTACTAGCCGTGATGGCTGTGCTCTGCCACCCTAGGCAGAGGCAGCATGCTTCTGAAAACCAGTTGCCGGAAGCCTCAGGAGGGGAGAGTGTTCTTGCACTCGGGTCCTACTTGCGGGCTTCCCCCAGGCACCTGGTTGGCCACTGTGAGAACAGGATGCTGGACTAGATGGGCCACTGGCCTGATCCAGCAGGCTCTTCTTATGTTCTTATGAAAAGATAGCAGACTGTTGGATTTGGTTGGAATCTGGTACTAATAAATAAAATTTTATTATTGTTATTATTTTATTATTAATTTTATTAAGTCTGATTTAGCAGATATTCTCTCCCATCCAGGGTGAGCTTTTCAGGACTGGCCAGATCACCGCCTCTTTCAGGGCAACTCAGACTACTGCATCCCACAAAGACGCACTGATCACATCCTGGATCCATTCAATCATACCCTCTTGGCAAGCTTTAATAAGCCAAGAAGGACAAGGGTCGAGAGGAGACAGTGCTAGTACCTTGTCCACATCATCAGGCCACATCAACCGAAACCGTTCAGATTACAGTAAATGGGGATTACAGTAAATGTGGATGGGGCATCCACAGAAAGCTGCCTTATGCGTAATCAGACCATCGGTCCAGCTGGCTCTGTATTGTCTACATAAACTGGCAGGACTCTCCAGGGCAGCCTTTCCCAACCAGTGTGCCTCCAGATGTTGTTGGACCACAATTCCCATATTTCCTGACCATTGGCAAAGCTGGCTGAGGCTGATGGGAGTTGTGGTCCAACAACATCTGGAGGCACACTGGTTGGGAAAGACTGCTCCAGGGTCTCAGGAAGGAGTGTCTCCCAACAGTACAGTAGGGTCCCTAATACGGGTTCCGCTAATACGGCGCCAGAGGGGCGATCAGCTGGAGGGGAGGCTGGAGCTCCCTGGGCTCCAGCTGATCTCGCTGGAGGAGGGAAAGATCAGCTTCCCGTGCTACAGCTGATCTTCTCCTCTTCTGGTGCAATCAGCGGGTTAGGTTCCAGATGCCCGCGCTACAGCTGATCCGCTTTTCAGTGGTTTTCGCTTTTTGGCGGGGGTCTGGAACCTAACCTGCCGTATGAGTGGGGCACTACTGTATCTGGAATTGCCGGAGACTGAATCTGGGATAGGGTGGATGCAAAGCAAATGCTCTAGCACTGAGCTATGGGCCTTCCCCAATGAGCTACGGCCGTTTCCCCAGTATAGAACCTACCCTATTCCTGTGACTGAAATTTGTTTTTAACTGTTTTAATATTGATTGATTGATTGATTGAATTTATATACCGCCCCATAGCCGAAGCTCTCTGGATTTTAAATTGTCGTAACCCACCCTGGGACCTGCTGGTGAAGGCGGGTAATAAAATGAATCGTCATTAACATCATCATCATATTAAACCTGGAATCGTAAAGCTGGTTTTACTCTTCCAAAGACTCTTAGCTATGCTAGAACATGCAAAACCTGATTCCAGCCTTTCATACTGGCATGTGAATATTTATTGGGGTACATTCTGGAAGCATATAGCACGGTGGATAAGAGTAATATCTATGAGCCAGGAAGTCCTCGATTCAAATCTCACCTCACTATGCAAGTTAATACGGTGTAGTGGTTAGAGTGTTGGTTTAGAACTGGAGAGACGTGGACTCAAGTTCCTATTCAGCAGTTAGGTTCACTAAGTGTTCTTGGGAAAATCACTCCCAGCCTAGCCTCCCTTGCAGGGTTGTTGTGAGCATAAAATTAGCAAGCAGAGAACTACTGCTGCTTGGAGAATAAAAATGCAATGCACAAAATAATAGGTGGCCTAAATTTGTGCAAGAGTACCCTTTGAGGCAACAGCTAGCAGTGTGCCATGCCTATTATGCAGCAATATGCTTGTATTTTAGTTTAAAACTCACATTTGAAGTGATCCTTAGCAAAGATTTCCTACATTAAAACATTATCTTGAGGTTTTTCCACCACCTTTGTATCAAATATGTGTTTCTTAGGGAGCAGAACAAGGAACTCCTTTGAAATTCTTACTAGGCAAAAGGTGTATATATATATATATTATCTCAGCCTTGAACCTGCCCTTTTGATACGCAGTTACTCAGCAAATTCTTCTGGACGTTGTCTAGGAAAGAGCATATTGGTTCAAGTAGTCTACTGAACTTCAAGAGACTGCTAGACCTCCAAACTTTCAGCATGTTCATCTAGCAGTCCTCTGGAGGAGCCAAGTCCACTGTTATATATTGATCCAGAACCAGAATATAGGCCAAGAGTAGAGAACCTCAGATCTGGGATCTGAATGTGGCCCTTCAGAGCTCTTTTTATCCAGCCCTCACTTCCCCATATAGGGTTGCCAGGTCTCTGGTTTTCTGCCGGAGTCTCCGGCAAAGGGGGCCGTCTCCAGCCTCCGGCCATATTTACGTTAATTAGTTAGATCTCCGGTTTTGAAGCGCCTCCCCCAGCCACGCATGCGTGATTCATGCTGCTGAAGGCTCTGCCCGCCCGCCCGCCTTTTCCCAGGCAGGCGCAGGCGCAGGAAGCAGCATCTTCCCGCCTGCCTGCCTTTTCCCAGGCAGGCGCAGGAGGAGAAAGCAGCGTCTGCAGTTGCCTCAAAAAGACAGAGGACGACGATGGTTCCTCCACCTGACCCAAGCGAGGCTCCTGCTGAGGCTGCCAGGCCGCTTGGACGCCGTCTCCGGCGACAAGGGGAGGCGCTGTGCCGGGGAGGTGCGCCGAGGGGACGGTGGCTCTCTCCGCTCCTTCTTCTGCTCGCTTCCCAGCCGCTGCCCAGGAAGTGGCCGGCCTCCCTCCCTCACTCTCTCGCCTGCCCCCTCCCCCACGGCTAGACCCCGGCTCTGGGCAGGGGCCGCGGCTGCACCAGAGGCGACGGGCACGCCTGGAGCGACGCGCGGGTGTGTTGGGGAGTGAGCGGGCGGGCAGCTGGCCGGCTGGGGCCCAGCTGGTTTTGGGGAAGGGGAGCCCTCTGTCGTCTCCAGCCCTTGGAGAGCGAGGCGGGGGCGCGCCGCGGGTGGGATGTTCTGGGCCGTATGGTGAGGCCTGTAGCGGGCAGGCAGGAGGGAACCGGCTCCCTTTTGCCCTCGATGGAGAGAGCGAGTGCCGTTGAGCATGTGCAGAGTGCCCCCCCGACTGACTAGGGGACAGGTCGGCCTGGCTGTCAGCAAGCCCCGGCGGCACGTTTTGATGACCGGTGAGAAGGAGGCGAGGAATGTGGGCCGTGGTTTCAAGGTGTGCCCGGGCACGTCGCGCCAGGGAGTGCCAAGCCTCAAATCGGCCTTTGAAGCCCCGACCCTAGGTGGGGAGGGGCAGAGAGGGGAGGGCGCTCTGCACAGGCCCAGAGCCCCTCTGGTAAAGTGACCCCCCCTTTCACTCAGGGCTTAAAGTTAAATGACTTAGGCCTCTTCCGGGTAAATCTGAGGCAGCACCTGAATTTATTTATATCTCCCCATCTGTATTAAAGCAATTACCTAGCCTAGAAACCAGGTTTCAAAACTCCAGGTAGCCATAAAACTCCCTGGGTGACCTTTGGGCACCCACCGTCTCTCAGCCTAGCCTACCTTACAGGGTTGTTGTTAGGACAAAACGGGTGGGGGGAAGTGAGGAACCACCATCCTTAACTCTTGTAAGAATGTATGTGTATTAGACTGTTTTTATTGATTTTAATGTTTTTTGTAAGCTACTTTTATTAAACACTGAGTGTGCTTTGAAATGAAATGGACTACCTTCAGGTTGTTTCCGACTTAGGGCAACCCTATGAATAGGGTGTTCATGGTAAGCGGTATTCAGAGATGGTTTACCATTGCCTTCCTTTGAAACTGAGAGGCAATGACTGGCCCAAGGTCACCCAGTGAGCTTCATGGCTGTGTGGGGATTCAAACCCTGGTCTCCCAGATCGTAGTCCAACACTCTAACCACTACACCACACTGACTCTGAGTGTGCTTTATTGCAATGTAATTTCACATGGATATTTTTGAAACATCTCAAACATATAGCAGCAACTGCTTGCATGGAAAGCATTTTTTAAAAGAAAAATTCATGGTGTTTTATGCAGTCCAAATGTGTCCAGGTATGCTGTAAACACACACAGAGCAAGATGACAAGCAAGGCTATGTCCACACTAAAGGTACATTTGTGTCCACACATGAGCATTTTCAATTTCAAACCTTTGAAATCTTTCCTGATGTTTCCTTATTGTGTGGTGTTTGATGGGATGTATTCACAATGTGTGTTGCTGTTCCCTCCCCTCAATTACTCCCTCCCCGCCCACCATAGGTTCTGGAAACCAAAGGTCTCCATATATTTTTTATACCTGTACATGCACACCTTTTCTAAAAAATAATAATAATTAAACACAAGTTTTTCAATCTACCTGATTTGCACAACAGAACAGTCAAAACTAATGTTTAAAAATGTGTATGCCTCTCTAAACCAGGAAACCTAAGGTCTGTTGTGGGCATTGTTGTTGTTATGTGCCTCAAGTCGATTTTGACTTATGGCAACCCGATGAATCAGCAACCTCCAAGAGCATCTGTTGTAAACCACCCTGTTCAGATCTTGTAAGTTCAGGTCTGTGGCTTCCTTTATGGAATCAGTCCATCTCTTGTTTGGCCTTCCTCTTTTTCTACTCCCTTCTGTTTTTTGCAGCGTTATTGTCTTTTCTAGTGAATCATGTCTTCTCATGATGTGTCCAAAGTATGATAACCTCAGTTTCATCATTTTAGCTTCCAGTGATAGTTCTGGTTTAATTTGTTCTGACACCCAATTATTTGTCTGTTTTGCCTAGAATGCCCTCCCTTGTCCTTAACATGGCTGCAACCTCAGGGAGAGGGCTGAATAACCCTCAGAGAGGGGCTGAAGACCCTAAGGGAGAGGGCTGCATAACCTCAGAGGGGGGGGCAGAGAGAGCGATGGGCTGCATAACCTCAGAGAGAGGGGGCAGAGAGAGCGATGGGCTGCATAACCTCAGAGAGAGGGGTCGGTGGCTGTGGGCTGAACAATTCTCAGCGCTGATGTGCCTGTCCCTCCACCTTTATCTTGCTGTAGATAGCCGGGACGAGGTCCAGAACATCCAAGAAGCACGCACAGCAGGATCTTGGTAGGGATGCCTTTATGGAATCATATGGCTTCCTTTATGGAATCAATCCATGTCTTGTTTGGCCTTCCTCTTTTTCTACTCCCTGCTATTTTCCCAAGCATTATTATCTTTTATAAAATATTATTCTTATTTTGTATAATATTTTATGACGTTTCACCTTGATGCAATTAAAAACCATTCAATTGCTTCAGCAGGCAAAAAAGTCATTAAGTGGTCTGCCAAGACCCTCAGTAATGTTCAAGTAGTGGTGGTGGTGAGTTTGCAAATCCCTGGTCTATCGCCTTGCTGTCTGGTTGTGAGCTTACAGGATGCATTTGACTGGCCAGGGTTGGATGCTGGCTTTGAAGAACACAAGGACAGCCCTGCTGGATCAGCCAAAGGCCCATTTAGTCCAGCATCTTGTTTGCACAGTGACCACCTAGATGCCTGTGGGAAGCCCACAAGCAGGACCCGAGTGCAGCAGCACTGTCCCCACTTGTGATTCCCAGCAAATGGTACACAGAGCCATATAGCTTGTGATATGAAGGGCCTTTACTCTGATCCAACAGGGCTCCTCCAGCAGCATTGTGGCATACTTGTGTGCAGGGCTGGATTACCCACTAGGCCCCTGCATTAGTGCCTATGAAACTCCTACAGGTCTACAAGAAAGTTTGGGATCTACACAATAAGTTAATTAAATGTTCCCTAAAGGCATTGAACTGTGACCTGGCAGACCAGGGTTTGAATCCCCACACAGCCATGAAGCTCACTGGGTGACCTTGGGCCAGTCACTGCCTCTCAGCCTCAGAGGAAGGCAATAGTAAACCACCTCTGTCTGAATACTGCTTACCATGAAGACCCTATCTGGGATCAACTTGAAGGCAGGCGTAGAAATAAAATTTATTATTATTATTATTATTATTATTTCCATTTTGCATCACCCTAAGCTTGTGAGAAAGAATGACCTTGTCAATTCAGATGGACCTAGGAACACCCTATTTTAGGTAAGATTTCTATTTTAATGTCCAGAGAATTTTTTTTGAATGGTATGCTCCAAGCAACTGTGGTTGATACAATGTATCATGTTTAGTGACATCACTAGGGCCCGCCCCCATTTTCTCAGGTTTTTGGATGGTTCCGACCTGGCAACCCTATCCCCATACCCTACTCTGCATTGTCCTGGAGTGGTTTTCAGGGAAAGGCTAGGTTGAACTTTTTCCCCTGATAAGCTAGGCCGCTGCTTACAGGAAGTGTGATGGGGGTGTTTTAGGGGGAAAGTTATGGGTTTCTTTGAGGGGAGTGCCAGGGCCAGCTCCAGGAATGCCGGGGCCCTTGGGCATCAGCTTGCCCTGGGCTCCGGCGTGTGTGCGCATGTGCGCACAGCCCAGCCCACCCCCACCCACCTGTCTCCTGTCTTTTACTATTGCCATTAACCAAGATGGCGGCCACAGTTTCCCTATGGGGATGAAGCCTCCGCCACCATCTTTGCTGATGGCACGCATGCATGCTACGCGCGCGTACCTCTGCCATCAACTAAGATGGTGGCAGGGGCTTCAGTACCTTAGGGAAACCGCGGCTGCCATCTTTGTTAAGGGCAACTGTAAAAGACAGCAGACAGGTAAGTGGGGAGACGTGGGGGGGCTGCGGATCACGTAAGGGGAGCGGAGGGGCGGCTGAGGGGCCCCCTGTAGCTCCAGGGGCCATCGGGCCAGTGCCCAACCTGGCCGTCCTTTAGAACCGGTCCTGGGGGGGGTGCAACTTCACACCCATAGCCTGAAGAGATACTGCTTAGGAAAAGCTATACTGTCCCATTCTGCCTGATTGCAGGGACAGGCCCTAAACCTCTGGTCTGTTTATCCCAGACTGTGTGTGGGTGATGTGAGGATGAGGGTGAAAGTTCCTAATAATTTTTTTTTTAAGCATCATTCTTGAGAAGCTGTTGCTATGGAACACTGCCATTCAAGACAGATGGCATCAAGAGCTGTTCCTAGCGCTGGGCTCTAAAGCTGTCCACTCAAGCATACCATTAACATTCTTCAAATTCCTCCGGCCTTCGCAGCTTCAGTTCAGGGCAGCCATTGCCCTCTAGACAAACCCTGGCCTGGCAGTTGCTTGATTGTCTCCAGACAAGGAGCTCTTCCCCCGATTCGTCTGGAGATGTTGCAGGAAGAGAGGCCATTGTCCCCTTCTGGTTCACCCATTAGGTGGCAGCAAGGGAAATAAAGGTTTTAGGCAGGGGGTAGGCAAAATATTCAGCAGCAAATAATACAGTGGAAGAGTCTCATGAGCAAGAGGGCTCCATAATTATTGAGAGTTAGTATTTTAGAGCTGGCGTCATCTGATGTAGAAACTTGACTCTTACCTGATTCAACTTAAATAAATTTGTATATTACCAAAACATCAATATAGTTGTCTTTCTGAGATCTCAAAAGCAAGTGTGAACAAATAATGATAAAAATAATAAAAATAATGTTATTTCACATTTGCTTGAGATCTTAAAAAGCCAACTGTATTATGGTTTTGGTAATATACAAATTTATTTAAAGTTTAATTATGTAAGGTTTCTATGTCAACTAAATGTTCCTTAATCAAATGACAATAACACCAACAACAACAATGGTGGTAATTTAGGGCTGTCACCTGATTAAGGAATATTTATTTCACATAGAAACCTTACATGATTAAACCTAAATAAATTTGTCTATTACCAAAACCTCAACATAGTTGTCTTTTTGAGATATCAAAAGATGTGTCAAATGTCATGAAATTTAATATACAAAAGCTACTGCTCACCCCTCTTAGACAAAGATCACTTAACAATGTTTTCATTTTCATTCCCGAAGAGATTCAACACAAATGAACCAAATCTGCCTTGAAACAAAACAAAGAGTGACCTTAACTCTCTGTCTCTGATTGGTCCCAACCAACTAAAGCCCTAATTATAGCACGAACATATGAGGCTGCAGTATACTTGGTCCGTCTAGCTCAGTATTGTCTACTGACGAGCAGTGGCCACATTCTGGCCACAATCACACCATTTATTCCACTATTATTCCAGTTTAAACAGTCATGGCTTCCCTCAAGGAATTCTGGAAAGTGTTGTATGGGTGCTGAGCATTGTTAGGAGACCTGTACTTCCCTTAGAGAGCTACAATTCCCAGAGTGGTTTAACAATCAAGCCCTCTTCCCCAGGAATTGTATCTATGTGAGGTGAAATCAGTCTCCTTACAACTCTCAGCACCCTTCACAAACTACAGTTCCCAGGATCCTGTGGGGGAAGCCACAACAGTTAAAAGTAGAATAAATGTATGGCGTGAATGTGGCCAGAGTGAATGAAAATACAGTATTTGCAATAGTTGTCTTGCAAAGTGACAAGGAATTCCTTTTTTCTTTTTTTCTGCATTACTCGATAACATCTCTCTCCTTTTGAATCTGGAACAAATATTTACACCTTTGTAATACTAGACAATGGCTGGTGAGAAATTATATAAGCCAAGGCATGCAAGGATTTCCCCCCCACACACACACAATAGTTGCGATTTGGTATTTATGAGCTTAACTTGGGCATAAAGGAAGAATGAAACATTCCAGGTGGCTGTCTCTCATTCTTTCATCTCCTCTAACCTTTTTTTTTTTGTGGGAGGGGGGTTTAGTGTTTTTTTTTAAGTAGTGATTAATCAAATCCCTGCTGTTACTTCTACTGAGTAAAGGGGAGATGGCTTTGCTTGAAGAGTCTGCTCTCATAGGCTGCCCTAATAAAGGAAGTTACCTTAATTAATTGATAATTAATTAAGTTGCCTAAAGAAAGTGTGATGTGGTCTCTGGGAACTTCAGTTTCTAAAGTTTATCTGGAAGCCGCCGCGAGTTCCAGTATTGGAAGGATGGCAGGATATAAATAAAGAATAACTAAAGGAAAAAAGGAATCAAATGACAGGATTTTGTAGCTAAAGTTAACTGGCGTTTATCCAGTATGTGACATTTTAGATATCAGTAATCTTTTGAGAGTATGACAATGAAAACAGTAGGTAGCATTCATACCTTTCTTTCTTAAAGCACTTTATATATATATATTCACAACCCTGTAATATAGGTAAGTAGTACTATCTCCATTTTACAGATGGGAGACTGAGGGACGGAGACTTGCCTAAGGCCTCTACTTTAAAATCTTAATTAGGGAGTTCACAGGTCAGCCTCTTTATCACAGCATTATATTATCCAGGCTGAATGAAAAGTAGCCATGACTTGGGAGCCCCAGAATTAGGGCCTTTACCTTCTCTCCCTTCCTCTTTATTTTTTAACTATAAAGCACCATAACTCAGTGGCAGAACATCTGCCTTGCATGCACTGCGCTATGGTTTCTCCACAAACCGCCTTATACCAGAACAGCCCATATGTTCATCTAGTCTAGTAGTGTCTACTCTACACTGAATGGCAGTGGCTGTCTAGGGTCTCAGGCTCTTTCACATCACTGGCAACTTGATTCCTTTTTTAACTGAACATGCTGGAGGCTATTATTTTTTATTAAATGTACATAGTCACCCATCAATACATATTCCCTGGATGGCTTACAAAAAGGCAATATTAAAAATACAACATACAATAATGAAAATCATAGGGACAAAGGAAGCTATCCTATACTGAGTCATGTTTAGCTCAGTATTTTCTACGCTGACTGACAGCTGCTCTCTAGGGTTCAAGGGAGAGAATCTCTCTCAGCCCTACCTGGAGATACTGGGGATTGAACCTGCAACCTTCTGCATGCAAAGCGGATACTTTCCAACTGAGCCACAGCCCTTCCCAACAAGAAACCATACAAGAGAGCAAGAAATAAAACAAAATTTCCTTGCAACACAGACTTCCCTTGCAATAGGAACTTTCCTTGCAACAGACACTCAACAACACTACACCACAACAGCCCAAGGTACGTTCAAGATTAAACTTGGGCCCTTCTGCATGCACAATATGTGCTCTACCACTGAGCAAATGGTCTTTCCCCCCAAAAATGTTCACCACATCCTACTGATGAATAGGTTCAAGTTTCACTTATAACCTACACAAAATCATGTGTCATTCAGGCTCTGGCCTCCTGCTCTGAAAAAGTAGGAGATGCTTCTCTGAGAATCTTGACCATCACAGCCAAACAACAAAACTACTGGAAAAATTAACAGCAGCACAGACTGACAGCAGCATATTGCACTCAAATCTAGGTTAATCCTTTCACTACGGGAACTGAAAGCCTAGCCGGTAAATTTAAGTCATGATTCAAAGTCCATAAATGCACAACTTGATAAGCAGTCTGATAATGCTGTGTGTGTGTTAAGGGACATAATCTCATCCAGTGCAAACTAGGGTGGCACCATTATGGAACTGTACACCTGAATCAGGATTAAGTATATCCAGGCCCCTTAAAAACACATTGGGCTCTAGGGAAGAATACAAATATGAGGTAAAACCCTTTCTTTCCCACCTAACACCCATCATCTATGTCACATACATCAGATAAAAGCCTTTCGATACAGATTAATACAGATAATGATTCCAGGGCATGGTCTGTACTGAAGGCACATAAGACCATCACCTTCCTGAAGCCGAGCTGGTTTGGATCTGGTCAGTGCCTGTATGAGAGACCACCTTGTAAACCACAGCCTTGGGTTCCAGGACCGAAAAAGGTGGGGTATAAATAGTGCTTTGTAGGGGAAAGGCATCTGCTAGGTGAAATCTTCTGCATCTCCAGGTTAGACCTGGGAATGATTCCTTGTCTGAAACTCCTCACAGAGCTACGATTCTCAGAGCGGCTTAACAATTAGGGAACTCTAGAAACTGTAGCACTGCGAGAGGAAAGTGGAGTCTCCCGACAACTCTCAGCACCCTTCACAAACTACAATTCCCAGGATTCTTTGGGGGAAGCCATGACTGTTTAAAATGGTATGATACTGCTGTAAATGTATAGTGCAGATGGGGCCTAATTTAAAGGAAAAGGTCATACATACCCACCAAATATCTGTTAATTTCTACATTTCAGTACTCAAACAGTATTAGTGGTAAAGGGCTTCTGTGGGTGAGGTACCCTTCTCTTTGGACAAGGAGGGTGGCGCTTTTGCAGCAGAGAGTGAGGCTATGCCACTCTTCCCCAACCTGCCCTTCAGGTGTTTTAGACTACAACTCCCATCAGCTCCAGCAAGCATGGGACTTGTAGTCCAAAGTTCCTGGAGGGTGCCAGTGCGCCTGAGGCAGACTAAGCATTGCGAAACAAAACAGTCATGATTATTCACCCTTACTTTACATGTAACTTTCACTCCCTTCGTGACCATAAAACAGCTATAAATGATAATTACCGACAGTAGTCTTCATGTGCAATTTCAAGACTGTTCTTTTAAACATTAATAATATTTTTAAAAAGAGATCAAGTATGACTTTTCTCTTATGAAAACTGTATTTCAACTTCTTCATCTGCTCTATCTGCTACAACTGAAGTTAGTTTTAAAAAGATTAAGATAATTTTTGTACTCCTCCGTCTCATGTATCAATCTGGACTACAATATTCGGTAACCTTAACTTCGGGCCCATCTGCACTATACATTTAAAGCAGTATCATAGCACTTTAAACAGTCATGGCTTCCCTAAATAATCCTGGGAACTGCAGTTTGTTAGGTGGTTTAACAGTCCATCCCTCTTCCCTCAAGATTCTACCACAAAGGCTCTTACCATATATGGAGCAAGAAATGCCAGACGTCCAAGCTGGATTTAGAAAGGGAAGAGGCACCAGAGATCATATTGCAAACATACGTTGGATAATGGAACGGACCAAGGAATTTCAGAAGGAAATCTCCCTGTGCTTTATAGATTACAACAAAGCCTTTGACTGTGTAGATCATGAAAAACTATGGAATGCTTTAAAAGAAATGGGGGTGCCACATATTCTGATTGTCCTGATGAGCAACCTATACTCTGAACAAGAAGCTACTGTAAGGACAGAATATGGAGAAACTGATTGGTTCCCCATCGGAAAGGGTGTGAGACAGGAGTGTATTTTATCATCCTATTTATTTAATCTATACGCAGAAAATATCATATGGAAAGCGGGATTGGACCAAGATGAAAGAGGCGTGAAAATTGGAGGGAGAAATATCAATAATTTAAGATATGCAGACGATACCATACTACTAGCAGAAACCAGTAATGATTTGAAACGAATGCTGATGAAAGTTAAATAGGAAAGCACAAAAGCAGGACTACAGCTGAACGTCAAAAAGGCTAAAGTAATGACAACAGAAGATTTATGTAATTTACAAGATCTGAACAGGGTGGTTCACAGCAGATGCTGTTGGAGGTCACTGATTCATAGGGTTGCCATAAGTCGTAATCGACTTGAAGGCACATAACAACAACAAAGATGCAGAGCACTTCACAAACTACAGTTCCCAGCAGTCTTTGCAGGAAGCCAATACTGTTTAAAGTGCTATGACACTGCTTTAAATGTATAGCACAGATGGGGCCTCAAAACGTCTACATTAAAAGTCTGTTAATAGATTAATCTGATGTACATAATCTTTTTGTATTTGAAATTTTATTGAGATTACAGAAAGTATTCAAAGTGTTCAACACCACAACAAAGGAAAAACAAGAAATCTGTGCTCCTCCACAACAGTACATAATAAAGAGACTGCCCTATGATTCAATGAAGCCGCAGGTTATATCATATAGAAAGACTGTTAAAGCAAATATTAAATTCTGCCAAATAAATCCATACTTAGAATGAATAAGAACTCAAAAAGTTTGCTTGTTTATATGTAACATAAATCTACACGACCTTGAAACATAGTCTTCTGGATCAGCTTGGCCTAAGAGTTTTTAAATGGCGAATCACAATCTTAGTTTGCTCTATAAGATTTTAATGGCGAATCACAATCTTAGTTTGCTCTATAAGATTTTCAGTGTAATCCTATGTTGAGGGTTCCCAAACTGTGCTCCGTGGTCCACAAGCTTCATTCTGATCTGTAGTGTGTCTGCATTAAATGTTCATACTGGTCTGTGGTGTGTCTACATTAAATGTTCATACTCATTTTTAATTGTGTTTTTGTTGCTTCTTTTCTTTCTCATATTGTATTACAATTGGCAATAAAATATAAGAAATAAAAGAAGCAATAAAAATACAAATAAAAATCATACAGCATCTACCACAGCATATTACAATTGCTACAACAGGCGGAAAAAATCATTAAGTGGTTCACCAGAACCTTTGAAATTTTCAAGTGGCCTATGTGAAAAATTTTTGGGAGCCACTGTCCTATGCTTATCTACTCAGAAAGTAAGGTTGCAATCTATACATAGTAACCTGGGAGCAAATCCCATTGAACCCAATGGAGCTTACTTCTGAGTAGACATGTACTGGATTGCACTGAAGTCCCACTGAAATCAGTGAGACTTACTTCTGAGTCAACATGCATAGGATTGCATTATTAAAGTGCACCCCCTCAGATTGCAACAACACTCAAACTCGAAAGCAACCCTTCAGAGACATCTCTACAACTTAAGCATACTTCTCTCAAATCCTACAGCATATTTACATCTGTGGACTTCTTACACGAATCCATTTCACTAAACAGGATTAAATAGAATATATGTTTGCCTGCTTCAGTGCAGACACCTTTGATTTGTGCAAGTTAATTTCAGAACTCTATTTAAGCAGTATTATTATTACACAGAATGAGAGCTTTATTTGAGCCAGGGTTTGCAATGCCAAACTTCCCTTTGGAACCTGGGAAGCAATAAATACAAGAGCACCTCTAAGCAGAGCTGGCGCTGGAGGGTGACCAAGTCGGGTCCTGGCCAAGGGGCCAGGGCCCCTGAAGGCCCCCTCCTTGGGGCGGGTGGGTAGCGCTCCCTTCCATGATTCACAGCATTGGCTCCCAACTCTGCTACGGATCGCAAGAGGGAGCTCCCAGGCACTCCCCTGCATGCCCCACCTATCTCTCCCACCTGCATTCCCCACCTATCTCTCCCTTGACATAAATGCTGGTTGCGCTGCGGGCACAAGCCTGCCATAAACCAAGATGGCGACCGAGGTTTCCCTAAGGGGCTGATGCCCCTACCACCATCTTGGTTGATGGCAGGCATGCCCGCACAGCTCAGGCAGCATTCATCAAGGGAAAGATAGATAGGTGGAGCGTGCATGCGTGCGTGTGCCAAGGCAGGCTGATGCCCAAGGGCCCTGACATGCCTGGCGCTGGCCATGCCTCTAACCATGTGCAAAGTGATTTTCCCTCATTACCAAGTAACTGCAACCATCAACTCAAAAGTCCCAGAATTAGGGGACTTCCAGGTTTGAAATAATAACTTTCAAGCAACCTTAAGCACTGGTAAAGACACACACACACACACACCTATTTTCTGTTGCCATCTTCTTCAATACAGAAAAAAGCAGAAAAATAAAAACAAGTCATAATTTCACAATTGTATTTCACCTGATATTATTAAACAAAACAATATAGCTATTTATGCACACATTAGATGAAACAAAGAATAGAAAGGTCAAATTAGGCATGATGGCAGTAATTATATACTTTAATGATATGTCTGTATAAAGTGGGGTTGGAGTGGGGGATTTGATTAAGAGGTGCATGAAGATAAGAATGTACGAAGGGTTGCAGAATAGTAGAGTTGGAAGGGGCCTATACATTGAGTCCACCCCGCTGCTCAATGCAGGAATCCAATTTAAAACATACCCGACAGGAGGCTATCCGGCTGCCTCTAGAATGCCTCCAGTGTTAGAGAGCCCACCACCTCCCTAGGGAACTGGTTCCATTGTCATATCACTCTGTTAGGAAGTTATTCCTGATGTTCAGCTGAAATCTGGCTTCCTGTACCTTGAGCCCATTATTCCATGTCCTGCAGTCTGGGATGATCAAAAAGAGATCCTGGCCCTTCTCTGTGTGACAACCTTTCAAGTCCTTGAAGAGTGCTATCATATCTCCCCTCGGTCTTCTCTTCTCAAGGCTAAACATGACCAGTTCTTTCAGTCTCTCCTCCTAGGGTTTTGTTTCCAGTTCCCTGATCATCCTTGTTGCCCTCCTCTGAACCCGTTCCAGATTGTCTGCATCCTTCTCAAAGTACAGTGTCCAGAACTGGACGCAATACTCAAGATGAGGCCTAACCAGTGCCGAATAGACGGGAATCCTGCTGGTTTAGGCTAAAGGCCCAATTAGTGCAGCATCCTGCTCTCACAATGGCCAGCCTGATGCCTGTGCAATGTCCCCAAGCAGGACCTGAGCACAACAGCATAGTCTCCACTTGCGATTCCCAGCAGATAGCATTCAGAGCCCTTACTTGCTTCTCCACAGCCCATCACTCTAGTCACTTTTCTCCCAGCCCAGCTCACTTCCAATGAGCAGCCAAGGGTAGGCAGACTCCGCATCCCTCACCTGCATGATCATGTAAATGTGCTGCCTTCAAGTTGATTCCGACTTATGGAGACCCTATGAATACGGTTTTCATGAGGCTGAGGGGCAGTGACTGGCCCAAGGTCACCCAGTGAGCTTCATGGCTATGTGGGGAATCGAACCCTGGTCTCTCAGGTCGTAGTCCAACACCTTAACTACTACTCCACACTGGCTCTCCTTGCATGATCATACTGATGTTAAAATAAGATCCACACAAACATGGCTGCAGGGTCACATCTAGATTGCTCCTAATTTTTTTTTTAAAGTCAGTTAACTTATAAACATCACAGTTTCTCTGTGCCAGGAAAAGCATCACCTGTTGAATTTCTCCCTGTAACACATATGTTAACGATACAGGAGCTCTGTCGGGGGGGGGGGGAGGAGAGGGAAAATTGGCTACCTTTCTCAAAACCAGCCTGCAAATTTTCAAGTTTCACTAGATAGGCCCTGAACAGGAATGCTTAGGTGAATCACTGGTAGCAGACAGCACATCCTGTTGACACCCTACATCATGTGTAGTGCTTTAACTAACAGAATTATTTTCATGCTCCAGGCTGTTTCTTTAACATACCAACTTAAGGCCTGGATTTTAAAGTGATACCTCATCCAGAACTTTCTTACCTCAGCCAAGATTTCAAAACTCTGACAAAGCCTCCAGGGCAAAGTCCCTATTTGTGGCAGGATGCAAACAGTGTGCATAAAGCCTGAACAATTTTCTCATCCCATCATCACCTGGATACTTGTTTGTCCACTTTATGAGCCCTGTAGAGTTGACGGCCACCTGGGCTCCTGAGATTTCTACCTCCCTCTTCTCCCAAGCCCTGCCAAGAACTGCAAGCACTTCTGCAGGTGCAAACCCCAATTTTCCCTCTCTCAGCACTGAGTTAAATAAAGATTGCTTACCTTACAGAATCCCAAGGAAAACCTTAGCTACATCCTTGCTTGTTTGGAGAGGTGGTGAAAGAGAAGAAGACGGCAGCGCAGAGCTACTGTGATAATCTCAAGCACACGTTTACAGGGAAAGAAAGGAAGATCAAGCCCTGTTTCTGCTATGTAAAAAAAACTGGAGGCCGGCAAATCAGTAACAAGCCAATGAGGCAGATGGAGTCTGTCTGAGGCCGTCCGGCACTGAGCCTGCACTATGCAGGAGGCTCTGCTGAGTGCAGCTCAGATTACTGTTCTACCTGCCGATTGCCAGCAGACAAGAGTGGTGGTGATGTAAGGGGAAATACATAGAGAAAATGAAAAAAGTGCAAATCAGTTTCTGCCAGATATTTTAGGGAATGTAAAAGAGAGAGAGAGAGATGGAAGGAAATGCCTAACTAACAATGCAGTAATATCTCACATTCTAAAACACCCCCAAATTATTTTTATTATCTTTATCTTTACTTGGGACTGACTCACTCAAAGAACCGCAGAAATGGTAAAGGCTTAGATAGGATATACTGTGCACCTACTCCTGAGAGAACATGACGCACAGGGCAGATACTCCGCATCACATAGAAGGCAAAAATTTGATGTGTGTGTGTTGATGGCACCCCAATCACCCCCAAATTCAAAATGTGTGCTATTTTGTGTTTAGTGGTCATCAGGGCATTAAATCACACAAGCACAGGGAAGCCAGTGTGGTTGTATTGGTTAGGGTGTTGGGCTAGGATCTGGCAAGGCACACAGAGAGAGAGAGGGAGAGAGGGAGCTATGGGTGTTCTTTTCCCCACAGAACTTTGGTTGAGAAACAGAGGAATTCTGTTAGGCAGCTGGAAGGAATATATGTACAGTATGTCTGCAGAATGAAAGCTAGACTTACTAATACAGAAATGTATATAAAACTTGTGAGCACAGATGTCACTTGTAGCACATAACTGCCATGAGATTTTCAAACCACAGCTGTAGAAAAATGATCATGTTCAAAATTCCCAATTTGTGTTCAGAACTTTAGAGCATTCTGTGTTCAGAAAGTTTATGGCATTTTAGAATTTTGAAATTTGGAACAAATTCGTTAATTTCGTAAGACTTTGGACCCTAGCTCCATAGGTTCATGCAGTTACAGCATATCCTGGCCATACCCACATTTTTTTTAAGGTGGACAAAGCTCCACTAAATGTCTACTTAGAACTGAGTCCCTGGTAAGTGGGTACAGAACTGCAGCCTGAGTGATTCCAATACGATGAGCTGCCCTTGTGAATACTCCAGTATGCACATGGTGACCCACTGTTTAACTGAGAGTCAGGATGCTGTCAAAGAGACCTGAAAATTACTTGGATTATCAAACTGATCTACATTAGATCATCATAACTGAGATTTACAGTGGCAGCTGGTGACTCCATATCAGTGGGGCAAAAGAATCTGCTTTGGGTTGTGGTCCAAACTTTCAAGGAACTATCCAAAGCACCTTGGACAGCTCCTTGAAAGTTCAAACTGAAACCTGGAGCAGATTCCAGTGCCCCACTAACATGGAGCCACTAGCTGCCACTGGAAATTTCTCTTGCTGTGAAGGGGAGAGTCCATAGGACACTGATAGCAAGCATGAAGGTCTGTCTCATCAGTCTTAAGTGTCTCCAGCTAAAAAGAGAGTAGGTTATCATCACCAGCCAAGATGGAGGTGAAGGACAAGACAGGCAACATTTGGTGTCCTCCACCACACCTGATGTGATTGGGCTAGTTGGGAGTGTAGGCCTTGTGGTACATTACAACTCTTTCCAGTCCCAGCCCCTCAGGATCTATACCCTGAGGTGATTGCCTCACTCTGCCTCAGGGCAGAGCCAGGCCTGCAGAGTATGAACACAACTCTGTCAAAGGGAGAGCCTTTGGGAGAGCCACTGCCAATCAGAGTAAATCTTACTGGGCAAGCTTGACCAGAGGCCTTTGCCAGTGTGTAACTCTAAGATCTAGGAGGGCCTCTATTTTATTAGGCTGAGAGGCAAGGAGGAACCTGAAACCTTTCAATGGGCCACAGACAGGCAATAGCTCAGTGGTAGAGCCTATGTTTTGCATGCCCAAGGTGCTAGGTCCCTGATGTCTCCAGTGAGAAGAGGAGAGCTGCTGCCAGCCAAAGCAGATAATAATAGGCTAGATGGACCAATTGTCAACCCCTACTACGCAAGGCAGCTTTGTATGTTTATCCATAACCACAAAGGTCCAAACATTCAGTTTGCTTTTGAATGAAGGCTTTGCTTCCTTTGGATTGACATGCTGAAGGCTTTGAGATTCTGTGTCTATGTATTATAGTCTAGTCTTTCATAACAAAAATATTAATAAGTTCAAACCATTGATTAGTTCAAACCAGACCCAACAAAGTCAAGCTGATGTGTCTAAAAGCTTATCTTTAAAGCTTCCAGCCTGATACATTTCACCTGCAGCACCATCCAAATGGGGGGCGGGAAGCGAAGGAATGTAGATGATTGATACTGCACAAAACCAGCTTGAGCAGAATATTAGCCTCCGCTGCTCTGGGGAGCCCTCTGAAGCAACAATTTGATTCATAATCATTGGAACCAAATTCATCAGCTAATTGATTTCATTCACAAAAGTAGGATTTACTTGATTTAATTTCTTGGCACTTCCATGCCGAAGCTCACATCAAGTGTCATTAATGGTGCAGCAAAATTAAGGAGCAGGGAAAGGGATTAGGCCAACTTTGTTTGTGAACTATTATTCTGGCTTCTAGGTTTTTTGTAAAGATGCCAGAGACCCTTGAGGCATAATCCATTAACTCTTTGGTAATGAAAGAAGAAAAGCTATACCTGACTGAAGAATGCCAAAAAGCAGCAGGAATCTTTCCTTTGATTCAGACAGACTCTCCTTGGCAAGCTTTCCTTCTCCTCCTCCTTTAAGTTCAATATCGCAATAGTAAACTCATTCTGCAAGTGCCAGTATTTCGCTTGGGTGAACCCCAAGATTTGCAGAAGCACAAAAGATTTGCTGAAGCACAAAAGGAATCCTAATGGGTGGGAGGGGGGTGCGAATATTCAGGAACCCTGAACAAGAACATTGCATACTGCAACATTTTGTTGCAGGTGCCACTAGATTTTTAATTATTTTTTTCAATAAAGACCTTCTGCTTCAGCAAAAATCATTCCTCAACAACCCTAGGAAATAATTTCCAGCACACAGAAAACTAGAATGACAAGAAAAAGGTCAGGCTAGATCCCTTCTCCTTGATATTTAATGTTGATGGGAGGATAAGGGGCAGGACTAGAGAAGCACTCGGTCATTTGAGTTCTTCTGGCAGCAAGCTAAAATGGAATAGCCCAGCTGAGGTACAGGTTTACCTCCTCAGAGTCATAGGTCATTGGTTTCCAAGCAGGTACATGCATTTGGTGTTAAGTGACTACTTCGAAAATGGTATTTTATTCGAAGTCCATTGAGTCCTTGTCTTCCCATTTGCCCTGATTTCTTTGGATGCTGATACATGATAAAAAAAATCTGTTCTTCTTACTGCTTCGCAAGGAGTTACAGATGACAACACCAGTCTGCGGTGGCAATATGACCAGCACAGGAGGCTGGGGAGCTGGATGCATATCGCTGCTTGGGAACTTTACCGGCTTGGAGATGTTTGTCCCATCTGTCAAATGGATGTCAGCCTTTGCCCTCACTAGCTTTTATCTCTCATTTTGTTTGCATGCATTCCAGTAACTGTTATGCACTTATGATGACCCTGAGCAGGCACCTGAGCCAGCTTTTGTTTTCTTCCCTTCTGAAGAAAGAGACCACTTAGGGCCTGAGACTAACTTGCCAACTTTATATTGCATAAAGCTCATGTTCCTCTATCAGATCATAAAACGGATGATGGAGGCCAGGTGAATGGCAAGGCAATAAATGAAACCAGTAGAAATAAAACAATGCAATAAATGTACTGAAGGACAGGAGGAGGAAGGTAGGGAAATTTAAAGAAAAGGACAGGCCATGAGAATGTTAAGTGCGTGAGGATCATAGGGAGACTTGCCAAAGTTGATTAAACAGGTGAGGAGGTAAAACTCTCCAAACCTATCACCCTACAGATTTACAATATTGCTGTCTTCTGTTATTTGCTCTCTTTGTTCTTACAGCTGCCCATAAATTGCTAAGAAGTGCTTATGTCTTCACTGTGGTTTCCTAAATAGTATCAGGGACCATTAGGATAAGGAAGATAAAGAGTTCATCAACCAGAGCTCTTTTCCCCATGTTGGGGCTCTCCACGTCCGGGTACCCTCTGGTTGCTTTGGGCTATAGCTCTCATCAGTGCCAGCCACTATGGACAACAGTCAGGGATGATGGGAGCTGTAGTCCAAAGCACCTGATGGTACCCAGGATGGGGGAAGGCTGCTCAAGAGTCTAGACTCTGCAACCTTATGTTCCCCTGACTAAGGACGTAGAGAAATTCAGTTCAGTTCACACTGTAATGTGAACCTACCTAATTTGCATTTCCTGAAACATGCAAACCGAAACACAGGTATCCTTCGAAAAGTTCATTTTTGCAAATTTTGCAATGCAGTTCTCCAACAAAACAAAAAACTGTGAGAAATGAGCGTATTAAGGGACAACTGATACAGAATGCGGCGGCTTGGTTGCTCATGAATAGCCGTCGCCGTGATCATATTACTCCGGTGTTAGCAGATCTACACTGGCTACCAGTTGTTTACCGGGCCCAATTCAAGGTGTTGGTGCTGACCTTTAAAGCCCTATACAGTTTCGGCCCAGTTTATCTGAAGGAGCGCCTCCAGCATCACCAATTATGCCGCCTGACAAGATCAGCCACACAAGACCTCCTCTCGGTCCCACCAGTTAAAATAGCTAGGCTGGTGCGGACCAGAGAGAGGGCATTTTCGATTGTGGCCCCCACCCTCTGGAATTCCCTTCCTCTCGATCTTCGCCATGCCCCCTCCCTAATAGGTTTCCGCCGGGCCTTGAAAACCTGGCTATTCAGGCAGGCCTATGGGATCTCTGGGGCGGGTTAGTTATTAATGTTGTTATTAATTGGTAGAGTGGTGCTTAGATGATTGATGGTTTTACTGATTGTATATTGTATTTTATGGTATTAATGTACGTCGCCTAGAGTGGCCGTTAATTCGGCCAGATAGGCAACTCAAAAATAAAATTTATTATTATTATTATAAAAATGTAGATATTAATGAAAATAACATTAACAAGGAATTAGGGGAAATTGCAAAAATGTTTAGATTGGTAAAAATGTGCATTAAAATGTAAACTTCTTATAGGTTTTATTTACAATTGTGGTATATATGTTTTGTCAAGTAAACAGAAATGAAATGCTGATGAATTTTTGTGAGGATTTAATGGCAAATTAACACAAATGTGGTGAACTGAATTTAAGATTGGAAAAAATGAGCAAGTAAAAGAAAGCAAAGTTGGCAGATTTATCCATCCCTACCCTTAATTCACTCTCTTGCCTGCCCATTTTCTTCTTGGCAATAGGGCAGACTTGCTCCTGCTTCTATGCCTTATGTATAGTTTTGTCCCAGTCCTACTTCTCCTTAGTTCTTCCTTCCTCCATGGTGTAGCAGTTGGAGTGTCAGACTGGGACCTGGGAGACCAGGGTTGAAGTCCCCACTTGGCCATGAAGCTCACCTGGTGACCTTGGGCTGGTCACAGTTTCTCAGTCTAGCCTACCTCACAGGGTTGCTGTGAGGATAAAATTGGGAGGGGGAGAACTATGTTTATACGCCACCTTGCACTCCTTGGAAGAAAGGTGGGATATATGTGCAATAGATAAATAAACTCTATGACTCTGCCATCATATCTTTGCTTTTCAGACTCAGCTGCTGATGTGCTGCACTGTGATTAGCTTCTAAAAGTGAAAGGAAGGGAAATTAATGCACAAGTTGATAAGAGGTAGGTGACCCTGGAGATCAATGGGATGAGATGGCGCAGCCAGATCTCCCTGCCATAATTGATTTTATGTATGTGTTGTTGTTGTTTTCAATTGTTTATATATATATATATAATTTTTAAAAATGTTTTTATATAAGCGTGGAGGAAACGGACCACTTTGTATTGTACAATAATTTAATATTTTACATAAATTTGTTTGCAGATTATGGGGTTAGGTTATTAACTTTCACTAGAAAGTGGGATCTATATATTTGCCAGTGGCTTGCGTTGGAAGGCAGATTCGCTATGGGATCTCCTGGTACAAGAACACCAGGCCAGTTGTAACTTTTTAATTCTAGGGATTTAAGAAGAGATAGGTGAAGGAGCCCATGAAACCATGATGCTTTTCAGAACACGTAAGCACTCTGAACTTTGTGTTTCAGTATTGTGTGTGTTATGTGCCTTCAAGTTAATTACTGCTTATGGCAACACTATGAATCAGTGACCTCCAAGAGCATCTGTCATGATGAACCACCCTGTTCAGATCTTGTCAGTTCAGGTCTGTGGCTTCCTTTCAGGAAGCAATCCATTGCTTGTTTGGCCTTCCTCTTTTCTTTTTCTATTCCCTTCTGTTTTTCCCAGCATTATTGTATTTTCTAGTGAATCATGTCTTCTCATATGTGTCCAAAGTATGATAACCTCAGTTTCATCATTTTAGCTTCTAGTGACAGTTCTGGTTTAATTTGTTCTAACATCCAATTATTTCTCTTTTTTGCAGTCCATCGTATCTGCATAACTCTCCTCCAACACCACAGTTTCAGTACTACAACCAACTAATATGCAAAACAAACGTGTAGGGGAAAGTGGGCATAAAAAATGCTCAGTGAAAGTAACATACAAGAATACATTATATTAGGCAAGACTGCTCCCAAAAACATGTATATTAAGCAAAAATACATACAAACATGTGTAGATTACGAGGAGTTCTCACTAAAATGCTGTCGAATTTTCATGCGGACTTTTTTAAAAAAAATGCAAACTGACGTGGAAAACTTGGTGAAACGAATTTCAGATTGGAAATATGAGAAACTAAGAGAACCCAAAATTGAGAGATTGATCCATCCCTAGCTCTTACTAGTGATCTATTCAGTCTCCACGGCCTATTTATCACCCTACTCAGTGACTATTACGGAGGCATTTCTGTTTATACTTGGAGGTTTATCTGGCTAGAAAGAGCCGACGCCCAAACCTGCAACAGGCACGTCTGCTTTATTTCTCCTCTTTGAACAGCCAAACGCAATGAAGGAACAAATCAATCTCATCATGGCTTGTTGTTGTTATGTGCCTTCAGATCGGTTACGGCTTACGGCGACCCTATGAATCAGCGACCTCCAACAGCTTCTGTTATAAACCACCTCATCCTGGCAAAAATATCTTCTGTGAGAGAAGAAGTTCAAGCGAGTTAAGGGCTCATTAAAACAACAGTTGTTTCGAGGTTCATGGCCAGAATGTCTGCAGAATGCCTCCTTCTGCAGGGGCGGGGTGGACTGCTGGTCGGTCTCCCTGAGACCCCAGAAGATCCAGCTCAGCGTAGTAGGCCCCTCGAAGCAAGAGTCTTCACCAGGGAGATGACCGGTTCGCCTTCTCTTAAAGTTCCAGATTGTCTTCGTGTTTGCATTCGGTGGGGCTGATCTGTGGATTTTATCCCTCCTATGTTCAGCTGAAACTTGGAGACCAAGATAAACAGGTGACAGCAGAGGCTGCACAATTTCTAAAGGCTGCCACTAAAATAAGAGCCACAATCATGTTCTATGAGTTTTAATTTGCAGAAAAAAGGATGGATGTTTTTTTTAAGACAAGGTCTTCAATTCTGATTTTTTTCCTGGACATGTTTTTCTTAATAATGTTATTTGTTATTTAGTTTAATTTTGTAAATTGTATTGCTTTCATTGATGTATTTTAATACTTGGGTTTACTTTTCTTTGAAAGCTGCCTTGAGGGCCTTGGCTGAAAGGCAGGGTATAAAATTTATAATAATAATAATAACAACAACATAGCTGTACATACGGAGAGGCATTTTGTCAATGTATAGGATGCTTCACAGTCACTTATAAAATAATGGCGACTCAAGGAGCTTTACATTTCATCAGGGACAGAGACGTAATAAGGGATGGAGTTGTAAGTTATTCTAGTAAATGTGTATTTCCCAACATGGCAGCCTCGTCTCTAATTACCCCTCCCCTTTCTTGGATAATGTTAAGGCACTAACCCATATTGTGATATCATCACCTTTTGCATCTCACCATCCTGCCGGCAGCAGCCAGCATGGGTGGGGGAAAGACACAACATGATGATGTCACAACATGAGTAAGTGTATCATTAAGTGCAGGGGTGGAGCTTCTCTGTTCCAGGGACCAAGCACAGCCCTCTAACTGGCCCATGGGACTCTCCCACACACCAAGCCCCCTCTCTAGCCACACCCCCTCTCTTTAGGCTGTGCCATTCACCGGCCCTCCTTGAGTGTTTTTATGTGGCTGTAATATTTCCTTGAAGGCTCATAATGCCTTTTGCTTGTCTGGATGGAGAGGGACGTATGATTGTGTGTAGAAACTAGCCTTATTGTACGAAGGTAAAACAAGGAGCTGGTATAGCACAGTGGGGAGGAGAGCCTGGCTGGGAGTCCAGAATCTGTGAGTTCAAATCCCCGCTCAATGTCTCCTGGGTGTCAAGGGCCAGCTCAAGATCACCCCATAGTGAGTGGCTCAGGGGTTACGTGCCCTGCCACCTGTGCAGCCGTGGGCAAGCTGCATAGTCCCAAGGAGCCCAGTTTGTGCAGCTGCGGCAAGCTGAGCAGGCCCTAGCCAGCTGGGGAGGACTAGCCTCAGAGGGAGGCAATGGTAACTCCCCTCTGAATGCCGCTTAGCATGAACACCCTATTCAGAGGGTCGCCATAAGTCAGGATCGACTTGAAGGCAGTCCATTTCCATTTTCAAAATTTACATGTGTTGCTCCACCCACTTTTGCCTTTGGCTCCGCCCATTACTGGCAGCTGGCCTTTGGAAGGTTGCCCAGAAGGGAATGTGGCCCCTGGGCTGAACCCCCCCCCAAACAATTCCCATTCCTGATTAAGGATGGACAGGTTTAGAGAATGGGCAGCAACTCCATGTCTGCTGCAACATCTAATTTTGCCCGTAGACAACATGCTGATGGCAACCTTCTCTACAGCACTATGTGGCTACGATCCTAAGGCTGCAAATATGCACACAAACATTTCAGTCTTGAGTTTTTCAAACTTAACTGCCAGAGTTTATTCAGAAAAGTGCAGTCCAGTTTCTCCCTCTCATCTGAGCCCTGTTTCAGTCCACATTTTCAAAACTACACGTAGGCCAAAAAGAGTGCATCTTCCCCATAAGCTGCATCCTTCTTTTGAAAAAGAGATGGAAAGACTGGCTGGAAGTCCCGCTGAATGTGCAAACATACCACTTGATACATGGGGCACACTGTAAGCAAGCAAGGGGCTTCAGGGAGGTCCACTTCTATCCCTGTGCTCTGTTAATCACAGAATCGAGGGAGTCAATTCTCAGTGGGATCCAAGAACAACCGGGGAAAATGGTGGTTCATACATTGAACTTTGGTATCATTGTGTAGAATGATGCGACAGTCTTGGTGCAGACACAATGTTTTCAGACCAGTTTCCTGCTTACTGCTTTGATGGCTCTAGTCCTCACTGCTACTTGTTGTATGGCTAATCGTACAAATATAATAACATATAGATAGCAGGATGACAGTGTCTTAGCATTAGGGATGGGGACAAAATTTGATTCAGTTTGCATTTCAAGCCAAATGTGTCAACTTTGCACTTTCCGAAAAAACATGTGAATCAAAACACAGCCATCCTTCAAAATTTGTACATATCTGAATTTTTTGATGCAGTTTCCCAACCGAACAATGTTTACAAAAATGTGGTAAAAATGAATATATGAGTGAAAATAACATATAAAATGCACTGTATTAGGAAAAATTGCTTGCAAAAATGTGTGCGTTAGTCAAAACTGCATACAAAAATGTGTTTATTAGGAAAAATTCACACTAAAATGCTGAATAATTTTCATGAGGACTTAAAAAGATTCACAAATTGCTGCAGAAATGCGGAGAACTGAATTTAAGAATGGAAAAATGAGAAAGTGAGAGAACCAAAATTGACGGAGCCTTCCGTCTCTCCCTGGCACAGGAATTCTTCTATGGAACCTCTGATTAATATAAGAGATCCTGGGTGCTGTGGGGGAGGGCACTGGCATACCTTGTTGCACTTCCAGCCTACAAGCAAGAGCAATATAGGATCTGGTCCACAAAGGGCAACATGAATCCTAACACTGGATTTATCTTCCTTCCTCAGGTAGGCTGATAACAAAGTCCTCACAGATAGTGCTGCAAATTACAGGAAACAAACAGGACTGGAGTTTCTGGAAACCATGTGATATAACTCAGGCTGTGTAAGTGGCTTCTTTTTAACAGAATCGTGTGAGGGTCTAAAGTCTATACACAGGTGGATCCCATGTCTAAATGTTTCTAATGGGCATTTGCTATTTGCCCACAGATTAGTTATATAGACAGTCAAACCCTCTGCACCATCCCTAGGTAGGTGTTCATATGATTCCTTTAAATATTGAGCTCATGAATGCAAAACATTTACACAGGACTGGGGTCAAATATGGTTCCATCTGTGGTAGAGGACAAGACAGCAAAGCCTATGCCATGGAGTGAGCAGAGACCACCTACCATTTTAGCCCCTTCTCTCCCAAAATCTCTCTGTGGCCTTTTCAGCTGAACACTGTAAGACCAGTTGTGAAATGTTTTAAGAATTTGCTTTCCTCTTCCCTTCTTGTTCTTTTATCCTTTCCTACCTATTAGATGATAAGCCTGCAGACAACAACAATCCTGTATGCAATGCTTAATAAATTTTAGGTGCTTTATAAGTAGTAGTAAAAAAACCAAAACCTTCTGTATATAGCGCAAGACACCTACTGTTATAATGATCAACAGTGCTGCATATACTCTGCGCTCAAAATGTTTAAATTGTGTACTGAGTTAAAGTCAGCACCTTAAAAACCCTGATTCTGAGGGCTATATAAAGTATGCACATTAAGACCAAATATGTTATTTTGCTCACTTTGCATAATTTATTCTTTAAATGTTACCATTTTGCACAATTTATTCTAACTTTGACAAGAAGCTATGGAGTGCACTGAAAATCCAGCTCCTGACCACTGGAAGTCTTATTCTGCCCCGTCTGGCTACTAAGATTTCAGCAAGTTGCCAACACTCTTTCCAGCCTATTTTTCACAGTCATAAGGGATAGAAACACGCTTTCTAAAACAAAATGAAAACAGATTCCTGGGAAGCTGAATATCACAACCACTACCACTCTGCGGTTCTCCTGTGTTTTTATGGACTCCCAACATAAACACAGTCTTGATTATCATTAGCAATAACTTCTTTAAGATCAGTTGGGCCAGGATAAAGCTGACCCAGGAAGTGAAGGAGTGTGGAAGCAAGCAAGCAAAACAAATAAGCAAAGCTTCTGCTTATTAGAGAAAAGGCCACAAACCCGGTCTCAGTTAACAGGGCTTTGAAAACCTAAGACAGAAAATGAAAGGTGTCCCAGCTCAGTAGCTGACCATACTGCTCAGGTGATGCTGATGGAATACTACCCAATTGCTCCCACTGAGTCGGCGAACCACTCTGGCTTGCTAACATCAACACTGCAATTGCATGGGTTTTGTTTTGTTTTTTGACTTAGATTACTTAGATGGTGCTACACATGCCCATCCCTGCCATCAACCAAGATGGTGGCAGGGGCATTAGCCCCTTAGGGAAACCTCGGCTGCCATCTTAGTTGATGGCAGGCTTGCGCCCGCAGCGCAACCAGCATTTACGTCAAGGAAGAGGTAGGTGGAGCATGAGTGTGTGCATTGCGAGCCTGTACAGCAGTAGGGGGGTGCCTGGGAGCTACCTCTCGCAATCCGTGGCAGGGTCGGGAGCCGACATTGCCGTGGATCACAGAAGGGAGCACTACCCACCCACCCTAAGGAGGGGCCTTCAGGGGCCCTTAGCCAGGGCCCAACCTGGCTGCCCTCTGGCACTGCTTCTGAGCTTAAAGGTGATGAATGGCAACCATTGCCCAGGCATTTGATAGCCATCATTTTGACAAACACCACAGGGAGATATGACAGAATTACAAAGGCATGTAATTAAGCTTCTATCATCGTTTATGCTAACCTACCTGCGGACAACCAGTTTCAATGTCTTGCATGAGCCTTTCACTAAGGAGATGGCTTTCTGCCTGGACCTCCTTAGCCCCACCTCATTGATGGTCACTACTTCATCTCCAGGCTGCAGCTTAGAGTTCAATAAATCTGCTTTCCCTCCTTCTTCAATCTAGGGAGTGAGAGAAAGAAAGAGAAACAGAGCGATGGTTTCAACATGATTTATTTTTCTCCACCCACTTCTTCCTTCCTCCCTGGAGAAAATAATGAAATTATTGTGTGGATTCCAGTGGGGATTCCACCATCTTTCCATGGGCCACAGGAGTGGCAATTATAGTGCTGCTATTCTCAGGCCTACTGAAAGTTTACTCAGTTCTCAGCCCCAAAGTTCCTGTAAACTTTCCAGGAAAGAGATTTCACAGCCTCCTTAAGCAGTTTTTTCCCTAGTGCTAAATTGTTCTTACTGTTAAGAAGCAGCCATGTGTTAGTACCACAGGGAAGTCTGTCTATCACCAGATGCTAATATTGGTGAAATCCTGAGGGTATTACTGTCCCCCAATTCCCCTCCTTTTTTTCTTACTCCTTTTTCCTTTGCTTGTATTGGTCCTGTTGGACCATTTGTTCACATTACTTTGAAAACTTCCAATAAAAGATGTACATTTTCCTTAAAAAACTGAATGGTGGATTGTGCCCCATTTTTTTTTAAAAAACCCTCCATATAGAAAAATGGCATCTCAAACAGAAGAACCCTTTCCTAACTTTCCTTTTGACATGTTTTCTTTATGATTGAAGTGTTTTTATATGAATAAACACTCACCAGCATGTGCTCACCAACATGTGCAGTCTAAAGTGGTAGAGTACATCAAGAGCCATACCACATAATTCGACTTGACCAATACAGGCTCTTTCTGAATAAATCTGTTTCCCATTGTTTAAGATGGTCCATACTACCCGGAGGTATTCAAAGACTCTGTCCTAGGCCTGCCTAAGTCTCAACCACCTTTTTTCCTATGCTGCTTAGGGTACTACCAGACAACCTCTTTAGTAACCATTCATCCTCATTTGTTTTCAGGGAGATTAGACAACAGTGGCTATTTAATGAGCATTCATTCAATCAGATTAGTTGTTGTTGTTTCAAACCAAGTGTTATCCCACATTGTCCAGTGCATTTTCCCATCACTTTCCTTATAGCAAAAAGTGCCGTCTTTTGGAGGAAGCGGGCTTGTTGTGCAAGACCTCCCAATCAGCTATATTTGCCAGTATGTGACTGTCCCACAAGAAAATAGCAATGGCCTGGAGGTGCCCTTAGATAATATTCTTTAGGGGGTGAAGAGGGGTGTAGTCATCCAGGGTCTTGGGAGGTCTTAGACCCTTTACTTTTTTGGGAGCAGGTTCCCAGCAAGGTCCCTGTGTCTCCAGCATCCTGTGAGCCAATCAGCATGAAAAGGAAGTGTCATAGCCACTGAGAAGAGTCTTCTAACATGCGTCCTTGACCTTTCCTGCTGATTGGAGCCAATCAGAGTGAAAGGAGATGAGTCGCCACTGAGAAGATTCTTTTCAGTAGCTAACACTTCCCCCTTTCATGCTGATTGGCTCCTAGGTATGCCGATTGTGGGAGAAGGCATTAACAAGGATCTCAATCTCAAACCCGCAGCAAAAAAGGGGGAAGGGCGTGGCTATGACTAACATGAAGGGACCCTGCACTTCTGAATTTGCCACTACGCTACTGGGGGTGAACACGGAGCTTGGAAAGCTCCACATGTGATGTAAGCAAGCTGTACATACACACTGCATTAATTTGGCTCCTATGTGCATATCAACTAGTTATCTTAATTGATCTGGATAAAAATACATGGTATAGTTATCCAATCAAAGCTGGTTGACCTACTCCTATGATTATTATTCATTTATTTATTAATCATCTTTTACTTACATCTCAAGGGTATTTACAAAAATAGCATAAGATCACTAATTTAGTTTTTTAAAACAGTACAAAAAAACCCTTAAGATAGGTTTAAAAACAATACAACATGAACACCTAAAGCAAAAACCTTTTCATCTTTCTAGAAAAGCTCATTGAAACAAAAATGTATTCAGTTGTTTCCAAAAACTATAGATAAGTGGGCACTATTTGTATGTCAGCAGGGATGCTGTTCCACAAAACAGGGGCAGCTGTACTGAAAACCCTGATTTTAGTTACTGGAGACTCAGTGTGTGGGCTTCTGATATTTTTGGAACTTTAGAGCGAAACTCTCCTGCAGAATTCAGGATCTGCTGGGTATATAAGGGATCTGGCAGTCTCTCTCCTGTTCAGCTATCCCAGGGTTGAAACTGAGCTGAAGAAGTGAGATCACTCAATCAGATCGCCCCTTGGTAGGGATGAGCGAATCTGTCAATTTCAGTTACTCTGTTTCTCATATTTCGTCTTAAATTCCGTTCTCCACGTTTGCATATCAGTTTGCAGGTTTAAAAAAAATTCCTCATGAACATTTTCTCCTAATATACACATTTTTGTATCCAGTTTTGCCTAACATTCACATTTTGACAAAACAATTTTCTGACATATAATACATTTTTATATATTACTTTCACTAACATATGCATTTACCAGCACACTTTATCCTAATATATACTTTTTTTGTACACATTACTTGAGCGGAGAACTGCATTTCAAATTCAGAGAAGTGTAAATTTCTAAGATGTTTTGGTTCGCATACTGTTTCAGAAAGTGTAAATTATGTAGGTTCGCCTTTAAATGTGAACTGAATCAAATGTTTCCCCAATCTACCCCTTTCTTCCCCTGGGTCTATGACAGCATCTTTGAGCTTCCAATGTATTGCATTTTAAACAAGGCCATATTGTGAAAATGCATCTGGATGAAGTATTTGCATTTAGGGTGTGGTGGCAACCTCAGGAAGGACAGCAGTGTTCAGGTCCAGCAAGCAATGCTGTATGATACCTTCAGCCAACATCACAATGATTGCAAAGGCAAACAAAAGCCCAATGGAATACACCACCTATTCTACCAAGCACCTGTTTCAACAGGCAGATTGGAAAACAGTGAAACCAGGAAACACCAAATACAGCTTGAATGGCTAACGGCAACATGAGACCTTGCAAGGAAAGAAAATAATCAGGATTGGTCTTTTGATCTCAGGGCATCAAGACTGGGAAGTGCCGTTGATACTGCCCACTTTCTCAACAGAATGAAGTCTGTTCTAGTCTTTGGAATCTAGATCAATGGTAGCCTAAAACATGTCTTGTGAGCCTCCTGGGCTCCTGAGCACTGAAGGAAAAACAGGCCAGCCAATTGGATGTGAGAGATGCAAATTTAAATTCCTACTCAGCTATGAAACTTAGTTGATGGTTCGCTTCATGCTAACTGCAACAGACCTGCAGGAGGGTCTGCAGGCCTAGCTACGGCACAAAAGTAGGGCTACATTCCTGTCTGCCTCTCCAGGGCTGGGCTGCTGCCATTTGGGGAAGGGCCACAACTCAGTGGCAGTAGTAAGAACACAAGAAGAGCCCTGCTGAATCAGGCCTAAGCCCATCTAGTCCAGCATCGTATTCTCACAGTAGCCAACCAGATGCCCCAACGGGAAGCCCGCAAGCAGGATCTGAGATCGGACTTGGGGCCCTTCTGATCAACCACTGAGCTACCACATCAAAAACACGAAAAATGGAAAAGCAACCTGTCATCCATCTCCGCATATTTTGAAATTCTGAATTAGAAAGGAAATGTAAGTAGGGACGATGAAAGAGGGAGGGAAGCATGTTACATTAACTGTGCACTGATGGCAACGGCAATCACTATGACAAAGAACTGTCCTGCTCTTCTCATAGATAATAGTGGCAAAACAACCTGCACAAATGAACTGCTGGTGCAAGTGATGCACCAGCTGTTTCCTAAAATAGCTTTAGAAAAAAACTAAGATAATGAGAGACTGACTGGTGTGGTTGCATTAGAAAGTTTTTACAAGTTTGTTTGTTTTTTTCCCCATAGCGATCATACAGAATAGAAGTTTGCTAGAAAACCAAGTTTGCTGCAGGCACTGAGGGTGTAAAAGGGACCCTGCCTACTTATCTGGCTCCTTGTGGCGACTGTGAATTCTTAATCCAAGAGCAGAAAGAAGACTTGGCTGTTAAGTTGATTTTCCACCTGTATGAGCAGAGTCATTTCTAGCTCCATGAGAGGTTTCTGTTTAGAAAGCAAAGAACCTCCTTCTCTTCATCCTCTTAATTAACAAAGTTGGACTTACAAATATGAAAACGAAGGAAACAAAATGCTGAAGCAGCACTTCTTGCTTAGGAACTGGGTCCTATATGTATTAACTCTGCTAAGATAAGAAGATGCTGTAGCTAGTAATTCTGCAGCCAGCATAAACAATGGAAAGTAAGTATATTTAAATATATTTTGCTTCTGTGAGACACAGCTACGCAGGCCATCAAATTTCCCCGTCAGAAATCCTGCTGCATTCTGTACCCACACCAATTTCTGCCTGCTTTTTAAAATTCATGCAGTCCCCTTAAAAATACAATTGTTTAAAATGATCATGGAAAAAGAGGGTGGCCTCATTAGAGAAGCATGGTGGATTTGTGCCCCACAGATTTGGCCATCACCACATTATTTATTATTGGGAAATTGTTAAGTCCTCCTTCTATCCATTCAAGATTTTGGACCCCTCCAACTTACTTTTTTGGGAGCAGGGTCCCTATATCTCCGGCATCCTAAGAGCCAAACTGCATGAAAAGTGTGTTAGCCACTGAGGAGAGTCTTCTAACATGCATCCTTGTCCTTTCCTATTGATTGAGAGGGCTCCCTCTACAACCGTCTATGACAGGGGTAGGGAACCTTTTTCAGCCCAAGGGCCAACCTTCTGAGGGCCACATGCCAGTGGTGGGTGGGGCCAGAGGCAAAGGTGGGCAGAGCAATGAATGTGAATGTCACCTTTGTACAGTAGGCTAGTATCCCCACGCACCCTCACACACCTGTCTCTATCCTTTATCCAGGCAAGCAAAGAGTCACATTAACAGAGCCCAAGGATGCATTCCGGCCAGACACTCAAGCAGGCTTTGGCCAGGAAAGGACTGGGGAGCCCTTCTCTATGGGCCAGACAGAGAGGCCTAGGGGGCTGTATTTGGCCTCTGGGCCTGAGGTTCCCCACCCCGATAAATGAGAAGATCAAGGAAAGCTCACTGACGCTAGGTACAGTAGCTTTGGGGGGAGGGCGGGGAAAGTTGGAAGTGCGACTGCTGCATTCTCTAGCGCTCCAAACACCTCAAGTAACACACAGTGTCTCTGGGCGAGTACCTGGCAACTTGATTCCCCCACAGCTTTGCAAAAAGAAAAAGCAGCAGACAGGATGGGTGAGATTTCGTGCGTTGCAACAATTCCATCCCCCACCAACCGTCCTGGACGAAAGTGTTAATTCCCAACTAACCATCTGGCTTGGATCCAACATAACTTATAGCCGTCACGACTAGCAGGTGTATCTACCATGCATTTGTCTAACCCCCTTGTGAAGTCATCAGTGGCCATCACCACATTATTTATTATTTATTATTTAGTTAGTTAGTTTAATTTATATACTGCCCTAAGCCCGAAGGCTCTCTGGGCGGTGTACAAAAAGATAAAAACAAGCACAATATATAAATACAATAAATCTAAAAACAAAACAAACAAACAATAACGAACCAAACAACATCCAAAATACGGAAATGCTGTTTAAAATACACTTTAAAATGCCTGGCAGTATAAAAAGGTTTTCACCTGGCGCCGAAAAGATAGTAGCGTCGGCGCCAGGCGCACCTCATCAGGAAGACTGTTCCACAGTTCGGGGGCCACTACTGAAAAGGCCCTGGTTCTAGTCATCACCCTCCGAGCCTCTCGATGGTATGGTACTCGGAGGAGGGCCTTAGATGTTGAGCGTAGTGTACGGGTAGGTTCATATTGGAAGAGGTGTTCCACCAGGTATTGCGGTCCCATGCCGTGTAGGGCTTTATAGGTCAAAACCAGCACTTTGAATCTAGCCCGGAAACAAATAGGAAGCCAGTGCAGACGGGCCAGAACAGGTGTTATATGAGCGGACCTTCTGGTCCACGTCAACAATCTGGCCGCTGCATTCTGGACTAGCTGTAGTTTCCGAACAGTCTTCAACATCTTGTGGGAGCAAGCTGCATTAAACATTAATTAATCCGTTAATACCCTCCTCCTTCAGACACACACACCAGGGACAGCCCGACATTTTCTGCTGCCCGAGTCAAAAGGATAAGACAGTTATCCCTGCCCTACTGCAAACACAGAAGCCAGCCATACTGGCAGCTGAGTCTTATTTTGGCACTGGCAATAGACAGCATCTTCACCGCACCTGAGAGCAACAAGCTCACTTAGGGGGCACAAGGCAGGCTGTGTGCAACACACAGCTCTGCCCTCCAGCAGAGGGAGTCAGCTGCAACTCCCCAGAGTTAGCTGCCTCACTCTTCCTAATGGAGGGGCCGGCTTGATTGCTGAAGGTACTTCCTTGCCCTCTGCAAGCCTTCACCATTTACTCTGCATTTCATTGACTTCTGAAGCAGGTCCATTAGCGGAATGACCCACAGTGACATGGCGCAAACACTTAAGGGACGTTTAATAAAATCTTTAATCTGATAAATGGATCTGGTTGTACTTTTCAGAGAACAGCTGCAGCTCAATTACATGCAGTAACAGTTACTGTTTGGACAGGCGGTCTGGCACAGTGGCAAAGATATGAAAAAGACAGCTTAGCAAAGTTAATAACGAAACATATCAAAGAGGCAGAGGCAGCTTGCCCACTGTGGTACAGTTGCAACTCCAGCTACCCGGCAGCGGTATCGCTGCTGCTTACCGGGAGGAAGGGAGAGAGGGAGGGGCAAGGAGGTTAGTACAGCATAGGCGCACCGGCAAAAGCCCCAGATTGGCTCGGCCAGTTCACCCACACTGACATAAGAAGCTGCCTTATACAGAGTCAGACCAATGGTCCACGTAGCTTCGAACTGTCTACGCTGACTGGGAGCTTCAGGCAGGGAATCTTTCCCAGTCACACCTGGAAATGTCAGGAATTGAACCTGGGACCTTCTGCATGCAGAGCAGATGCTCTCCCAGTGAGCTACCACCCTTCCCCTTGACCTCACTGCCACCTTGCACCTCACCCCCTCCCTACCGGTAAGTGGCAGCAATGCCACTGCTGGCAAACTAGGACTGTGGCTGCATCCCCCCAGGCGAGCCACTTCTGGAAAAAAGGCATCCCTCAAATCTCTCCAAAATACAAAAGAGGGTCCAAACAGGGACCAGAAAGTAGGGGTTGTACCTTGTATATAAGGACAGGACATGGATCAAACCCAGCAGGAGTCCCAGTTTATTAAGCCGCCCACAACCCAGGCATGCTTGCTCTGCTCTTGACACCCTTCGTATTTGAGTATGTGAGTTTCATATCCCTTCTCCCCCTACTGCTAAAAAAACACAGAGACCATCCTCTAAAGACTCTTGTATCTAATTTAACGCATTCAAGAAGCTCTTGAGTTTGTGTTTCTCAAAGACCAGGCTTGCCTCTCCCTGTCACCCTTACCCCATACATATATAGGGCTGCCCTGTTTTGTCTGGCCTTGCCCTTGTACTTTGAACAGCTTTCTGAATCAGTTAAGTAACATGAAGATTTTTCCCACCACTTTTCTTCTCTGCCAGTAAAAGCTTCACCTGCTTTCAGTATCAGGTCTGTTCATAAAAGGCACAGAAGCGAGGCCATGAAAAGAAAAACAGTGACAACCTTTGCCCCACAAACTGCTTTTGAAATGGAGAGGAAGTTCAGAAGCAGGCAGCGATACGGCATGGTTGCCTGCTGTTTAAAGAAAACAGGAAAGAAAAATCTACTGGGCATGCGCAACGCTTTGGCAGACCTAAAGAAGCTCTTTGGGTCCCAGCCACAGTTTCCCATTGCCATTGCATGGAGTGTATAGCACATGGGGATGAGATCCGTCGGCCAGTTCCGCTTCAAAAGCATTCTGTCAGCTAGGGATGGAAACATCTGTCCATTGCAGTTCTCTCAGTTTCTCATTTCTCCAATGTTAAATTCAGTTCTCTACATTTTTACAGCGATCTGCGATTTTTTAATAAAATCCTTACATTCTCCACCATTTTAGTGCAAATTTCTCCAAATAAACACATTTCTGTAGAGAGTTGTGACAAACGTACATTTTTGCAAGCCATTTCTCATCATTTCATGCCTTTTTGCATGTTTTCACTCAGGTATTCATTTTTATGCACACTTTCCCCTAATACATGCATTTTTGTAAATGTTGTTTAGTTGGTGAACTGCATCCCAAAATTCTAATAAATGAAAATTTAAAAGGATGGCTGTGTTTCAGTTCTCATATTGTTTCGGAAACTGCGGATTTGATAAGTTCTGCTTGAAATGCAAACTGAATTGAAATTCTCACCCATCCCTACCATCAACCTAGCAGGCAGGATCAATTCGAGTTTGTTCTGACTGCTTTCCGTTGCTTTTACCAGTCCAATTTTTTTTCCTCTCAAAAATATCACTATATCTATACTGTATTTTGAAAGAAATTATTGCTATTTTGAAAGGCATTATCAATATTTTGAAAGAAGCTATCAATACTTTTATAGGAATTATCAATATTTTGAAAGAAGCTATCAACATTTTTATAGGAATCATTGATATTTTGAAAGAAACTATCAACATTTTGAAAAGTATTATTGATATTTTGGAAGAAAAGTGGTTTCATGTTGTCATTGTCATTCTCCACTATTATAGGCTTGCCTTGCTTCCTCCCTGCTTGGAGCTTGAGAGACAGCAGTACTGCTGTGCTGTGTTGTGAGTATAATCAATAAAATATTAATATATTTGAGAGGGGGAAATCTGGTGTCAGGGACAACATCTGAAGTTTGGAGCAAACAGAATCACTTGGCAAAGATGGAGAATATGTGGCTCAATTAAAAATCGGGTGCTACATCCAAGTTCAGCACATTCTCGCCCATCCCTAAGCATATAGGAATAAGTAAATCTATCAATTTCAGTTTTTCTCTGTTTCTCAGTTTTCCTATCTTAAGGTTAGTTCTCCACATTAGTTTGTGATTTTTTAAAAAGTCCTCATGAAAATTCAACAGTGTTTTAGTGCAAATTTCTCCTAATATACACGTTAGTAAGCAATTTTGCCTAATATCCATATTTTTGCCAATCAGTATTGCCTAAAATAGTGTGTTATTTTCACCAATATATGCATTTATATGCACACTTTACCCTAATATATACATTTTTGTACACAATACTTAGATAGAGAACTGCTCTGCAAAATTTGGAGAAGTGTAAATTCTGAAGGATGGATATATTTTGTATACAATCCTGCATTGTCTCAGAAAGTGTGAATTAGGCAGGTTTACCTTTGAATGAGAACTGAGTTAAATACTCCCCCCCATCACTAATAGCATATGCTTACATCTGTGCCTTCAGGGGAAGGAGGCAATATTATACATTCTGTCCCACAAAAGTCTGCAGGGGAAGGAATTTATGTAAAGAACAGAAGTGTCCCAATCCTCTTGCTACACTTACTTGGGAGGAAGCATCCTTAATCTCAGTGGGACTTATTTCTTAGCAAGCATGCATAGGATCGAGCTTCACCAGGTCTTTGGCAAAGCAGGGAGCCTTAGAAGGAAGGTGAACAAAGAGGAAATTTCAGTGGCTCCATTCAAAATGTCACTATGAACTAACAGCAGCAGCCTCATAAATGCTTCTTGGTGGACAAAGGTCATCCCCACCAGTCCTTTCAGTTCTAAAATGATGCTTTAATGGCAGCGGTCATCATTGTTGCCCTTATTATATATGTTGTCCATAAAAATGCTTGCTTTGTATGAGGCACGTGCATGGCCTTCTACCATGCAATAGAAATTCACAATTAGAACAAAGGAAGTGCATGGCTACAAGCAGGAGCGTTTGCTTCATAAAACATGTCAAATAAGCCCAGAAAATTGTCTCTTTTTGTCCAGCTTTAGATCAACAGCTTGTGCGCCTCAGGAATGCATAACCCATTCAGCCCAGTTGTAAAACCACATAGCAGAAAATGTGGGCAGTGCTAACATAATGGCAAAGCATCTCTGATTATTCTGAATGTCCATTTGCTTAACTTCTGAATGGGGAAATAACATGTAGAACTTTGAAAAGAAGGCCCTAGCTGGTGGCCACACTGAACTTTGTTTGTGAAAGTGGATTCCGTTTTTGTTACATTTAGGAACGTAAGACGCTGCCTTGTAACAGGTCAAACTATTTTACCAAGGAGAGAAAAAGCATAGATATTCGGGGCATCCCTATATCAGTAACTTGCAATGTCATTCCAACATATTCATTTATTTATTTATAAAAGAATTTACATATCACCAGTCGATATATAACATGGCAGTGTACAACAATATATACAATACAATATAAAACACCATAAAAACAGTTTTAAAATTATCATTAAAACGACTGGCTGATCAAAAACTGTAAAGTGATTACACAGACCTGTCTACATAGCAAGGTCTTCAAGAGATGCCTGAAAATCAGAAGTAAGGATGTCTACTGAATCTCTGCAGGAAGAGTGTTCTACTACAGCATGCGACCAACAGCACTAAATACCCAACTTCTGAGTGAGGCCAGTCAGGCCTCTGTAACACGGAGGACAATTAGCAGAGCTCCTCCCAATTATTTCAGTGATCAAGCTGGGATATGCCAAATATAGTGAGCAAAGCTACGTTACCTTACAACCCAAATGACAACTGGCCACTTCTGAAAATTCAAAGCTTTGCAACCCAAACTTCTTGAGAGATGGTAGTTGCTACTTAAGGGATAGATGAATCATTGTGCTTTCTTCCCTGCTCCTATAACATGCTAGCCTTGGTGCTGTGGGCTTCCCAAGAGGCACTGCTTCCCCCCTCCCGTGTAAGAAGAACCCTATTAAAGGCCCAAAGTCTTCACACATGATGAAATTTGTTCTATGCATAGATAGCTTCCACACAGGACCTGGAGATCATGTTACCCTCTTTAGTTCCATAGTTCTCAGCCTCACCTGCAGCTCATTCCACAAATTCCATTCTGATACATCACCTGGTGATGCAAACATGATCCCTTTTGGGTCCTGGTGGTTATCATGGTGATGCACAGCCATGGGATTCAGAGAACTCTGTGGCAGTTATTCTGTCTCATTTTTTGCCCAGTAACTGCCTTTCCCCTAACACACAACTCTGCCAACAATACTTAACAACATGTAAACATTTGCTCTACAGCATGATTGTTACACACACACACCCAAAAAGTATTTGCCATATCAGTATAATACCTCCCATGGTCTGACTCTAAACCTGGATAAAAATTATGCTTGGGAACCAGGGCTGGGTCCAGAGGTCAGGCAAACCCTGGGGACATGCAGGCCATTTCCCTGCCACTGAGCCCATAGTCACTGTGCTTCCCTATCCCAGACTTTACAAAGCTCCTTCCTCTCTTATCAGTTCTCTCCCTCTTTGGTAACAATTACCATCCCCTTTTTCTCAGCAGTAATTTCTCCTCTCTTAATTCACTGCAAGTGATGCTCTTTTCCCTAATTCCTGCTTTAGTCAAAGTCTTAGTCATGTCTCTTGTGACTTTCCCTATTTGCTACCTGGCTCTCTGCTTGTTCCTCCTGCTTTGTTTCACACTCCCTTCCTATCCTCCCTTCCATTCCCCCAATTTCATTCTCCCCTCTTCACTTTCTCCTTCATGCCAGACTCCTGGACTACCTTCACGGACATCCTCTTTCACACTCCTCCTCTCTCACGGGCTTTCATTCATCCTCCCCCTCTCTGAAGTCCTAAAATATATGTCTCCCAAGTAGAGTTGCCAGGTTCATGGCCTGAGACTGATCCTGTATCTTTAGGAGAAGAGAAAGTCAGCCAAGTGCAGGTGTTCTTGTTACACTGTAATGAGAAAAACCACAAGGTGGAATTCTCCCTTCTCCCTGCACAACTTTTAAAGATACAGAAGACCTCTTGGTTGCCAGGCTCAGCTCAGCCTCCCTGTCGTCCCAACCTCTCCTTATACCACTTTAATTACACAAAGTTAAATTTCCAGTACTGAATGTGCTTGAATCCCTCCCACAAAATGGGGGGGGGATGGAATAGAGCAGTGGTTCCCAAAGAGGGTCTTGGTGAACCACTGAATGGTTTTTCTGCCTGTTGCAGCAATTGTAATGTGCTGTGCTAGATGCTGTATGATTTTTTAATTGTATTTTTACAGACACTCTGTGGACCACCTGAATGAAGTTTGCAGACCATCGGTGATGCACAGACCAGAGTTTCGGAACCCCAGAATATCCTGGAGCAGGGCAGTTCTATCTGGAACCCTGAACAGGAGCAGTCTATGCTGCAACATTACACAGCTAATTTTTAAAATAATTTGTTTCTAAACTATAACTGAATTATGGTCTCTTTGATCCATATATGTTAACTAAAAGTACTTTTTACAAACATAAGAAGGTTAAAGGTCTCCACGGTTTGTTTTTTTCAAATAAAGAGCATTCACTTGTTGTGTCAAACACCGGCAAATCAGTTCATCAGGAGGCACCTCAGCTCTGTGCCATAGGTCCCGTGCTGTCTCTCTTTTCCACTTTATCCCCATTCTGACATTTGTATGATGTGTGTTGTGGTAGACAGGCAAATGGTAGCATGGGAATAAAAAGGGAGAAATGAGGAACAGATAAAAATAAACAGTGCTGGTGTACAAAGCCTTATACAGCTTGGGACCAGGATGCCTGTTGTGCCCCTTATGCACCCAACCAGTCATTGCACTCTGCATATACCGTCTCATCAGGAGGTCCATTCTGAATGATGTAGAAATTTGGCCTTTAGAAGCTACTTATTGGAACAGGGGACATCTCAATTGTCTTTTCGGCCTCTGCTGAAGACCCTTCCCTTTCCAATGGGTCTTTCAAATGGAGGTTTATGTATTTTTTATCTCAGTCTGTATCTGTACTGGATTTGGATTCTTTTTTTATATGAAATTGTTTTAAGTATGTGTGAGTATGTATGTGCTTTTATAACAGAGATATTTTATACAAAGCAATTCATCAACTGAAATAACAAACAAAAACCTAAATGTAGCAAGGGGCAAAGGCTTGGATGTTGCGGGGGGGGGAATAATTTGGATATTATGGGTTGTATCCAGTGCTAGTCCTAGTCAGAGTAGACCCACTGAAATTAATAGCCATAGCTAACTTTGCTCCCATAATTTCAATGAGTCTACTCTGAGTAAAATTTAGTTGGGTACAACCCTATGTTTTTAGATACACATCGAGGCAAGTACATATCTGGAAACCCAGCAATCTTACAGGAACACACATCAGAGAGCCAGGGTTGGGTGCCACTCCCTGTTGAATGCAGACACATAGGCACCAATTAATGAATTATTCTTTCCAGTATTTAAATTTATTTTTTATTTATATATTGATTTATATTTATATATTGGCAGGATATTCAAAGTGTTCAAATGTACACTTGTAATCTGCATAGCATGAGTGTATCTCACAGATTTCATTAAAAAACAGAAAACTAATTGGAGAAGCAGGAGTGGCCATGGCTTCCCATGTAAGATGTGAAAAGGGCCTGGAGCAGGAAATAATATAATGCGCATAATGGTCCTAGGAGCCATTCAGACAGACATTTAAGCAAAACACAAAAAAAGGAATAGTGTGAAAATGTTTGGGAAATGGTGGTAACAGGGTGTGTGAGAGCAGCAAACTGCTCCTACATAAATTTTGGCCAGTTGGCCTTTAAGATGACAGATATAAAAGTGCATAGGGACTGTGAAAAGGAAAGACCCGTTTAAAAGCTTTAATTCTTCACCGAGTAGGTTACAACATTGTCCTTTACCGCCACCTTCTGTCCAGATGTAGAACTTGGCTGGACACCTCAGTCAGAATTCTGCATGCATGCGCTGTTCTCACTGAAAGGGGAGATCCAATTAGATGGTATGTACTCTGGTGCCACTCCAGACTTCTAATTTACAGTGCCATCAGCCACTGGGCCATGAGCAGCGCTGTTGGAATCCGGATGAGGATGAGTCCCAACAGGAATCAAAGCCAAGAACTTCAAGACACACCGATAGCTATACTTTAGGAGAAATGGATCTTGCCAAGGAAATAATCCGAAACAGCCAAATCACATGGTAATAGCTATTATTTTTAGCTTTTGTCTTCTGTTCTGGCTAGAGCCAATAGTTCTTATAGCCAGGTAGATGCAGGAGCATCCAACTGAAAGCTCACAGTTGAGTGAAACTTAGAACAGCTCTTTTTACATTTACCAAATTAATATCACTTTAATCAGTCATGGCTTAAATCCTGGGAACTGTCGTTTGTAAAGAGCATTGAGAATTATTAGGAAACCTCTATTCCTCTCACAGAGCTACAGTTTCCAGAGTGGCAGAGCTACAATTTCCAGAGTGGTTTAACAATCCACTCCTTCCCAGGGAACCCTGAGAATTGTAGCTCTGTGTTTCAAGCAGGATTACCCTGCTTTAACTGTGTAGTGCAGATGGAGCCTAACTCAAAGACTTCCCAAAACATGGGGCTGCCTGGTGCTTCTCTGTCCCAAAGCCAGCTCAATTTGTAATTGTGTGGGATTCCTACTTAGGCTTTTTATTCTCTAGACAAAACCTACTTTCATAATCTTCCATCAAATATTCCCTGAGAAAGCCCACCTGCTCAGAGAGTGTGTGTTGGGGTTTTACCTCTTTCTCCTTGTTCTAACCTGCCACAATTTTTTTTAAAAAGTACCCCACCTTATCTCCTTGGTTTGAGGTGAGTAAAATAAATGTTTAATAACTTCAAAATGAAAATGGACACTTAAATATCCATCTGTTCTCAGCCGTTAGAACTCTGACTGAATTAGAGACATAGTATGAGTCACATATTACATGTTACACACAAAACTCGTGTTCATACTGTGATGACATCAGAGGGTCTGTTGTGCTTACAATGAGCACCAGCTGCCCCTTTCAGCAGAATGTCAGAGAAAGCTCTAAATAAGAAGAGCCCTGCTGGATCAGGCCAAAGGGGGCCCATCTAGTCCAGCATCCTGTTCTCACAGTGGCCAACCAGGTGCCTATGGGAAGCCCACAAGCAGGACTTGAGGTCAATAGCACTCTCCCTTCCTGTGGCTTCCAGCAACTGGTATTCAGAATCATACTGCCTCTGACCGTGCAGGAGAGCATAGCTATCATGGCTAGTAGCCATTGATAGCCTTATTTTCCATGAATTTCTCTAATCCTCCTTTAAAGCCATCCAAGTTGATGGCCATCACTGCCTCTTGTGGGAGCAAATTTCATAGTTTAACTATGCGCTGTTGTGTGAAGGGTGCAGTAGGGATGTGCATACAGTGCTGTTCCTGGCACTTTGGTCAGGGCCAGCACCAGGAACGACTGGGCCCTTGGGCACCAGCCTGCCCTGGGCCCATGGTGTTGTAGCCCAACCCCCCCATACAGGCGATGAGGGACTAATAGTCCTGCCCGCGCATCCCACCTACCTCTCCCATCCTTGTGAATGATGTGTGTGCTGTGCATGCATGCTTGTCATCAACCAAAATGGCGGCAGGGGCATCAGTCTCACAGGGAAGCCCCCGCCGCCATCTTGGTTGATGGTAGGCATGTGTGCACAGTGCACATATAATTAACAGAGATGGGAGAGGTAGGTGGGGTGTGCATGTGGGCTTATTTATTTATTTATTTATTTGATTTATATCCCACCCTTCCTCCCAGTAGGAGCCCATGGTGGCTTATTGAAACCCACACAGACTGTATTGGGGAGATAGTGCCTGGGAGCTCCCTCTCTGTGATCTGCAGCAGGGTTCGGAGTCAACGCTGTAGTGGATCGCGAAACAGGAGTGCTACCTTCCACCCTCTGGGCTACAGGGGCCTCGGCCAGGACCCAACCTGGCTGCCCTCTGGCGCCGGCCCTGATTGCGCTGATTGAAGTCACTCACTTTGCACACTGGAGCCCTTAATGTATGCAAGGAGACTTTGGATTGGGACAAGTGTGAATAATTAGTCTTAGCACTTTCTGCTCTAGGAGCAGTAATTTTGATGAACGATGATGCATTTGGCCTTGCTCTTAATATCACCTTCACTCTCTAAGCATTTCCTGCATCTGCTGAAGAGTATTAAGTGTTGCTGCAACTTATGCAGAGGACAATACTTTTAGACATGGCATTCAGAAGGATTTTGGCAATACTATGATCAATCTAATGTAAAGCCATCCAGTCTTCTGCTCCCCCTGCACCTGTGCCCCAGATATTGATTGATTGATTGATTGAATTTATTAGTCGCCCATCTGGCTGGTTTACCAGCCACTCTGGGCGACGTACAACATAAAACATATAATTCACATTAAAACCTTAAAATTCCAACAATAACACTAAAACCTAATCCGCCCCAAAAGCCTGCCCGAAGAGCCAGGTTTTGAAGATCTGGCAGAAGCTCATCATGGAGGGGGCATGGTGGATGTCATTTGGGAGGGAGTTCCACAGAGTGGGTGCCACGACTGAAAAAGCCCTCTCCCTAGTTCTCACCAGTCTAGCTGTTTTAACTGGTGGGATGGAGAGAAGGTCTTTTGGGGCTGATCTTGTTGGGCGGCAACATTGATGATGCTGGAGGCGCTCTTCCAGATAGACTGGGCCAAAACCGTGCAGGGTATTAAAGGTCAAAACCAACACCTTGAATTGGGCCCGGAAAGCAACTGGTAACCAGTGCAACTCCTTCAGCACTGGAGTGATGTGGTCTCACCGGTGGCTACCCTTAATCAGGCGAGCCGCCGCATTCTGTACCAGTTACAGCTTCCGGACCGTTTTCAAGGGTAACCCCACGTAGAGCACATTACAGTAGTCTAGGCGAGAGGAGACCAGGGCATGTACCACCAATGGGAGCAGATGGTTTGGAAGGGAGGGGCACAGCCTTCGTATTAGATGGAGTTGATACAACGCTGCCCGGCACACAGCCGAGACCTGAGCCTCCATGGACAGCTGGGAGTCAAGAATGACCCCCAGGCTGCGGACTTGGTCTTTCAGGGGCAATTGTACCCCATTAAGCACCAAGTTAACATCCCCCAACCTTCTCTTGTCTCCCACAAACAGTATCTCAGTTTTGTCAGGGTTCAGCTTCAGCTTATTGCTTTCCATCCAGCCACTCACCAACTCCAGGCACATGGACAGAGTTTCCACAGCCAACCCCAGTGAAGGCTTAAACGAGAGATAGAGCTGTGTGTCATCCGCATACTGATGGCATTGCAGCCCACATCTCCTGATGATAGCTCCCAGCGGCTTTACGTAGATGTTAAATATCACTGGGGAGAGGATGGAACCCTGTGGCACCCAACAAGTGAGAGGCCATGGGTCTGAAACCTCATCCCCCAGTGCCACCCTCTGGCACCTATCAGAGAGGAAGGAGCAGAACCACTCCAGTACAGTGCCCCCAATGCCCAGCCTCTCCAGGCGGTCCAGAAGGATGCCGTGGTCAACGGTATCAAAAGCTGCTGAGAGATCCAGGAGGACGAGGAAGGTGCATTCGCCCCTATCCAACGCCCTCCTCATATCATCCACCAAGGCCGTTTCAGTCCCATGTCCAGGCCTGAAGCCGGATTGAAATGGATCAAGATAATCTGCTTCCTCCAAGTGCGCTTGCAACTGCTTTACCACCACCCGCTCCACCACCTTGCCCAGAAATGGTAAATTCGAGACTGGACGAAAGTTGTTCAAGACTTGGGGATCCAAGGAGGGCTTCTTTAGAATTGGTTTTATTATTGCCTCCTTGAGGGCTGATGGCACTATTCCCTCTTCCAGGGACATATTTACCACCACCTTGATCCCCTCGCTCAGTCTATCTTTGCAGCTCATAATGAGCCATGACGGGCAAGGTGGTAGGGTTTAAGGTTGAAAGCACCTTATGTATTATGTCCCTGATATATTATTTAAATGGGAGCAGGCAAAATAGCATCCACTCTTTAGCTAATTATCATGATGCAGATCTTTTACTTGGCTACCACTGGATCTCTAATTGAGGCCTTCAGTTGCCAAACAGCTTTGCGTATGTGCAGAAAAAGGCCATTTGTAGAACATGGAGAGGGAAAGTTGCTGGTTCCCCCCCCCAACACTTTGAGAATAGCAGTGGTAATCTTGGAACAGAGACAGCTATTCCCCTGGCCGAATTATCATTCAGAACCTCTTCTTCCTGTAAACTTGATCCAGAAATTACTTTCTCTAGTGCCTGGCAACTAACACTCTAAATTGGCTCCATTAATGAGTAGTTGATATGGCACCCTCAGCGTCCCCCTCTTCCCAGCAATTGTGTATCTACAGCTACCACACTGTTAACTGTAGCAGTTCAAGGCTTACAGATACTTTGCTTTGTTCCCAATAGAAAGAAGGTGATTTATCTGGAGTAAATTCATGTTCACTGGACTATACCCTGTGTTCCCCCATATTGATCTTCCAGATAACCTAGAAGATACGAGAATGGTTAGGGAGGGGAGGCAGCAAAATAAATAAAAATATGTTTATTTATAGAAAAATTGAATCTCTTTGTTCATTCTTTGTTCTGAATATGAGTCAACAATGTGATGTGGCTGCAAAAAAAGCAGATGCTATGTTAGCCTGCATTAACAGAAGCATGAAGTATTAGTTCCCTTCTATTTGCTCTGGTTAGGCCTCATCTTCACTACTGCATCCAGTTCTGGATACCGCATTTGAAGAAGGATGCAGACAAACTGGAACGGGTCCAGAGGAGAGCAATAAGGATGATCAGGGGACTGAAAACAAAGCCCTATGAAAGAACTGGGCATGTTTAGCCTAAAGAGAAGACTGAGGAGAGATATGATAGCACTCTTCAAGGACTTGAAAGGTTGTCACAAAGATGAGGCCAGGATCTCTTCTCGATCGTCCCAGAGTTCAGGACATGGAATAATGGGCTCAAATTACAGGAAGACAGATTTTGGCTGAACATCAGGAAAAATGTCCTACCTTCTAGAGCAGTACAACAATGGAACCAACAACCTAGGGAGGAAGTGGACTCTCCAACACGGGAGCCACTCAGGAGGCAGCTGGACAGCCACCTGTCGAGTATACTTTAAACTTGGATTCCTGCATTGAGAAGTGGGTTGGACTTGAAGGCTTTATAGGCCCCTTTCAACTCTACTATTCTATGATTCTTGGAATTAGAAGGTTCATGACACCCCACTGAACACTTGGAAAAATCTAAGTATTGGCTATGGTAGTTGAGTTAATATGATTGAAATACGGAGCTGGTTCGTACCACATGGTAAGCAAAACTAGGTTTTACTGAGACTGTGTGAACATGTGGGCTCTGGGAAAGGAGCTCACAGACACTTTGTTCCTAACTAGTCCTTTTTACTGCCATGTCGCAGTAAGTCAAAGTTTGGCTTAGCATGTTGTCTGAAGCACTGCACTCTATGATTACTGCAATGCACTCTACGTGGGGCTGCCTTTGAAGACAGTTCGGAAACTGCAGCTTGTGCAAAATGCAGCAGCCAGATTGGTAACAGGGACCAGACGGTCCAAACATATAAAACCGATTCTGGCCTGCTTGCATTGGCTGCCTGTATGTTTCCAAGCTCGATTCAAGGTGCTGGTTTTAACCTATAAAGCCTTACACGGCTTAGGACCACAATACCTTATGGAATGCCTCTCCCGATACGAACCCACCTGTACACTACGCTCAACATCTAAGGCCCTCGTCCGGGTGCCTACTCCGAGGGAAGCTTGGAGGGTGGCAACAATGGAGAGGGCCTTCTCAGTGGTGGCCCCCAAATTATGGAATAATCTTTCTGATGATGCCTGGCGCCATCACTGTTATCTTTTCGGTGCCACGTCAAGACTTTCTTCTTCTCCCAGGCATTTTAGCATGTGTTTTTAAATTGTTTTAAATGTTCAAATTGTGTTTTAAATTGTTTTTAAAAGATGTGTTTTAAATTTCTATATTTGTTTTTAATGTTTTTAGGTACTGTAAACCGCCCAGAGAGCTTCAGCTATGGGGCGGTATATAAATACAATAAATAAATAAATAAGCAGGACTTGTGGTTAAGCTCTCTCTATCCATGAGCTGTAGCCGAGGTTTGATTTAGCTACAGCTCATGGTTAATACAAGAACACTAATTTAATGGTTTGTGATAGCTGACTTGCCTCGCACTTGTGCACAAATCCAGGTGTGTCAATGAAAGCTGTCCATTGCCCTTTCCTTCTTCCTTCAAATACTATTCTGATTGCGATGGTACCTCTCATATAGAGAGGGTGGGTTAGGAAAGAGAAGCACTGAGCCACAGTGGGACAAGGGAGAAGCTGCATCCTTCATGCAGCTGTCCTGAGTTAATCTTGATGTTGTCAATGTTGGTTAGGTATGACATGTCCCTGCAGTTTGCCTCCGCCTCTGAGGTCAGCAGCACTAGCTGGGAGTCCTTATTGTGCCCTTAGTGGGATGGATGAACTGTCAATTTTGGTATCGCTCATTTTTCAGTTCCCCACATTTCTGCATCATTTTCAAAAAATTTTAAAAAGTCCTCATGAAAATTCATGAACATCTTAGTGCAAATTTCTTCTAATATACACTTTTGTATCCCATTTTCCCTAATAGAATGCATTTCAGATGTTGTCTTCACTAATATATGATTTTTTAAATTTTCCTCTAAAATACACATTTTTCTACAAATTGCAAAATTCAGAGAAGTGCAAGTTTCAAAGCATAGCTGCATTTTGATTTGTGTATTGTTTTGGAAAGTGTGAATTGGGCAGGTTCACATTAAAATCCCAATCAAATCAATCAACCACCCTTAGGTAGTATTTCTACTGAAGAAATCTCCAACAGCTGCTCCAATCCAAAACTAGTGAACAATAGGGATTACTTTTTGTCAGACTCAGAAAATCTAGCTACTTTACCCAGAACTTGGGAGGAGGGGAAACTCAGCTTTTCTGGAGCCAAATCAGATCCCACTGTACCACTGATGATGCCTATGAGATAGTGAGAGACCAGATAGCTCAGCCAAATGGACAAAGCTTTCTCTATACCTAAAGCTGTAGTAGTAACGCGCACTGCCATTCTCCTGTTGACCCAGATGAAAAGCTAGATATATTCCCACTAGTAGGCTGCATACACACCATACGTTTAAAACACATAACATGCCCTAAAGGATTCTGGGAACTGTAGTTAAGGGTGCTGGGAACTGTAGCTCTGAGAGGGATAAGCTACAGTTCCCAGGATTCTTTGGGGAAAACTATGTGCTTTAAATGTACGGTGGGTATGCAGCCTTAGTCCCATTCCCTCTCACAACTTCAATGAGCCCATCCATCCTTGATGGCATTTTGATGAGGACAATGCTTTGGCGACATTGCAAAAAAATGTGCATGCATGAGCATCACCAGGTTCATAATAAACTGCTATGTGGAAGTGACCTTAGTCTTGCTCTGGGCATAAGGGGACAGATAAGAAGTGTGATGTAGGACTAAGTAGAATCCCCCTCCCTCAGTCTCTTCCACACTCCTTTGTTCTACACCTCTGCTGCCCTGCTTCATTTTTTAAGTTTTGCTTTTTGGCGGTGGCGGTTGATGGCTCTTCATCAGCGGAGCAATTGAATCCTCTCTGGGTTTTAGTCCAAACTTTCAAGGAGCTGTCCAAGGTGCTTCAGCACCAGCTCGGACTAAAACCCAGGGTGGATTCCACTGCCCCACTGACACGGAGCCACCAGCCACCACTGCTTTTTGGCATTAGCAGTGATCCATTATTATGGAGCTCAATATCTATGAATCAGTGGTATAGCCAATCATACAATGTCCAGAAACTCTATGGGGTTAGGCTTTCTCCCAGTATCTTTGTATAAAAAGGTGTTCACTATTAGGCAGAAAACATATTATTTATTTATTTTATTTATTTATTACATTTATATCCTGCCTTTCTTTTCATCATAGAAACCCAAGGCAGCTTACATATGGTTCCCAGGCAGTCTCCCATCCAAGCACTGACCACACCTGACCCTGCTTAGGAGCTGGCCTCATATGCCTTCAGATCATAGCCTGGGACCTACATATATACTTCCACATAAACATACATATATACTTCCACATAAAGCAGGGATGGGAAATCTGTGGTCTTCCAGATATTGCAGGACTACAGCTCCCACTATATCTGAGGATTGACCATGCTGGCTGGGCCTGATGGGAACTTCCAACAATATTTAGATGACCACAGATTTCCCTGCCCTGCCATAAAGCATACAAAGATTTTACAATGCTTGACATACAAATGAAGATATAACATGCAGAAAGAAACCCAGTGAGAAAGAAATAAAGGGTCACATCTGAAAAATGAAAGATTGCATTAAAAAAGGTCCTTCCATATATGGCTTCCCATCATCACCACACAATGTTTGGTGTCACAATGTCTTCTTAGAGCTGCTTGATGGGCAACTTTAAGACCTTTCATGCAAGATCAACCAAAAAGCGAATTCATCATTGTTTGGTTTCTGTCACCCAGCTGGCCGGGTCAGAGTTTTCCTCTGACCTAAGCTTGCAAGTGATGGACAGGGTTGGCAAGGGTATTATCACAGTATAATTGGACAGAATGAAAAGGAAAGCCCTGTGTATTCTCCATGGGCTTTTCTCATTTGATAACTTGAGCATAACATGGCACTTTTTATTTCACCCCAGTCTTCTTCATTGAGACATTCTGAAGCAGAGCACTCTTGAAAAAGCAGCCACCAAAGCTGTGATTTACAAAGTGTCCTGCATGGAGAAACTCCTGAAAATGAAGACACCAGTCTTGCCATATATACCTGAACAAGGTCACTGTTGTTCCTTTTAGCCTGCCAGTCAACTATATTACTTTGGATATTCGTTGACCAATTCCTCTGTCTTAACCGATTTCATCCAGGGTCGGAGCAAGAACTGAGTTTTAAGTCTCTGTGCCACCTCTCCTCATGCATCTCACTTGAAAAGGAACTCCCACTGCTTAATCCTTTCCTTGCATAGCAAGAAAAAAAGGTTATCCATTCCCATCTTGTGGTCTTTTCCTGGATCTTCTCCATGTGTACCATGTCTTTTTTGCAGTGGTCAACCTGAATTCATTTATTTAATTTTTATTACTTATATACCCCTCCTCTAGGATGCACATCTTAACGTGGTGAGGGGGTTTGAGAGTGTCGAAGAAGCTGACAGCAATGCCGTCAGGAGTCTAGACCAAGAGGCTAGACTCCTAGCCGGGTCATCCAAGGCTGAATGGTCAAAGCTGAGACACCAGACTAAGATGCATCCAGACTCAGAGGAAGGCAATGGTAAACCACCTCTGAATACCACTTAACACGAAAACCCTATGAACAGAGTATCCAGAATGCAACACGAGATAGTGCTGGAAGATGAGACCCCCCCCCCAAGTCAGATGGCAGTCACCAAGCTACTGGGGAAGAACAAAGGACAAGTAGCGCTGTGATTAATGATGCAGCTGCATCAAAGCCGAAAGGAAGCCCAGAGGCTGATATGCACAGATGCGAAAGAAGAATCTGGAGTTGTACAACACACACCATAGGAACATGGAATGTGAGAAGCATGAACCAGGGAAAGTTAGAAATTGTCAAGCAAGAAATGGAACACATCAACATTACAATACTTGGTATGAGTGAATTAAAATGGACAGGAATGGGACACTACAAAATATTTTATGCAGGATATGAGAAATTAAGAAGAAACTGTTTGCTTTAATAGAGAGAAATGATGTAGTAAAAGCAATTAGGAGCTATAACGCAAGGTCTGAGCGAGTGATATCCGTGAGATTTAACAGAAAACCTATTAACATAACCATCATCCAAGTCTGTAGTCCAATGGCAAACACAGAAGAAAAGGAATTGAAGAGATTTCATGCAGAAGTACAGGAAGAAATTGATTACATACCAAAACAAGATCTTATGATTATCATGGGGGACTAAAGTGCAAAAGTAGAGAAGAACTAGACGTGGAAAAATGGGGCTTAGAAGATAGAAATGAAGATGATAAATACTTACTGAATTCTGTGAAGCCAATAATTTGTTCTTGCAAACACATTTTTCAAGCAACCGAAAAGATGACTGTACACATGGACATCACAAAATGGTCAAAATAGGAATCAAATTGATTATGTAATTAGTAGCAGAAGATGGAGAAGTTCCATACTTTCTGCGAAAACAAGACCAGGAGTAGACTGCAGTACAGATCATGAACTGGTAATATCGAAAATCAAAGTAAAGCTAAAGAACAACAAAGCAATCATAATGCCAAAATACAATTTTAATAACATCCCAGAAGAATGTAAAGATCAAATAAGGAACAGATTTTGAGGCTTTAAACTTAGTTGATAGAGAACCAGAAGAACTATGGAGTGAAGTCAGAGACATTGTCAGGGAAAAATGTAAAAAGACAATACCTCTAGTTAAAAAGAGAGAAAGACTTTAATGAATGAATGATGAAACTCTTAAAATGGTTAAAGAGAGAAGGAAAGCAAAAACAAAAGGAGACAGAAACATGGTCAGAACCCTAAATGCAATAATACAGCGACTAGTATGTAAGGTCAAAGAGAACTATTACAATAGTTACTGTATAGAAATAGAAGAGGACAACAAAAAAGGTAGAACAAGAACCCTAATCTAAAATATTAGAGAAATTAAAGGGAAATTCAAACCAAGAGTAAGGATGTTGAATAATCAACAGGGGAACACACTGACTGACCAAAATAAAATAAAAGGAAGATGGAAGCAATACATTGTTGAAGAACTATATAAAAAGATGCAAGGATGACAGATTCATTCACAGGGGAAACATATCATGAAGAACCAGAAATTTTAGTACGTGAGGTGAAAGCTGCTCTTAAAATACTTGGAAGAAACAAATCACCAGGAATAGATGGCATACCAAGAGAGTTGCTAAAGTTACTGAGACTGGAATTTATCAACAAATATGGAAAACAAAACAATGGCCAACAGATTGAAGCATTCAATATATATCCCAATTCTAAAGAAAGGGGATCCCAGGGAATGCAGTAATTATCGAACTATTGTCTTAATATCCGATGCAAGTAAAGTAATGCTCAAGATTCTATAACAAAGGCTCTTACCATATATGGAGTGAGAAATGCCAGACGTTCAAGCTGCATTTAGAAAGGGAAGAGGTACCAGAGATCATATCGCAAGCATACGTTGGATAATGGAATGGACCAAGGAATTTCAGAAAAAAATCACCCTGTGCTTTATAGATTACAGCAAAGCCTTGATTGTGTAGATCATGAAAAACTATGGGATGCTTTAAAAGAAATGGGGTGCCACAGCATCTGATTGTCCTGATGCGCAACCTATACTCTGGACAACAGGCTACTGCAAAGACAGAATATGGAAAAAGCAATTGGTTCCCCATCGGAAAGGGTGTGAGACAGGGGTGTATTTTATCACCCTATTTTTTTAATCTATATGCAGAATGTATCATATGGAAAGAGGGACTGGACCATGACGAAGGAAGTGTGAAAATTGGAGGGAGAAATATCAATAATCTAAGATATGCAGACGATACCATACAACATTGTTTGAGCTCTGCAAGTGCCACGTTCTCCCGAATGAAGTGTAGAGTGTCAAGGATTGGGATATTCGCAGGGAGACTAAAATGCTTATTTACAAAGCCATTGTACTACCGACCTTATTGTAAGCCTGTGAAACATGGAACATTTATAAACACCACTCCCAACTTCTTGAAAGATTCCACCAACGCTGCCTCCAGAAAATTCTGCAAATTACTTGGGAAGATAAACAGACTAATGTTAGCATTTTGGAAGAAGCAAAGACCACCAGTGTTGAAACATCAACTTCGCTGGACTGGCCATGTTGTTCGAATGCCTGATTACCGTCTTCCAAAGCAGCTACTTTACTCCCAGCTTAAGGATGGAAAACAGAATATTGGTGGACAGCAAAAGAGGTTTAAAGATGTTCTTAAAGCAAATCTAAAAAAAGTAACATGAGCATCAAGAACTAGGAAGTTTTGGTCCATGAGCGTCCCAATTGGAGGTCGGCTATTATCAAAGCTGCCATGGACTTTGTAGAAGCACAAGTACAGGGGGAAAGGGACAAAGGAGCTAAGCAGAAGGCACATCAAGCAAATCCTCATCACAACTGTTTTCCATCTGGAAACCTATCTCCACACTGTGGGAGGATGTGTGAATCTAGCATTGGCTTCTACAGTCACTTATGGACCCAACATTAAAGATCTTATCTTGGAAAACAATCTCACTCAGTCATGAGTGATCGCCAATGAATGACTAGCAGAAACTAGTAATGATTTGAAAAGAATGCTGATGAAAGTTAAAGAGGAAAGCACAAAAGCAGGACTACAGCCGAATGTCAAGAAGAACATATCATACGGAAAGCGGGATTGGACCAAGATGAAGGAGGTGTGAAACTTGGAGGGAGAAATATCAATAATTTAAGATATGCAGACGATATCATACTCTTAGCAGAAACCAGTAATGATTTGAAAAGAAAGCTGATGACAGTTAAAGAGAAAGCACAAAAGCAGGACTACAGCTGAACCTCAAGAAGACTAAACTAATAACAGAAGATTTATGTAATTTTAAATTTGACAGTGAGGACATTGAACTTGTCAAGGATTATCAATACCTTGGACAGTCATTAACCAAAATGGAGACAATAGTCAAGAAATCAGAAGAAGGCTAGGACTGGGGAGGGCAGCTATGAGAGAACTAGAAAAGGTAATCAAATGCAAAGATGTACCACTGAACACTAAAGTCAGGATCATTCAGACCATGGTATTCCCGATCTCTATGTATGGATGTGAAAGTTGGACAGTGAAAAAAGTGGGTAAGAGAAAAATCAACTCATTCGAAATGTGGTGTTGGAGGAGAGCTTTGCGGATACCATGGACTGCGATAAAGACAAATGATTGGGTGTTAGAACAAATTAATCCAGAACAAATTAATCCAGAACTATCACTAGAAGGAAAAATGATGAAACTGAGGTTATCATACTTTGGACACATAATGAGAAGACATGATTCACTGGAAAAGACAATAATGCTGGGAAAAACAGAATGGAGTAGAAAAAGAGGAAGGCCAAACAAGAGATGGACTGATTCCATAAAGGAAGCCAGAGACCTGACCTTACAAGATCAGAACAGTGTGGTTTATAACAGATGCTATTGAAGGTCGCTGATTCATAGGGATGCCATAAGTCAAAACTGACCTGTAGGCACATAACAGCAACAAACCTATATACCACTTGATATAGAAAAGCTCTAATTGGTTCACACAAACTACAATAATAAAATTGCAAGTAAGAAACAAAGACAATTTTGAAAATCCAATAAAATGTTATACAGAACGTTTGAACAAAGTATTGAACAGTGCAATGTGAAAATTAAGAGCCAGGAAAAACGTGACAAAATGGATACGTTTTCAGTAGCTGTTTAAAACCTGCCACAGTCACCGCCTGCTGAATTGCATGAAGGAGGGTGTTCCAGAGGGTTAGTGCCACTATAGAGAAGGCCCACTTTCGTGATACCACAAGATGACAATCTGCCATCTGCAGTATTTTACACAATAGCCAGAACTGACAGAGCTGTGTGTATGTGCAGCCAAGGACTGTCATGTCTGCACTGGAGCTATCCAGATTTTCCATTATGACAGCAGCTGGCAAGAGTCTGCTGTGTACAGTCCCCTAAACTTCCAGAGTGTTTTTTTTGGGGGGGGGCACAAATAGGGATGGGGTAAAATTAGATTTACTTCTAATTTAAAGACAAACCTTCTTAATTCACACTTTCTTAAACAATACGTGGACCAAAACACAGCCATCTTTCAAAATTTGCACTTTTCCAAGTTTGCAATTTTCCAACCTAGTAACATGTACAAAATGCATATACTAGGGCTAAAGTGTGCATATAAATGTATATATTAATGAAATTATACAAAAAGTATTATATATGGAGAAATTGTTTTGCAAAAGTGTATTTATTAGGCAAAATTGAATAAAAAAGTGTGTCAGGATAAATTAGCACTGAAATGCTGATGAATTTTCATAAGCCTTTTTTAAAAAAAAGGAATCACCAACTGATATACAAATACGGGGAACCTAACTTCAGAATGGAAAAATTAGATGGGGAGAATCCGAAACTGACAGATTTGCCTGTCCCTAGGCACAAGGGTTGCAGTGGGAAGGGGCATCAAAGCCTAAAAAGCATGTCTAAAGAAGCTATTGCACATGCACAGAAAGTCCATCCATAGGACTTCTTGGGATCCTATCAAATATTCTAAATGTGATGTATTATGACATTTGTACTTACTTTAAAAAATATTAGTTTTGTTTAGTGTCCCTAGTAATTTCTAGAATCTCATTAATCTTTTTGCTGTTGCACCACACTAAGGCTGCGTACACACCATACATTTAAAGCACATGACTTTCCCAAAGAATCCTGGGAACCGTCATTTTTTTAAGGGTGCTGCGAATTGTGGTGCGGTGAAGAGTAAACTATGCTTCCCTGGGTCCTTTGAGGGAAGCCATGTGCTTCAAATGTATGGTGTGTACGCAGCCTAAGACTGCAGCCCTAAACACACTAACTAGTAAGCCGTATACCACAGAGTGGGACTTACTTGACAGTAAACTTTCACAGGGCTGGACTGCAAGAGTGCAATTCATAAGAACATAAGAAGAGCCTGTTAGATTGAGCCAATGACCCATCTAGTTCAGCATCCTGTTCTCACAGTGGCCAACCAGTTCTATGTCCAATTCTATCAGGTCTGGCGCCTTAGGGTGGGAGGGTAGTGCTCCTGTTCCACAATGCATGACAGCGTCAGGTCCTGCAACCTGACACTGCTGCGGATTGTGGATTGGGTGGTCCCAGGCACACACCCCCATACAGGCAGCATGGGCTTCAATAAGCCCACCCGCACACCCCACCTACCTCTGCTGTCAGGCACACTGAATGCCGTGCATGCTGTGCATGCATGCCTGCCATCATCCAAGATGGCAGTGGGGGCTTCCCTAAGGGGTTGATGCCCCTGCCGCCATCTTGGTTGATGGCAGGAGTGCACATAATGCATGCACATCATGACCCACCTGTATTGGGAGGGGGTGTTGAGCTATGGCACCGCAGACCCAAGGCAGACTGGTGCCCAAGGGCGCAGTTATGCCTGGTGCTAGCCCTGAATTCTACGTACCTGGGAGTAAGCCCAGTTAAACACTTCTCAGTAAACTCACACAGGCTTGTAACACACTTAAAACAAGGCACTTCTATTCTGAGCTGAGATAACGCAGAACCCATAATAAAAATAATAGACAACATAAAAGATAAATAATAATAGATATGGTCAGGATTGTGCTGCTTGTTCATCAGTCCAAAGAGGAGAAATCTTTCTGAAACATTTTACAACTTGTTTTAGATTTTACTAGCTTTAATACTTTGCAGTTTGTTTTATTTGTGCCACAAGTGAATGTGGCACTTATAGAGTTACACAGATGCAGGTCCCTGCTTCCAAGGAGCTTCCATTCTAAATTACATAGTGAAGAAACAACAGGGAAGGAGGGAGGCAAGGGAGATAAAGAGGGAAGAATGTGGCATGTGGGCACATTTAAAGCTTGGTTACAGGCATACAAATTCCTTTAACGTGCTTACAGCCTCATCAACCAACTAAGCCTCCCCATGCAGAGCTGTGATGCCATGTTCACTTTATTTACAGGGGGGGAGCAGGAAGCCAAGGGGTAAAACATGTTTCTGACCTCTCAGGTCCTTCATCAGGTATTTCAAACAGAGAAGTTCAATCTTCCTTTGTTGTACCATCTCCTCTTTCCTTCTATTATTGTTATTTATTTATTATTACATTTATCCCACCTTTCCTCCAAAGAGCTTAAGGTGGAGTACAAACATGCCCCCCAATTTTATCCTCGCAACAACCGTGTGAGGTAGGTTAGGCTGAGAGACAGTGACTGGCTCAAGGTCACCCAGTGAGCTTCATAGCCGAGCGGAGAGTTGAACCCTGGTCTCCCAGATCCTCCTCTACTATTGTACACTACACTGGGTCTCTACTGCAGTACAACAAAGAAAGATTAAACTTCTGTGTTTGAAATTCCCTGATGAAGGACCCAAGAGGTCCGAAACACATTGGATATTAAACTTTTTCTTCTACCCCTCTGCTTCCTGATTTCCCTCCTCCAGTTGCCTTGAGTTTCCCCTGTTTTGTACAAGATCTGTTTGTAAACTAACCATTTTTATATCCAGTCTGAATACATGCCCTGTTTCTAAGTGGAAGGGGCCTATAAGGTCATCAAGTCCTGCTCAATGCAGGAATCCAAATTAAAACATACCCGACAGATGGCTGTTCAGTTGCCTCTTGAATGTCTCCAGTGTTGGTGAGCCCACCACCTCCTGATGTGTCATTGGTTCCACTGTTGTACCGCTCTAACAGTTAGGAAGTTTTTCTGATGTTCAGCTGAAATCTGGCTTCTTGTAAGTTGAGCCCATTATTCCATTTCCTGTCTTTTCCAGATTGTTCAAGTATTTTGAGCCAGTCTTAGTTTTGTGGGGAGTTGGATTAATTCCACAAAAGTTCCACTTTGCCACCTCACTAACAACTTTCCCAGCACTGATGGAATTCACACATCACAAAATGAGCACTCGATAGGCCCATTTTGGACCAAGGTGGTACAGAAGCAGCCGTCTCTTTTGTTTTAAGTTCTCAAGCAGCATGCATCTCCAAATTAAGGCTATTTCTGGGTATAAGAATAACACAAAGAAACTTGACAGAACTCTCTTAGCTGACCTAGAATCAGAGATTTCCACAGTAACAGGTTTGCATTTACCTCCCCAGAAAAGTCTTGCAGTCATTGAACTGTGGGAGGGGGGCAGACCATGGTAGCAATTTAACCAAGGCATGCATGCCAACAACTTAATTACTGACTGCGTGCCAAGGGTGCCACAATACACCTATTAAACCAGTCTGCTCTACAGGACTAATTCTCCTAACCTTTTCATTGTTGTCTTATACAGAGGTCACTAGCTGCATCTCTTATGAGCGGATGCTATCCATTAAACATCAGCAAGTACATTACACAAACATGGTGGGATGGGGAAATCTAGTAAAAGCTGAAGATAATTCCCTCTTCCCACCCCTCCATCTTGGTAAATCTTTTACATTCTCTGTTGAGATCAGAACAGCATCTTGCCAGAGGTGCATTCTTAGAGCAGGGCTAGGCCTTGGCCTGAATTCCAGCAGCTCATTTCTCAGTTTCTGTGAGACTAGGTTTCAGAGATGTGGGTGCCTCTCAGCCTACTTGCAGAACTGAATACAGTGAGGCAAGATGTCTTGAAAAGAGGTACAGGAACAAAAAGGGGAAAAGGCACCAAACAAAGGTCAAAAAGAAGAGAGACAAGCTCTGGTGCTAGTTATAGATTTATTATGCTAGTACGAACACTAGCAGCCTTCGAGTTTGATTTATGTTCAGTGTGGGGGTTTGGTGAAGAATTTTCATTGCTTTTACAAAGCCAAGGAAATATAGCTCCACACCTCCTGAGGAAAGAATATATTCCGAAATGCATTGAGCAACATAATAAATATATAACTAGCACCAGAGCTTGAAAAGAGAGACAGTCAGACACGCAACCTAAAATACTCATTTGTTTTTCCAGTTCTGGTCACTGTCATAACCATGTGCTACCAAAGTACAGGAGAAACTAAATCATTCCATAACAAAATGACCAGCTTCCACATTTTTTATTGAGGCTATTTCCAGACTGTCACTATTTTCAGGAGGGATTCAATCACATATTAGCAAATTTAGGTAGTGCAATTAAAGTTTGATTTGGAGCTCTTATGCAATAAACCAGCTCCCTCCCCAAAAAAAACGCCTGACTTTTTGCAATAAGGAAAATGATGAGGAAATGTGTTGAATAACAAACGTTTGGTGCAACATTGTATAACTTCCCTGTAAACAAATCAGGATGAATGCTCAATAACCAGCTGATCTGGAAGCTACCATAGTGTAGAAACACACACCCATGCATCACCTCAGAAATCTGAACCTTGGTTATCATGTAGAATATGGCAGAGACTTAATATCTTTTGCTCCAGAGGGCAGGCCTAGAACCAACAGACTGAAATTGCAGGGAAGATGATTTCAGGTCAACTTTAGGAGAAACTTTCTAATGATCAGAGCTGCTTGACAGTGGAACAGTCAGCCTTGGAAGGTGGTGGGCTCAGTGTCACTGGAAGTATTAAGCAGAGTCTAGACAGCTCTGTCAGGAGTTCTGTAGTTTCATCCTGCATTATAGCTCCTGCAATGAGAATGGGTTGGATGAGACGACCTTAAAGATCCTCTCCAATTCTACGTCCTGGGGCCAATTTTCCTTGTATGATTCAGTGAGCCGTTCCAGCAATTGTGTAAATATATTTTAAAACTATATAAACATTTGATGGAATGAGTGGCGCCTGTGATCTAAGGCTGGAAACACAATTTTTAAGATGGTTGAAGGACAGAGACTTTGCTGTCTGTGGTTTGCACACCAGTTTATTTGGGTATCCCGCAATCATCTCTGGCCAGGTTTGGAGGTTTTTGAAGACCTGCAAAAATCTGCAAAACTACACACAGGATACAGGAGCAAGGCCTGTCCTGATGGAAGCTGGTAACATGGAGTGGGGGGGGGAGTCTTTTTCTCCACTGGAAGTTAGAAGTGTATTTCAGGCCAGCAGATTACCAAGGGAGAGCTGTAGGAGTGAAATGATTCTGCATTGACCTGACAATGGCACCAGCCCCATGGTACACGTTTCCAGGGGGGGAAGCTAAGGAGACAGGAGGAATGCACATAAATCCTGCTATTTCTTAATGGGATTTTGGAGTTTACCTCCCAGCCAACACTTTGAAATGTACCCTGCAGCCTGCTTTATACTGGATTATCAATCGTGGCAGAATAACAATGTTCTTATCAGCAGTTCTTACACTCCACCACTGTATCCAAAGTTTCTGACTTCCATGTATGTTATACATTAGTGTAGTGGCAAATCCAGAAGTACAGGGTCCCTTCATGATAGTCCCACAACCCCCTCACAACCATGGTTTCTTTTCCACTTTCCCTCATCTCCCTAGCTCTCCGTGTTGTCTCCAGGTCCACACTCCACTACAACAGACATCCCTAGGAGCCAATCATCATGAAAGGGGAGTCTATGTTTAGCTACTCAGCAGAGTCTTCTCAGTGGCTGATTCACCTCCTTTCACTCTGATTGGCTCCAATCAGCACAGAAGGACAAGGACTCTTCTCTGTGGCTAACACACTCCCCATTCATGAAGATTGACTCATACATAGGGACCTAGCTGGTACCCTGCTCCCCAAAAAGTAAGGGGTCTATGACCCCCTGCAACCCCAGATGATAATACTACTGAAGTTATGGGTTAAGACTTAATTCTCATTGAAATCAAGGAGACAAGTTAGCCACAATGACTTAAGACCCACTGACTTCAATGGGAGCTAAAGGCAACTAACTTAGGCTGTGAGCACACTAGTCACTTACAGCAAAACATTTCCATTGGCCACACCTGGAGGAGCAACAGGTTGATCTGCCAATCAGTTGCAAAATCTGATTTCTCTTTTACATAGATGGCAACAGCATCATTGTGTGTGACAACAAACTAGCATTTCCTAGTACCAGGCCACACCACACTCTGTCTCATGCACTCACTGCACTCATACAGCCCACAGACACACATGCATCTCTTGTTATGGGCACACAATTTCCTTAAAAAGCAGCAAGACTCTTTTGTCTGGGTGTGGTTTGAAACGAACATGCACCAGGCTTTCACATGCGATTCATTTTTATCTTACTGACTCCATGTACACACCAGTGGACGGAACAGTTACTCGCCTGTGTCATTTATGGATGTCCCCAGATCTCGCTTTTAGGCAAAGGCAGAAGAGCAACCCTCTATTGCTTTACAGCGTGTGACAAGAGATGCTCTGTTCTCCAAAAGTTTTAAAGTAGTAAAAACTTTTACATATTAAAAGCAGCAGCTGAGGAGGTGAGATGGTTTTGGAGCCTCTGAGGGAAACAGAAGGCAAACAGGAGCCTCCAAGAGAGGACACATGTGAAGGGAGCCCTCATGTGTACCCCACACACACCTGCAAAGAAGCCTCCAGAATTCCTGCTGCGTGCTGGCACGACGGCTCCCATGGCTCCACCTGCCTCCTTCCTGCTTGGCAGAAGCTGTGAGGAAAGTGCAAGGCGCCTCCAGCCCCTCTTCTCCTGCCTTCACCTTCTTTCCCCATTGCCCGGAGGAAGCTGCTTGCCTCGCACCTCCAGCCAAGCAGCTTTGAAGTCCTCCGTGTGAAGCTGGTTTAAAGCAAAAATGCACCTGATCTAGACAATGCTAGATTTTGAATTTGACCAACGTTGTGTGTCCCCAGATTCAAAATGCAGAGGTGGAAAGAGATGCACTGAAACCAGCATAACGGCAAGTGCTTCCACACCCACATCAGACCTTTATTCCACTTTAAACCATCATCACTTCCTCCAAAGAATCCTGGGAAGAGTAGTTTGTGACGGGTGTTCAGAATTGTCAGGAGACGCCCTATTCCCCTCACAGAGCTACAATCACCAGAAGAAGGACTGACTATTAAACCACTTTGGCCACTGCAGCTCTATCAGGAGAACAGCAGTCTCTGAATAACATCCATCACACTTCACACACTACACTTCCCATGATTCTTTGGGGGAAGCCATGACTGTTTAAAGTGGAATAAAGGTATGGATGTGGCTTGTGTCTCTACCTGCTCTCTCACTCACACACATACATCTCTCCTTCTCTCATACACATGGGCATCCACAGGATTTTTGTTTTGGAGGTGGATGGCGGCAAAATCAAACACTGAAAGGGCAGAGCAGGCTAATTTCTCACAAATAACAAGAATGGTGTTTGTACACTTCGCCTCCTATCTCAGGCTCTAAAAATGCTAGGAACTTTAAAAAAAAGCTGGGAATCTTGGGATTTGGGGTCATCCTGAGGGCACCAAATAAGGCCTTTGTGGGTGCCATGCCACCTGTGGATGCTGGGCTGGTGACTCCTGATCTGTGCAGTCAACTGCCTATGCTTGAATTCCAAAAAGCAGCTACTCGTGCATAAGCTCATACATGAACAAGCAGTGTGTGAAGCTGAAGAAAACAGGAGACTTTTTATGCTAAAGGGAGACTGACATGCTAAGAGATATGGGTTTTTAACAACTTGCAGCCTATTGATTTCAGAAAAAATAAGAGATCTTTTACCCAAGAGTTGGCAGTTGGGAATTCTGGGATGTTCCCCTGCTTGAAGTGTGTAGGACTTAGGAGATAGGGCAAAGAAATTGCAACTTGCTTTTTGTTCAGTTTCATTTTCCCTTTTTTGTTGGTAGTTTACAGTAGGGCCCCGCTTTTCAGCATTCCACTAATATGGCAGTTTTCAATTAAAGTACGGCTCCACTCATACGGCGCTTGTTCCGCTTTTTTGGCATGATGCGCTCCGAGAAGGGCGTTGGGCGCCATTTTATTGCCAGTGTTCCACTTTTCAGTGATTTTTCCTTTTCGGCAGGGGTCTGGAACCTAACCCGTCGTATGAGTATTTTGTCCACGCAGGAGCCAAGAAAAATCCTGCCCTGATAGCAATAAAGTTCCTTATTAGATGTTTGGATGGATGGGAGGACAGACGGACAGAGTCTGGAAACTGCTTTGTCTGAAAAATTGATGCAGCATAGGAGAGTACTAGTGAGGGAATAGTCTTGTAGGGACAAATTTGATTATACATCGTTTCTCACTTTATAACGTGGGCAACAGAATGTTGCTATCATTTTGCTTCCCTGTCACTCATGTTCATTTCTGGAGAGGTTCCATAATGTGTATGAATGCCAAAGTAAGCCAAAAAGGGGAAGTATTCAAAATATGATTCTTGTTTCTGTCACAATGCCTTCAGATACTCTGCAATTAATTATTGTTTGTTTCAGTTTTGTAAAACTGCATGAAAACCAAGAAAACATTTTTTTAAAGTTCCTTATCTGTAAATGGGAAACAATAAGTTCTCTTACATTTTTAAAAGCAGGACAGCGCTTTAAGATGCAGACCAAGTGCTGGAAGCCTCTGCACTGGCAAGCATTCTTACACGCATTGAAAAAATGGGACTTCAGGCATGGGCAGGCAGACTTCAGGCTTGTCAGATCTTTGGAGGAGGGATTACTAGAACCCCAAGACCTACCAACCAACGCTCGGTGCAAGGCAAGTTAGAATTAAAGAGCAGGGTGCCTCTGAGCATACTCCGAGTCTAGGAATTTGTTTTTAGAACTAAAACTGAAAACTAACTCAATTCACAGTAATTTCACATACAAGTATGTATGTAAATTTACAGTCTGTCTTAAGCTTTGTCTTCATTGTTAATTAATATGTTAAATGTTAGAGTTAGTATGTTAAAGTAAAAACCAAAAGCAGAACTCTGGGAAAGGGGGAAGTGTGGAGTTCTGGAGCAGTTGAGAAGGAGCTCTATGACTGCTGAGTCTTGTTTCGGCCCTCTGTTAAACTGCAGAAATAGTTCTGTGAGAAAATACAGTTAATTTATTCACATCTTCCTTGACTGGAATGTAATGATCAGCACAGGTGGGGAAAGTCATTCTGTTGTTGCTAATGTTGAACAGTTGGGAGTCTAAGGGCCCCTCCAGCTGTCTTTTTATCGACTCTTCATCATGATTTGTGCTCATGTTGTTACTGGAGCTATTATGCACACAATTGCATTTTGCTTTGGGGTGATCATACTCCTTAGTTTGCAATAGGTGCTTGTCCTGTAGCTACCTGCTAAAATCCTGTAACTTTTCATACCACAAATCTTGTTGTGGTATAGTGCTTCTGTTGCACTATAGTGCAAGACCGCCCCTTCAAATGGTAACATTGGGGAAGCATTGCAGAACAACTAATAAAGTGGAATGATGTGTGGACAGTCCAATATAACTCCACTGCATTATTGTGTCAATTACATGTTGCAGAACACATGCAAAAAAACCCAAAACAACCCAGTCTGGAGGAACTCCTGTCTTCTCTCCACCCTGCTTTAGGCCATGCAACTGACCCTTCAAGATTTCTTCATGTGCCACCCAAACTTAGCCTGCTTCTATCCCGAGCTGCATTTCTGCCTGATTTCAAGGCTACGATGTACAATTCCCCCTATACCCTAAATGCTCAATAAAGATTAATCTAAAGACTGTTCACATGATTAAAAACAAGCTCTCTCTCATTTTCCTCTCAGCTTTCTCCCAAAGTCTACTGTATTAATATGTGCACACAGAAATTGGATGAATTGCCATTCACAATTATTCCACTGCAAAAGAGCATGACGCACTCAGTTGCAATAACCAAAACTAAATTATATTACAGATAAAGGAGATATCTCTCGACAAAAGCCCTCCCTTCTTTTACGTAACCAAATAAAAAGTTAATCCAATTCTTCATCCTCATCACGGCTTTCTGAACAGAAGCCTCTTCGGAGAGCAGGAGTGAGCAATGTGCAGCCTTATGGCAGCAGCCCTTGGCCTAGTGCAGTGGCGGCGGCTGGTGCCCACTGAGACAAGTAGGGTGGAAGGCAGAGAGCCCAACAGTAGGTGGAGCTAGAGCCACTGACAGGCAGAGCCAACTAATTTTAATTTTGTCCCCATCCTCCTCTGTTGAGTTCTGCAAGGGCAACACAGAACTAAGGAGGAGGAAGCTGGCAGGCCTGTTGCCCCCTGGACTGACTGTGAGAAGGCAGGCACGGACGGACTGAGGGCAGACAGAGATTGGTGGGGCACTGCCTCATCAGCTCTAATGGAGTAGTCTCCACTGGCCTAGTTTCATGTGGCTCTAGGCTGAAGAAAGGGAGGGGGAAGAGTGGGAGAAAGAGAAAAGGAGAAGCCCTCCCCACTTGTATTTATTTATTGTTGCGTTTATATCAGTGGTGGATGGTGTTCATAGGGACTGGTGGGGCGGAAGGCAGGGTGCCCAACAGTAGGCGCAGCCAGAGCCAATGAGAGGCAGAGCTCACTAATTCTAGGTTTGTCCCCATCTTCCTCTCTGCCATGTTGTACAAGGGCAATACTCAGACTAAGGAGACGGAGGAAGCCGACAGCCCATGCCAGTAAGTAAGAAGGCAGGCAGGTGGTGGCTGGCTGGGGGCAGAATAAGGTTGGTGGGACAGTGCCCCATTGGCTCTAACAAGACAGCCACCACTTATTTATATACTGCCTTTCTGCAGTATATGTTTTATAATTTTAAAATACTAGAACAAATAAATGGTATAAAATATAGAGCAACAGAACGCTATATATCCAAATAAAATAGAGATTTTGGCTCTGGTCCAGCCCACTGCATGCATGCAGCCCCGGACAGTTCAGGAATGTAGGGAATGTAGCCCTTGACATGGAAAAAAAATCCATCCCTAGTTTAGAGTGCAGAACAGGAGCTTGGGCCAACAGTGATGTCAAACTAATAAGGATGTTGGAGAACACGAAACTAATAATTTGACCTAACGAGAGAAATGCTGCTGCTCTGATCAAAATGTTCCAGTGTCTTAAATGTCATCAAAGAAAGAGTTCAAGGAATCCATCTACAGGTCTCCAAGTTCCAGGACATCCTTTCGGGTTTTGTTTGGCTCCAACTAATAAAAGGATTCTCTTTTTGTCTCACTAACTGCGCTATGAGCTCAGCAGAGTTGAAGGGGGGGGGGAAGTGTAAAACTGTTGGACAAAAAGAAACCTCAATGCAGGAGACTGTAGTATGATGACCCAGTTCTAATTATATATGGGGCTAGAGTAATTTGGATAAAGCTTAATACATTTTATTTATTTATTTATTATTTTATTTATATCCCACCCTTCCTCCCAGCAGGAGCCCAGGGCAGCACCAGGGTGGTAACTATTACCTCTCTGACCCTCCAGGGAGTATTATTTACCTGCTCCTCTACCTTCTATAGAGAGCCAGTGTGGCGTAGTGGTTAAGGTGCTGGACTATGACCTGGGAGACCAGGGTTCAAATCCCCACACAGCCATGAAACTCACTGGGTGACCTTGGGCCAGTCACTGCCTCTCAGCCTCAGAGGGAGGCGATGGTAAACCCCCTCTGAATACCACGTACCATGAAAAACCCTATCCGTAGGGTCACCATAAGTCAGGATCGACTTGAAGGCAGTACACACACACATACTACCTTCTATCTGTTTCCTCCTGCCCCCTGAAAAAAAGAAACAAATAATGTATTGGGGCATTTTAGTTTAGGGAGAAGACAATTAAGATGGGAGAGGATGGGAAAATAACAAAACTGCGCACAGAGCTTTTAAGCAGTTCCCACCCCCACCCCCCTCTCAGAAACACCAAAACTTGGGATCATCCAATATATGAGCAACAAGTTCATAGAAAAAAAACCCAAAACTTTTCCTTTGTGCAGTGTACAGTTAATCCATGCGTGCATTGCCATTAGGTAAAGTAAATGGCTTTAGAGGAATTAGCCATCCTTCATAATGGCTATTGGCCTCAGTAACAAAATGCAACCTTCCCCAATGTGGTGGTGCCTTTCAGATGTTGTTGGAGTTTTCTCCCAGCCAGCATTGCCAATAGTCAAGGACAGAGCTTGGAAACGTTGTAGTTCAAAAAAGTAACGTTTCCAAGCTCTGGTCAAGGATAAGAGGAGCTAAAGTTATACAGCTTTTCAATAGCACCTTGTTGGGGAAAGCTAGCTGAAAGGAATCTTCCGGAAGCTTTATTCTTTGGATTTCCAGATGGCAGGAACCACCATCAAAAGACCGTAATTTCCCTTGGGAAGATCACAAGCAGAACATGAAGACATCTGTTTCCCTGCTGTAGGGAGTCCAAATGGTGACCATCTGGTCTGATCCAGGAGGCCAATTCCTTTTTCAGGAGAGGTTCCCAGGATCCTGGTTTATCAGATTGTGGGGATGTCGGTTGTCGGCGCCTCAGACCAAATGGAGCTCGACCTCATTGCGGTCCTTGGCCTTTCCCAGAATGCTGATGCAAACAAATCCGTGTATCACTGTAACAACACATGCCATTAAAGCCATTTATTTAATAGTGTGCCTCTCTCCATCCTGGTCACATCAATTTAACAGACCCATAAATTTTATAAAGTGTGGGCGCATGCGTGAGCCCCTTTACAGGCTTAGCTTTCACAAACAGCAGGGGTGGTGGGTAAATTTGTTTCTGTACATTTACAATTTGCACTGTACATGGAGACATCAGGATGAAAGGCTGGATGGCATGTGCAGCTCTGGGGGCAAGGCTGCTCCTACGCACAACATGGCACCTTATTTGTTTATTAAAAGTATGTATAATTGCCCTTCACATGAAGGTCCAGGGTGAAAATATACAGAGTCTAAACCAAAATTAAACAATAAGAGCAAAACTAAATACAACTTCAGTTGCAAATAAAACCAGCAGCAAAGACAGAAATTCAATGCAAATGCCTAATACAACTCACCCCTACCTAAAAGCCTGGGCAAAGAGGTGCATCTTTATCTGCCGCTGAAACCTGAAGCAGACTTCCCGTGTTATGATGGCAATGAAACCCACATAGTAGAAGGATACAAGAGGGAGGGCAGAACCCACACAACACGGGGTTTTAAGGAGCAAAGTTTTAGTTGCCCACATGCCATTTTGTGCCTCTTTGACTAGTTGGATACACTATGCAGAACGAGCAAAAAAATGGTCAATTTGTATTAAAATGCAAAGTTTATCCAAGCCACAGACTTGTGCCTTTTTTATCCTTTTGGCAGTGCACAGAATGTAGGCTGCTTTTGTGTTTTATTATGTTAAAGTGCAGGGTGTATGTAACTCTGGGCATGCCCTTAACTCAGCCCCGTATTACTAATATGGTTCTCCAGTTTCTAAACTGAGTGAGTTAATGTATGATGCAGCAATGTGCGATTTAAAAAAAAATCCTCATGAAAATTCTTCAGCATTTTATTTATTTATTACATTTATATCCCACCTTTCCTCCAAGGAGCTCAAGATGGCATACAAACATGGTTCTCCCCCTCCTGATTTTATCCCCACAACAACTGGGCTGAGAGACAATGACTGGCCCAAGGTTACCAAGTAAGGTTCATAGCCAAGCGGGGATTTGAATCCTGGTCTCCCAGGTCTCAGTTCTACACACTAACCACTATACCACACTGAATCCCTTAGTGCAATTTTTTTCTAATAAACACATTTTTGTATACACTTTAAATTAATGTATCCATGTTTGCAAGCAATTTTCCATAGTATAATGCATTTTTGTATCTTATAATATGTTTTAACAAATTTATCTTGTATTTTCTTGCCCCATTTGATTGCATTTTATTCTTCTGTATATTAGGATGATCTCTTCTGATGAGAGTTTTATGTCTGTAGTTTATGCTGGTCACTGACCATAACAATAAAGATTTTTGTAAACATTGGTTGGAGAACTGCGTCACAAGAATTCTGAAGGGTGACTGTGTTTTGGTTCACATATTGTTTTGAAAAGTGCAGATTTGAAAGATGTGAACTGAACAAATTTATCTGCCATCCCTACCCCCCTACCCCCAAAATTTAGCTAATATTGGAGATTATAGTTCAGGCTGCACCTTACATTTACTTTAGCACTGCCAATATTACAAGTTTATTTCTTACTAATATCCTGCCGGCAGGAAAAATATTTTATTTTTCTTCACTTGCTTCTAGCAGTACAGAGTAGTTAGGTGCGTATGAGTTTAAGGAGATGAATGAGCAGTGGCACAGCACAGCAGGTAACGCTGTTCCCATATTGCTACTACGCAGGCAAGAATGCAATTGAGGTCTCTGTTCCTAGGACAAGAATCTGCTCTCTTGTTAATTATGCGGCTGTTGAATTTAAGATTAGAAAGGGCATTTTTCAGAGAAGCCTTGTGGTATGTTAAGCTGTTCCAAAAGGTCTGAGTTGTAACCAATGAATGAGCAGATAAAAGGTTCTTAGTAAATTGGAGATTCCCCAAACCTCATGAGCCATTATGCTTGCTGCTATACTTTTTAAAAACATAAACACATCTGTAACATGTAGGAGTTTAAGAGCTGTATGGTCATTCAGATGTCTCCTACTAGAGTGGCACAACGGGATGGGGGAGAAATTGATTCAGTTTGCATTTAAAACCAAATTGATCAAATTTGCACTTTCCAAAATAACATGAAAACCAGAACACAGCCATCCTTCAAAATTCATACTTACCCGAATTTTGAGATGCAGTTTTCCAACCAACCAATGTTTACAAAAATTCACACATTAGGGGGAAATGTGCATCAAAATGAATCTATATCCATGAAAAAACATACAAAAATGCATTATATTATAACATATTGCTTGCACAAATGTGTACATAATTCAAAACTGTGAGGAGACATTTGCACTAAAATGCTGAAGAAAATTTTCATGAGGATTTTTTAAAAGAAAAACTTGCAAATATCTGCAAAAATGTGGAGAACTGAAGATTGGAAAAATGAGAAACAGAGATTGACAGATCCTTCCATCCCTACTCACAGCTCTGGCCGTAACTCTGTGCTGCAATAGTGAGAAGAAGGTTAGACTAGGTAAAGAGTGCAACTGTGGCTGCACACAAAACCTGCTCGTGAATCCACACCAAAAGCTTCTAAGACAGGTCTTGATTCCACAAAGAGTCTGACTGTACTGCTCATCCTATAAGAGATCCAGCAGTGCTGTTAGTGCTGTTGGAGAACCACAGAAATGTTCATCCTTTGATCTGAAAAACTTAGTTCCTAAGAAGTCAGGGGGGCAAAGCCTAGGGCAGTAGTTTTCAGGTAGGCAATCCCAGGATTCCTTGGAAGTTTATCAGGGATTGGTTCATGGGAAGATCAATCACAGCAGGTAAACTTCCCTGAAAAACACCTGAGTGTTGGGTGGTGCCTTCTTAGTTCAAACATGGCGACAACAAGGCCCAACTGATCTGGCTGGTGCTTCACAAGAGCTGTCTGTATACCACCCCTAGCATTCCCGAGAGCAGTGTTTTTCAACTTTGGGTCCCCAGATGTTGTTAGAGCACAACTCCCATCTTCCTCCAGCCAGCTTGGCCAATGGCAAAGAAGCCTCCAGAATTCCTGCTGCGTCCTGCCAATGGCCAAGGATGATGGGAGTTGTAGTCCAACAACATCTGGGTTGAAGAACAGTGTCCTTGTACAAGTGTAGGCAACTTGTAGGCCAACAATATCTGGAGGGCCACAACACCTATCATCTCTGACCATTTGCCATACTAGCTAGGAAGGGATGATGGGAGTTTGAGTTCCAACAACATCTGGAGGGCACCAGGGTTGCTACTCTACCCTAGAGAACATTTTACAACACCTAGGGGGGTCTTCATCAGATAAGCCAATGTAGTTCCCTGAAGGTAGCAAATTGGAAAATCATTGTTCTAGGGCAGCCCCCCCCCCCACAACCTGGGACTCACCAGGTATTTTGGACTACAACTCCCATCAGCCCTAGCCAGCATAGACAATGGTCAGGGACAATGGAGTTGTGCTCCAAAACATCTGGAAGGCACCAACTTGGGTAAAACCATTCTAGAGTAGAGACGTGAGGGCTAGGGGGAAAAAACCCAGGAAAATTTGGTGGGGAGGGGACATGGTTTTTTTTCCCCTAAGTCTAAGCTGGTTTATAAATCAAGGTTTATACATCACAGGTTATACTGACTGTGGTTTCCCATTAAGTAGAAACTCAAGAAATTGAGCCAAGAAGCTGAAATCCAACGAGTAAGTAGATACAGTGCCACAAAACAACCACTCTCAATAGAGGTGTGCAACGTTTATATACAGTATATATATACATATATATATATATATATATATACACACATGTGTATATATACATACACATATATATGTGTATATATATATATATATATATATATGTATATATATATATGTATATATATGTATACATATATATGTATATATGTGTATATATGTGTATATATGTGTATATATGTATACATATATACACACATATACATATATACACACATATACATATATACACACACACACACACACACACACACACATATATATATATGTGTAAGTAGATGTGTAAGTAGATACAGAGCCACAAAACAACCACTTTCAATAGAGGTGTGCAACGTTTATATACAGTATATATATACATACATATATATATATATATATACACATGTGTATATATATATATATACATGTGTATATATACATACACACATATATGTATATATATATGTATATATATATGTATATATATATATATGTGTATATATATGTGTATATATGTACACACACACACACACACACACACACACACACACACACACACACACACACACACACATGAACTACCAATTTTGCACTGATGTTTTAAGGAAAGGGAACAAAAGAGAGTGAGCTCCCGGTGGTATCATGCACACTCCAGCATGTTTGACATTAAGGGAGTTGGTTGTTGTAGAAACCAAGTCCCATAGACTCATTAATTTTCAACAGTAAGCACCATCCCTCTTGTTTTTAAACGAACTGTGCATACTACAATAAGTTACCCAAAACAATCCCACCTAGTCATTAAAACTTTTTATACAGCTAAACACCACTCCACTAAGCCAAAAGAGACAGAGTATCTTGTTTCACCATACTATGCTAAATGCTTTGTATTTCATGTTGTTCTCGCAGGAGAGGATTGTACTTAAATTTAAAATGGAATAAAGAGATCAGGACTGAACTGAGGATTGTGCTTTCCCTGTTCCTCTACTTTCAGAAGCAATACACCCTGCACAGGCTTTCCCACTCTCTTCAGGCTCATCCCTACCAAAAACTTCCAGGGGAGGGGGGATATTGTCAACTATGGTTGCAGAATCATTTTATTCATATAACTTCCCACATGAGGACAGACTATAGCAGTGGTTCCCAAACCTTTCCTCCCCCTTCCATGGGCCACTTGAAAATTGCTGAGGATTTATTTATTTATTTATTTATTTATTAAATTTATACCCCGCCTTATGGCCAAAAGGCCCTCAAGGCGGCTTACAAAAGAAAATGAACATAACAATACATCAATAGAACATAATACTTCAATAAAATAATACAATTCTCAAAATTAAATAACAATTCTTAAAATTAGATAACAAATAACATTATTAAAAGCAAATTATTGAGCAAGTGTTACTTTAAATACTTGTATATACATGTCCACAAGGCAAGAACAAGAATAACTCTGGCAACTGTTTTCTTTGTTATCAATCAAATTACTCATCATTTCCACAGTCAGCTGGGTTCTTCCTTTTCAGACATTCAAATTCTTCGGTCCCCCAGGAATAAACAAGGTAGGTTATGACGAAGGGAGGGGCCACCCGGAAGACCGGGGTTCCCACAAGTTCAGTCACATCTCCTGCACCAGGAGGAAGTTCTTTCTTGGGGCTGCCATGGAACCGTTCTGCCTCTTTGACTTGAACAAGTTGTTCATCCAGTGCTTCTTTTTGGAGCAGCAACTTTTGTGTATGGCCTGCCTGGACACCAAGATCTTTCTGCAGAGCAAAAATCACTCTCTTTGCCTTTTATCTCATCCATCAGCTTACGGATGTCCCTCTCACATTCACGCTTCATTTTTCTGCAGGGTTTAGCTTGTTTGTTCGGCTTGGTGGTTGTTATGGCTCAGTCGCGGTGCATGGCGGCAGGCATGAGACTGCTGTCTAAAGAGAATCTTTTGCTAAACTCCTTTTTCACTAGATGCCGTTTGAGGATGGCAGACCACTGTATGATTTGTCTTCTACCTGTTGTAGAAATGGCAATGCACTGTGCTAGGTGAAGTATGATTTTCAACTGTATTTTACTGCTCCTTTTATTTCTTATATTGTATTTTATATGGACTACAAATTGTAATAGATAAAATACAGTGCAGGAAATAAAAATAACAAAATACAAATTAAAAAGAGGAGTGGCCAGTGGCTCCATGGGGCAGTGGAATATTTTCCGGGTTTCAGTCCAAAATTTCAGGGTAAGTTCAGACTAAAACTCAGAGCAGATTCCACTACCCCACTGACCTGGAGCCACCACTGATTAAAACGCAACATGAATATTTAATGCCATGGATGTGCGGCCTCCCGTCTTCAGCCACAAATCCACAGACACGCCATGGACCACCTAAATGAAGCCCACAGACCGCTATCTGGGAACCCCAAACTATGGAACATAACTTCCAATCAAGTTGCAGCTTTTATGACCACTGTGTTGTCACTTAATTCTCACACACAACAGTGTTAGATTCAGAGTCAACATATAGCTTCATGGTACTGCCCTACTATGGCAAAACAGCACGCCAACATAGTCATGGCTGATTTGGTACTACTATGATTTCTAAAGCTTGGCTCTACATCACTTGATTATGTAACACTTTGATGAATCTCATCTGAATGTGTGAGCTGAAGGGCCAGCCCTTTCATTAGCAAAAATGAGGTGACTGCCTTGGGTGTTGCCCCTGGACACTCCCTTCACCTTGCTGCCAACCACTACTGGTGGTGAAGCTCCTGGTGATGTGTGGGGTTCTCCAGAGTGCCCACTCCATCCCATTGTCTCACTCCAAGGAAAGAGGTCCTTCCTCAGAGTGAGGGATTCTGGGTGAGGTGGTCCAGGACAGCAAAGCAGCAGCAGCAAAGGCACTCCCCTGGGCCCCCTTGTCCAGATTACTTTGCTCTGAGGAGTGAACCCCCTTTGTCTTGTCATGTCATGCCTTGGACCAGGGTTCACAGAGGCAGAGTGCTCCAGCAACTGCAGCACTGAAGAGGAGATGGATAGATGTTCGTAGTCTGGGAATACTCTTAGATCCTTCTCTCTCACTCGAGGCTCAAGTAGCCTCGGTGGCACGGAATGCGTTCTACCAACTTCGGTTGGTGGCCCAGCTACGTCCCTATCTGGACAGAGAAGATCTCACCTCAGTTGTTCATGCTCTGGTAACCTCTCAATTGGACTACTGCAATGCGCTCTACGTAGGGCTGCCTTTGAAGACGGTTCGGAAGCTACAGCTGGTGCAAAATGCGGCGGCCAGACTAATAACGAGGACCAGGCGGTCTGAACACATAACACCTGTTCTGGCCCACTCGCACTGGCTACCTATATGCTTCCGGGCCAGATTCAAAGTGTTGGTTTTAACCTATAAAGCCTTATATGGCGCGGGACCACAATACCTTTCGGAACGCCTCTCCCGATATGAACCTGCCCGTACACTACGCTCAACATCAAAGGCCCTCCTCCAAGTTCCGACTCATAGAGAGGCTCGGAGGATGGTAACAAGAACTAGGGCCTTCTCAGTGGTGGCCCCCGAACTGTGGAATAGTCGTCCTGAAGAAGTGCGCTTGGCGCTGACATTGCTATCCTTTCGGCGCCAAGTCAAAACCTTCCTATTTTATCAGGCATTTTAGCTTTTCTTAAACATGTTTTAATTGGTTTTAGATTGTGGATTTGCATTTATATTTTTTGTATTGTTCTGTGTGATTCTATTGTATTTATTGTAATGGTTGTACACCGCCCAGAGAGCTATGCTAGTGGGGCGGTATAAAAATTCAATAAATAAAATAAAAAATAAATGTATTGGTATGTCCCATGTTGGTTCTTGGGCACCAGATCCTGCCTCTCCTCCTAATCCACAAGAACACTGTGTCACAAGACACCGATTACTAGTCCACTGATTTCTCAGAGGATCAAGAGAGCCCTGAGGAAAGATCCCCACAGCTGGGAACTCCATTACCACAAAGGAGCCAACAGCTCTTGGCTCCCGCCTTTTAAGGGGCCAGAATGCAGCACTCAGGCGACGGGGCCTCCATGCAGTGAGCACCTAGTCATGCTATAAAACTCAGCCAGTTGCTCCTGGACCTTGTTGAGTCAACCATTAAACCCAAGGAGCAGAGCATCACCAACACCTTGCTGAGACAACTTGGATGTTTGGCCTCGGCTGCAGAAGCTCGATCTGTGCTTCTGAACCTTCACCATGACCTCCCTCCAAGGGATTTATTTGTGCCCTTTCCTGCCTGGGGAACACAGGGACTAATGACCTAATGTTTAGACCATCACTTTCCTTGGTGTTGGGTGTCTCTGCAGATCATGACCTGAGAGCTAGGCAGAAAAGAGGTGGGGAGACTACCAGCGATGCATTAGCAGCAACAAAAGAGTTTCAAAGTAGGGGAAAAGGAGGGGCGGCGGCTGTGGGTGTGTGGGGGCATTGTGGGTAAGAAGAGTTTCAAAGTAAACTGGGGGGGGGGAGCAGGTGGCAGCACCTCAGGGAGCATAACATTTCCCCCCAGCCCTGGTAAACTGGCTCCATTGACTTTTTTTAAAATTTATCATTATTATTTTGATTTATCATCTGCCCTTTCCCCTAAGGTTCTAGGATGGATCACAACAATTTAAAAGACAATAAAAACAGTTTAAAACAAATTACAATTGCAAGAGCAGGGTGAGTCCTAAAATTATACATCTGAAGTATCCAAGGCCAGGGTAAAGGAGTGCATCTTCAGCATTCAAAGAAAACGGTAAAGAGAGGGTGCTGCCAGATGCACCTTTGTGGGAAGAGAGTTTTGTAATTTAGGTGCTGCCAGTGCAGGGTCCCTTCATGATAGTCACAGCCATACCCCCTTTCCACTTTCCCTCATCTCCCTTGCTCTCCTTATTGTCTCGCAAGTCCACACTCCACTACAGCAGATGTCCCTAGGAGCCAATCAACATGAAAGAGGTGACTGTGTGTTAGCTACTGAGAAGAGCCTTCTCAGTGGCTGACTCACCTCCTTTTACTCTGCTCCAATCAATACAAAAGAACAAAGACTCTTCTCAGTGGCTAACATGTTCCCTTTTCGTGCTGATTGGCCCATACACAGGGACCTGGCTGAGACCCTGCTCCTAAAAAAGTGACAGGTCTCTAACCCCCTCCCATGACCCCATTTCACTACTGTTTAAAAGTGTGATGTATATGCAGCTGTACAAAAACTGAGCATTGCACACAATTGTTGATATCCTAGGGGATTTTTACAGATATACAAGCAGTGGCTCTTTGGCAGCAAACACCTAAGGCAGATAGTACAATCTGGCACTAGGCGCCCAGACAGAGCAACTGCATCCCAAGGACCCTTCAGTTCTTAGCCAATTCCACAGCTTAAAAACTCTCCAGCTTTCCCTCTCCCTCGGCCCATTCTACCTGCCAAAGGTGCCACAGAGAGATATTTCCAGACATCAAGGAACAGTAATCTTCTTTTGTACAGTTATCAAACACCTTTAGACTCCCAGTGACAGGTCTATTCCTGGTAATCAGGGGACAGTAATAACTAAGATAGCCAAACTCATAACAACAGTTTCACTTCATAAATCTGACGAAGTAAATCACTGCCTACAAAAGTGTATGTTTCAAAATAAAATTAGTTTCTAATGTGCCACAGAGCTCACTTTTCCTGCTCAAAGATCAACACAAACACACCATGACATGGCAATAGCCATCAATAAGTGGGAGTGGTCATGGTGGCCCCGGAAGGCAGTGCAGAGTCCCACTGTCCTCAGTGTGGCTGCTGCTGAGATCTCTCAAGGGCTGTGGTTTAGATCCTCTCATGAGATCTCAAGGTGAGAGTTGGGGGCAAGGCTATAAAAGGCCTCATCCCTCCTGACATTCAGCCTCCATATTGTGGAACCAGTATGGTGTAGTGGTTAAGAGTGTTTGACTGGGACCTGGGCAACCAGGGTTCAAATCCCCACTCAGCCATGAAGCTCATAAGATGACCTTGGGCCAGCCACTGTCTGTCAGCCTAACCTATCTCACAGGGTGGTTGTTGTGAGGATAAAATCAGAAGGGTAAGAATCATGTTTGGATGCCACCTTGGGGTCCTTGGAAGAAGGGTGGAATATAAATGTAATGAATAAATAAATATTGGGTTGGCAAGCCACACATTTTTTCTCTTCAAAGATTAACAGGCACAACTTTTGACCTGATAAGTTTTCAAATGCAAGATCACAGTATGCTCACTTAATCACAGATTTTAATATACAAAATGGTCTATACTTTGCAAAAGGATCTAAACAGTGAAGACAGTCAGACATTCCAAACATTTTAGATTGCAGTGAATGTACATTCAAACCAATTTTACCACACTTGACTCTTTTCAACCATAGTTTTTTTTTCTTGGAACAACTTTTGTCCACAAGATTATATAGGCTTGTGGTCTCCAAAGGGTTCTTGTGCAAACTGAAGATCAGTTCACCGACCACCCCACAGCCTGTGCACTCTTGATGAAAGAGTCCAATTAAAGACCTCAATTTCTCTAGAAGCAAAAATACAGCAGCATCCTGTAGTAACATGTCACACAACTCAACTAAAAACCCCTAAGAATGAATAAAATTTATTCTCTTTCTCTCTTTTGCAAACCTGATGCAGGCTGCTTGATCTGCTCAATTGAACTTTATGGATTCAGGTCAGTTTAATCTCTTTGACTAAATCAGCTTAAATCCAAGTATGTCAGCTTATTTTGGTTGGCAAAATAGATTATAGCAATACAAGACTCTTCCCTGAATACCGAAAAGCCATTTAAGTGCAGGCAGGGTGATGGGTACATGTCACTGATTTGCATCTTCTTGGAGACTCGCTCTTGGAAACCACAAAAGCAGGACTACAGCTGATCCTCAAGAAGACTAAAGTAATGACAACAAAAGATTTATGTAACTTTAAAGTTGTCAATGAAGATATTGAACTTGTCAAGGATTATCAATACCTTGGCACAGTCATTAACCAAAATGGAGACAATAGTCAAGAAATCAGAAGAAGGCTAGGACTGGGGAGGGCAGCTATGAGAGAACTAGAAAAGGTCCTCAAATGCAAAGATGTATCACTGAATGCTAAAGTCAGGATCATTCAGACCATGGTATTCCCAATTTCTATGTATGGATGTGAAAGTTGGACAGTGAAAAAAAGCAGATAAGAGGAAATCAACTCATTTGAAGTGTGGTGTTGGAGGAGAGCTTTGCGCATACCATGGACCACGAAAAAGACATATAATTGGGTGTTAGAACAAATTAAACCAGAACTATAACTAAAAGCTAAAAAGATGAAAATGAGGTTATCATACTTTGGACACATAATAAACAGACAAGATGCACTAGAAAAGACAATGCTGGGAAAAACAGAAGGGAGTAGAAAAAGAGGAAGACCAAACTAGAGATGGATTGATTTCATAAAGGAAGCCACAGACCTGAACTTACAAGATCTGAACAGGGTGGTTTATAACAGATGCTACTGGAGGGCGTCGATTCATAGGGTCGCCATAAGTCGTAATCAACTTGAAGGCACATAACAACAACAAAGCGGATTGTGCAAATGTCCTCTCCCTCATAATACCCAACGGGCGGAACTACCCACTCAGTGAACCAAAGGCGTGTGAAAAACTTCTTTCCTAGCACATTCCTGGAGCTAAAAATTCTCTCCACCTGGATTATATTTTAAACGCAATTTCGGCCAAATCTGCAGTAGAACTTTTATCTTTAATTTAAATTAAACAAGTTACCTTGGAGATGATTAATGGCTCCCCGTGTTCCAATCCGCCTTTCAAAGTAAATCCCCATGGAGCGCCTCCTTGTAGCAAAGCCTCCAAATAAATGTATCTTCCTTTGTGGGCTAGGTTACCTTCTGAAGAAGAAATAATGCCCCTGTTTAGATTATCCAACATCCTCATCGTTTATCTTTTCAAGCACCCACTGAAAGCAGAAGCAGCAACTGGGAAAGTCTGGGGACACGGGAGGTGACGAAGATTAAAAGCCCGCGCGTCCATGATGAATCGTCTCGGCGTCTGCAGGGTCGTAAGGCTGTTAGGACTGCCAAGGGAACATCTTTTCCTTCTGGCCGCAAGTCCACAGTGCAGGGCTGAAAACGCTTCCAACTAACCTTCCGGCATCTCATTTCAAGATCAGAACTCCCAACGTTTTGATGCTGTTTTCAACGCGAAGCATTTCTTCCTGGACAAACATTTATCCTGGGAAAGACCTTTCCCTTTACTTCATGATTCTTTTCCTTCACATTTCTAGTCGGTGGTTTTCCCCGCCCCCATATAAAAAGAGGCCCATGCAAGAAAAGAAAAAGAAATAAGACATTTAAATGCTACTCCCCAAATGCACACCAGCGCTTCATTTTTTTGATTGATTGTCAGCCCTTTCTTCTCTTCTGTGAGCAGTTTACCATTACAATGGCCGGTTTTGCCTCAGTTCATTGCATCTGAAGAATGAAAGCATTCCCCCGGTCTCCCAACCCGCTTTTTTGCTAACTTCACGATTTTGTGACTTGTCAAAATTAGCGGGAGGAGGGGAGGAAAGGAAAGGCCTTTACAAACTTCTCTCGATCTTGGGACTTGAAGTCCTTTCCCAGCTGAATTTACAAAGGGGGAAACAGAGCCTGCTAGGAGAACAGGAAAGGCAGGTGAAATTAATCCCTTGCAAAAATGTTAAGAAGATAGCGTAGCTTTTTCCAGCCCTTTCTCACTGCCCGCGCTGTCATGCCTGCTACTAAAAGAGAGTGTTCGACTGAGGGAGAGTAAACGGCCTGTTTTGCCGCCGCATGCCAACAACTATGTGATGACACATCACTGAGGTTGCCATCTTTATAAGGCCTCCAGAAGCCGCTGCTGTTAGGGAGGTTCTGCCTTCAGGGGAAAACAGTCCTCTGCTAATTATTTGTTGAAGTTGCTTTAGAATATCCACTCCAGTTCAGTATTTGTTTACCATAAATATTATTGTGTCAGGCACTAGAGGATTTATGGGAGTTCTCTTTTCAGTAGATCCCAGAAAAAGATGCCGGGTAGATTTCCCAAAGTGTTTTTTGCTTTTTAAAAAAATTTTTTTAAAGCTTTGAGGGTTGGGCTAAGAAGGTGTAAAAGAAAAAATGTTGATGTTTCCTCATTGTCACAAATCCCACTCCCAGTTATGGGTAGTGGCTTGCTGTCCAGGAAGTTGCCTACCCTGGATGGGGTTGCATTCTTCCTGAAGGAGCAGGTGTGGAGTTTGGGGGTGCTCCTGGACCCGGCAACTCTGTCACTGGAGGTGCAGGTGTCCTTGATTGCTAGGCGTGCCTTTTACCAGCTTCAGTTGATAAGACAACTGTGACTGATCCTGGATCAGGATAGCTTGACCACAGTTGTTTGTGTGCTGGTAACCTCACAGTTGGATTACTGCAGTGTGTTCTATGTGGGACTACCCTTGAGGTTGGTCTGTAGGTGGCAGCTGGTGCAGAATATTGCAGCTAAGTTGCTTGTGGGGGCAAACAGCTACTAGCATATAACACCTTGCTTGCAGGACTTGCACTTGCTGCCAATCTGCTACCAGGCCAAGATCAAGATGTTGGTACTAACATATAAGGCCCTATACAACTCAGGACCAGGTTACCTGAGAGATTGCTTTATCCCTTATATACCCAGTAGGTCACGGCAGTCTGCAGGAGCATTTCTCTTGCAAGTTCCAAAGATCTCAGAAGCCCGCTCCGCAGGGCTTTCAGTATGGCTGCCCTTCTTTTGTGGAACAACATCCCTGTCGAGATACAGTGCACACCCACTATCTGCACCTTCTGGAAACAACTGAAGGCATTTTTGTTCTGTTGGGCTTTCCCAGCTGGATGAATGGGTCTCTGCCATGGGTGTCTATTTTGTATTTTTTTTAAATCTATCTGCTGTTTTTTATATTTTAATGTTTTTAGCTATTTTTTTTTGTACATCACCTGCAGACACTTGTGTGGAAGGCAATTAATAAATAACAACCATGCATAGAGATTGCAAGAGCTTACCTGGATACATATTTCAGTGTCAATAGCAACTATTATATTTCATGTGATGCTGTTTGTGTAATCAAAGGAGCACACTTAATATAAACTGTGTTTTATTTTGACTGTTCCATACAGAACCGTTATGAGGCCTACAGTACTCTCCTCATCCCTCTATCCACCTCTCCCTGTCTCTACTTCCTGTCCCTTCTTCAAACTGCTCCCCCTGTTGTTACTGGTTTTACATCTGAGATCCATCCAAAATAAAATTTATTATTATTGTTGTTCATCGCCTAGAGTGTCCCTAACCCGGACAGATAGGCGGCTGAAAAATAAAATGTATTATTATTATTATATTGTTATAGCTGGAAAGAGGCATGAGTTTGTTTGCTTCAGACATTCCTTTGTATTTTTGTTGTTGCTATTATTATTATTATTATTATTATTATTATTATTATGGAGAGCTAGTGTGGCGTAGTGGTTAAGGTGTTGGACGACAACCTGGCAGACCAGGGTTCGAAGCTCCACACAGCCATGAAGCTCACTGGGTGACCTTGGGCCAGTCACTGCCTCTCAGCCTCAGAGGAAGGCAATGAATGGTAAACCCCCTCTGAATACCACTTACCATGAAAACCCTATTCGTAGAATTGCCCTAAGTTGGAATCGGCTTGAAGGTAGTCCATTTCCATTTTCATTATTATTATAGAAATGGAATGGTATAGCACAGTGGGGAGCAAAGCTTGGCTGGGAGTCCAGAGTCTGAGTTCAAATCTCCGCTCATGTCTCCTGGGTGTCAAGGGCCAGCTAAAGATCACCGCCACAGTGAGTGGCTCAGGGGTTACATGCCCTGCCACCTGTGCAGCCATGGGTAAGCTGCAGAGTCCCAAGGAGCCCAGTTGCCCCCCAGCTGGCAGTTACGGACAAGGAAGGGGCTGGCTTGTGCAGTTGTAATAAGCTGAGCAGGCCCTAGCCATCTGGGGAGGACTAGCCTCAGAGGGAGGCAATGGTAACCTCCTCTGAATACTACTTACCATGAAAACCCTATTCATAGGTTTGCCATAAGTCGGGATCGACTTGAAGGCAGTCCATTCCATTATTATTATTCATGTGAAATTTTAATCACATGGGTTGAAAAATTATGTTTTGAAAAAACGGTAACGGCCCTTCTTGTCACTTTTGGGCAGAGCAATCCTAATCCCGTATCCGCTGTGCTGGAGGGAGTTAGGATGTTGCTGAGGTGTTCTTCTGCCTGGTTCTGCCAACAGGGGGCTTCTGTCACTATAGAGGTCCTTGCCGTGCCCCTGATGTTTCAAGGGCAGAGCTGGGCTGCCCAAGGATCCTATGCCGGTCCAGCTACTGGCCAAGGATCTGATCTGGGCTTGCAGGTTGCAGGAGTGTGCTATATAGCCCCATCCGTTAACACCCCGTGCATCCACTGCAAATGGTCCTTTCTGACTGGGAGTTCACTGGCAATGTGTGTTGGAATAGGCAACCTTACATGTTCCCTTGCAAAAGGGAGATGTTCCCTTTATGGGATATTTGGGGAAATATCCCATGTACCTGTTTACCATGATGTAACTTCCTAATGGGTGGGATTAGTTACCAGGCTTCCTCCTCCTTTGTCCTGGGGATTCCTGCATAATCTCCATTGCTGAGCTTTTTACCTCTGGGAGAGGCTGCATGGCAGATGCTCTCCTGAGAGCATCACTACCAAAGACTAAAATGGACTGACTTCTATTTTTCTCTCATCTGAGCTACAGCCTATGTTTCCTGAACATATGAAAGGTTGTGAGTAAATATTCTTTATCTTTTTACATAAGAAGGTTGTGTCTGCTTTTATTTGTGCCTAGGGAAAGGCAGGCTTGGTTTATGAGTTCTCACTCTGCTGCTTGCATTTATATCTCTGCTGAGAAATAGGACCACGAAACTTAGTTCCTATTTCATTTTATATTTTTAAAATACCAAACAATGTGAAGGGGCCCTAAAGGCGTACTGATGTTTGTGTATTAGGCTGAATCCCCCTCGCATGGAGAAGCTCTATGGGCATACATCTGTGTGTGCACAGGGACCCTTCACTTGGCTGGTCAGGGCATGGTGGGTGCACATGGCTGCAGTGAGCCTATGCTGCACAGTGCATGGCCTCCTTATCACACGGTCATTAATGCATAAATGGAGGGGGGTTAAGTGAACCCATTCTACTAACACAAAAACCCTTGGCAGGCACTGGCTTGTTGATGCTGAATGGCCCTGCTCCTGTGCTCATGCAGGGCTATCTCAAAAGTATTCTAAACAAAGACAATGGCCTGGCTGGCACAACATGGCAAGATCAAACTATGGCTTACAGGGACCATATGAATATGCATTAGTAAGCTCTCTCCTTGCTAACCGTGAGTTTGTGTTTGAACAGCATGCTAAATCAAACCTTGGCTTAGCTCAACGTGGCATGGGAGCAGAAAGGACTGAGATGGAGCAAAGTAGGTCTGAGCTTCTCTCCAGAAGCTGGCAGGTTCACACAAGTAAGCAATAGTTTAAGTTGCTTTGTCATGTGAACCAGGCCAATCTCATGCAATGACACTTCCTTCAAATTTAGCTGCTGTGATTTCTGGCTGTATTTGAAGGATTTTGAAAAATGTTTCACCAAACTTCAATTTCCTTGCTTCCATCCTCTCCTTTTCCTGGTCAAAATAGTGCATGAGAACTAGCCTTGCCTTGGCATTGAAGACTATGTAAAAATATGTTGGTTCTAAAACTTTTGCAATATGGAGCGTCTATTTTTCAAATGTATATCCAGTTGTGTGCTGTTTTTAACTTGCGTTAAGAGTCTTGAGTTGACTCTAATCTTCCTATGGGCAGCTTGAAGTGGCTTGCATATTTAGCACCCTCTATCCGCTCAGATGCACTTTTTCACTCAGTTAATTCCTTTAAAGCAAAAAGTGATTCCTTTTAGATGGGAATGCACATGTTCAGAGGCACTGTATCTTTGGTTTTTGCACAGAGAAACTAGTTCCAGAGGGGGGAGTGGAGACATTCTGCACATGCTCAAAGCTACTCTGCCCTAAGCGCCAAAATATTTGAAAACCAAATGTAGCTACTAACCTAGATGCAGGATCAGTCTTGTTTATTTTGTGAAGATCTATGGCCATAGTTTTGCATTGGTATAGCCCCTTTAAAGACTCAAACTGAGGAAGCAAATCAAAAGGGAACTGTGTGCAAAAATTAGAGGGTTGCATGTAGACCGAAGGTGGGTGCACACTCTAAAAGACCTGACAATGTAACTGTGAACATGCACAGTCTAGTTAGTTGATGTCTCTGAGTGGGATTTCATTAATGGCAAAAGAGGTATATAAGCCCAGGAGGCAAGCTGTTCTGAGTTCAGATTGGGAAGGCTGAACTGGGTTTATAGTAGGACAAAGGTTTTACCTGTTAGGTCTTGAATAGGCTTCGTTTTGAAAATGTAAGCTGTCTACTTTCTGACTTGCAAATGACATGAAATATGTTTTTAGCCTGACTAATAGGAAAAAGCAAAAGTTGTCATAAACAGATTTAACTTGAGTCATGTATGCAATCGTGAATGCTATTTTCTTGAGCATTCTGTCTTGTATTAGCTAAGGTCTGATAAAGAGAGGAACCTTTGGGAACGGCTAGATTGATTGTATTACTAAGGTTCCTTTTAGATGAGTCGTTTATTACTTGATTAAGATCAGTCATTGAGGGTAATTGTGTTACTTGATTAACAAATGTGGTGGTTGGTTCTTCACTGAAGAACAACACATTATTTTTAGTGTCAAGAAATCCATAAGCCATGATAGAAAAAACTTGACAAATATTTCTTCATTTTAAGGGTTTTTAGACTCTTTGTTTTAAAAAGCACCACAGCTACAATTTACACTTATAACTGATACCCAAATTAACACAATTACTTAATCTAACCATCCTTCACTCTCTTATCTTTCCACTTCTGGGATCAGAAAAATAACCCCTATATTTGGAGAGTGAGCAGAATCCGTTTCTGTTCACAGTAGGTGAATACAATAATACCACAATATTAGTGTGAAAGCAGCCAGCCTGTTAAGTCTGCTACTATGAATAGTTGGCTGGGTACAGATGGAGCAGCCTTACCCAACCATATAGAGGGTCTAGTACAAGAATGGAGAATCTGTGACCCTCAAATGTGGTTGAACTCCAGCTCTCAGTCCCAGCCAGTATGACCAATGGAGACTCAAGGATGATGGGAGCTGTAATCCAGCAATACAGTCTGTGTCTGTGTTGGAATTGCTTTTTAATATGTTTTTAAACCTTTTTTTAAAAAATAGATGTTTTTAAAGCATTATTATTATTATTATTTCAAGTAATAAATAAATAAATACTGAGTGCCACAGATTCTTCATCTCTCAACTATCAGTAAATAACCTAGAAAGTAGTTAAAAGTAAAAGCCACAAGATGTCAGTAGAGGACCAAGCTCCATATTGTGTTCCATTCCATTCATAAACCGTTGCCTATGAAACATCTCAAAGCAAGTGTAAGCTGGACTCTCATCTTTGCCTGTAAGAGGGATTCAATAATCAATATGCTTATATCTGTCAATGAAGCTAAAATGCTTTTCTTAAGCTCGCATATTAAGGTGCATTTTGTTAAGTTACAGAGGAAATAAGGAAATAGCAAGCTGTGCCAGCTAGCTCTTGAAAAAGGGAAGTTGCAGTTAGAGAAATATTTTATTTATTTTTATTATTTGATTTATATACCGCCCTTCCTCCCAGCAGGAGCCCACGGCAGCAAACAAAAACACTAAAAACACTTTAAAACATCATAAAAACAGACCTTAAAATACACTAAAACAAAACTTTAAAACATTTTTTTAAAAAGCTTTAAAAACATCTTAAATAAAAAGGGTTAAAAACATATTGTTTAGAAAGTTTCGCATTGGTTTGGGACTACTTTGAAATGGTATGAACTAGAATTAGTAAGAATAAGTGCATGCACTCATCACATGCTCTGAAAGCCCCTCCTCACTCTTATTTTGCAATGCTTTCCCATGCCTATATAACTGTTTGTGTCTATGTCATAGGCAGACTTTCTTACTCTCTCTCCTGATGTGAATCAGTATTTTTTCTTTATTGCAATAAATTTGTCCAATTGACTGTTTCTCCTAAATTTGATTTGTGAAGTTATTTTCCTTCCACACAAGTATCTCCTTCAAGGATTGTGAGGTGTATTGCTATCAGTTCAGGGATGCACTGGAGCCCAGTGTTCTACACAAAAGTGCCGACTAAGGTCTATTACAGCTTAGTACATTTTGCAACATAAGTTCTTTCTTCAGGAGCAATAATAAATGTTCAGATATTGTTGGTTAGCTGAAGTGGCTTGCACAAATATTGTGTATCTGGTACTATGAACATTCCTTCTGGTTTCTGTGCCTTCTGTTTATTCTATGTATATTGGAATTCCCAAACTGTGGTCTTCGTTCAGGTGGTCTGTGGCATGTCTGTGGATCTGTGGTTGAAGATGGCACATCCATCGCATTGAATAGTCACATTTATTTTTAATTGTGTTTTAATTACTTTTTATTTCTTATTTAATATTTTATTGTATTACAAATTGAATTCTATGTAATTAAAATTGCTACAACAGGCAGAAAAATCATTAAGTGGTCCATGCAAGACCCTCAGCAATTTTCAAGTGGTCTGTGGGGGGAAATAAACTTTGGGAACTACTGATGTATATCATTCTCTGAATTAATTTAATTTAAATGAGTATGAATGAGTTGGACACTACCCTTTGTTACTAGAATCTCAAGATATAATCACATTAAATTTGACATTTTTGATTAATCAGAAATCTTAAAAGGTTTGCTATCCGTGATAGTTGGATAATTGTTTTTATAAATACTGCAGTATTCCAAACTGACAATTTCTTAGTATGTTCAGATGCATACCAGATATCTTCCCGTCTCTAAGAGATTCAATATGTTATTCTGTGGCTGAAATGTATTGTATTTAATGTATTCAGATACATTGTAGAATGTGTAATCTTGTTATATTTTAGAACAGTTAATTTTTCTCTGACAATTGCGATAAGCAGCAATTAAGTTAGGAATATTTCATAAATTTGGAATCTTCAAAGGAAAATTTAGTATAAATATTCCTGCATTTTAGTACCAAGCCAGACTTCTCCTAAGAGAGGCTCACTATGTTGACATCCCCCAGATAGCCTTGTACCATCTAGGTAATTAAGCAAAGTGCCTCAGCATAAGAAGAGCCCTGGTGGATCAGGCCAGTAGCCCATCTAGTCCTGCATCCTGTTCTCACAGCAGCTAAGTAGACGTCTATGGGAAGCCCAAAGGCAGAACGAGAGCCAAACAGCACTGTCTCCTCTTGTAACTCCCAGCAACTGGCATTCAGAAGCATACTGCCTCCAACAATGGAGGTAGAACATAGCCATTGTAGCTAGTAGGGACAGATTGCTTTATCCTTCATGAATTGGTTTAATTCTCTTTTAAAGCCATCCAAGCTGATGGCCATCAACTTGCTGTGGAAGAGAATTCCTGAATTAGCTGTGAGCTATTTGAAGAAATAGCTATTTGCTATTTGAAGAAATAGCAGTAGCTGGGAGGAACCAGCCACACATATAAAGTCAGAGCACCCTAGTGAGGGAGCCTGCTCCACGAGCTAGAGGGAGCCCCAGCTGACGAAGCGTCAAGGCGAGTTAAGCAGCAGAGCAAAAAGAGGGTAAGTAGCTCCCATTTATTCCATTATTTAATTGAAGTAAAACAGCTCAGAGCAATAACTAATAAGGGCAGCCCAAGGTCACCCTGAGCTAGGAGCCAAATCCTGAAAGAACCTATATCTTAGGAGACAGATCCTAGGAGAAGGAAGCGTATAGAAAGCTAGTTTTCAACACCACCCTAGCAGGAAAGCTTCAGGGGACACTGTAAACAAGGCTAAATTCCAGTCGGAGAGAAGGGGGAAAAGGAGGCTCCACCGATGCATACAGGGAGAGAGTTGGCTCGGTCCTTGCTAGGGGGGGCAGCTTCAGCCTTCCTGAAACACAACCACAAGCTCTGTTTCCCTAGGTTAAAGAAAGGTCAGGCTGTTCTAGGTGGGAAAACAACAAACACAAAAGACTTGCCTGGAAGGCGCAGCCCCTTGCTGAGATTAAAAGCAGCCAAAAGCTTAAACAGCCCCACCCCTAGCTCAGGAAGGAAGCCTGAGAGAATACTAAAGAGTTAAGCCCCAGCTGATAGCCATCAGCCTCAAGTAACATCAGCCTCAAGTAACACATCATTGGCTGGCAGCAGTAGCTGGGAGGAACCAGCCACACATATACAGTCAGAGCACCCTAGCGAGGGAGCCTGCTCCACGAGCTAGAGGGAGCCCCAGCTGACGAAGCGTCAAGGCGAGTTTGGCAGCAGGGCGAGTTTGGCAGCAGGGCGAGGAGGCCAGGGCCCCCCACTCTGCCCGTCTGTTCCCTGACCTCAACTAAACCGCAGTCTCCAACCCATTGACGTAATAAACCTTAAACAAAACTATGCAGGTAAGAAGCCAGCAGGGGTGTGGGGGCTTTCCAGTGTTTTGCACCGCCTGCAGCATGTACGACTATCTGCCTGTTGGACAGAAGTCGTGGGTATGCTCTCGGTGCAATGAGCTCCTGGCTCTCCGGGAACGACTTCATTTCCTTGAGGCCAAGGTGGTGGACCTGGAAAAGCTGAGAGAGGCAGAGAGGTGTGTGGAGGAGGCCTTCAGGGACGTTATAGCTGTGTCCCACTCCAACGATGATAGCTCTCCTGCTATCATGGACAACGATGGTCTTGGGGAAGGAGAGCATCCAGCTGAGGAAGAGGGAAACGATCCCTTAGAAGGGACCCATTCCTTGGGGGATGAGCAGCTATCCTCTCGTGCCGAGGATATATCTCCAGGGGGTGGAGGGATCCTTGTAGTGGGTGATTCGATCATTAGGAACATAGACAGTGGGGTGTGTGATGGGCGTGTAGACCGCAAGGTGTATTGCCTGCCTGGTGCGAAGGTTGCGGATATCGCCCGTCGTTTAGATAGGTTGGTAGACAGTGCTGGGAAGGAGTCAGTGGTCGTGGTGCACGTTGGCACCAACGACATGGGGAAATGCAGCCGTGAGGTCCTGGAAGCAAAATTTAGGTTGCTAGGTAGGATGCTGAAAGCCAGGACCTCCAAGGTGGCTTTCTCTGAAATGCTACCGGTTCCACGCGCAGGACCAGCCAGACAGGCCCAGCTTCGCAGTCTCAATGCATGGATGAGATGATGGTGTCAGGTGGAAGGGTTTGGATTTGTTAGGCACTGGGGAACATTTTGGGACAAGCCGGGCCTGTACAAAAGGGACGGGCTCCACTTGAACCAGAATGGAACCAGACTGCTGGCACTTAAAATTAAAAAGGTGGCAGAGCAGCTTTTAAACTGACTGAGGGGGGAAACCCGACAGGAGCTGAGAAAGGTCCGGTTCGGAATAAACCTCCCCCCTGGGATAAAAACCAAAGAAATTATGAAATTTTAAAAGGGGTAGGCCTAGAAGTAGGCATTGTGAGAGCAGGGGCACAGGATATAAATTCAGAAGAGCAAAATTACCACAGGCCTAACCACAAGTGCCAAAGACACTTGAAGAGAGACACTGCTTACAAGTGCCTGTACGCTAATGCTAGGAGCCTGCGAACCAAGATGGGAGAACTGGAGTGCTTGGTCTTAGAGGAGAGCATTGATATAGTGAGCATAACGGAGACCTGGTGGAATGGAGAAAACCAGTGGGATACGGTTATTCCTGGATATAAACTATATCGGAAGGACAGGGAAGGACGTATTGGTGGCGGAGTCGCTCTATACGTGAAAGAAGGCATTGAATCCAGCAAGCTCGAAACCCCAAAAGAGGCAGACTCCTCCACAGAATCGTTGTGGGTGGTGATACCATGCCCCAGGAGGGACTTAATACTGGGAACGATCTATCGTCCCCCTGATCAAAATGCTGAGGGAGACCTTGAGATGAGATATGAAATTGAGGAAGCATCCAAACTAGGAAATGTGGTAGTAATGGGTGACTTCAACTACCCGGACATAGACTGGCTGCATATGTGTTCCAGTCATGACAAAGAAGCAAAGTTTCTAGATATTCTAAATGACTATTCCCTAGACCAGTCGGTCATGGAACCGACCAGAGGGATGGCAACCCTGGACTTAATCCTCAGTGGGGACCGGGACCTGGTGCGAGATGTAAGTGTTGTTGAACCGATTGGGAGCAGTGACCACAGTGCTATTAAATTAAACATACATGTAACTGGCCAATTGCCAATAAAATCCAACACGGTCACATTTGACTTCAAAAGAGGAAACTTCACAAAAATGAGGGGATTGGTAAAAAGAAAGCTGAAAAACAAAGTCCAGAGGGTCACATCACTCGAAAATGCTTGGAAGTTGTTTAAAAACACTATATTAGAAGCTCAACTGGAGTGCGTACCGCAGATCAGAAAAGGTACCGCCAGGGCCAAGAAGATGCCAGCATGGTTAACGAGCAAAGTCAAGGAAGCTCTTAGAGGCAAAAAGTCTTCCTTCAAAAAATGGAAGTCTTGTCCAAATGAAGAAAATAAAAAAGAACACAAACTCTGGCAAAAGTAATGCAAGAAGACAATAAGGGATGCTAAAAAAGAATTTGAGGAGCACATTGCTAAGAACATAAAAACCAACAACAAAAAATTCTATAAATACCATCTAGGGAGACAATTGGACCCTTGGATGATAAGGGAGTCAAAGGTGTACTAAAGAACGATAAGGAGATTGCAGAGAATCTAAATGAATTCTTTGCATCTGTCTTCATAGTGGAAGATATAGGGCAGATCCCTGAACCTGAACTAACATTTGCAGGAAGGGATTCTGAGGAACTGAGACAAATAGTGGTAACGAGAGAGGAAGTTCTAAGCTTAATGGACAATATAAAAACTGACAAATCACCGGGCCCGGATGGCATCCACCCGAGAGTTCTCAAAGAACTCAAATGTGAAATTGCTGATCTGCTAACTAAAATATGTAACTTGTCCCTTGGGTCCTCCTCCGTGCCTGAGGACTGGAAAGTGGCAAATGTAACGCCAATCTTCAAAAAGGGATCCAGAGGGGATCCCGGAAATTACAGGCCAGTTAGCTTAACTTCTGTCCCTGGAAAACTGGTAGAAAGTATTATTAAAGCTAGATTAACTAAGCACATAGAAGAACAAGCCTTGCTGAAGCAGAGCCAGCATGGCTTCTGCAAGGGAAAGTCCTGTCTCAGTAACCTATTAGAATTCTTTGAGAGTGTCAACAAGCATATAGATAGAGGTGATCCAGTGGACATAGTGTACTTAGACTTTCAAAAAGCGTTTGACAAGGTACCTCACCAAAGGCTTCTGAGGAAGCTTAGCAGTCATGGAATAAGAGGAGAGGTCCTCTTGTGGATAAGAAATTGGTTAAGAAGCAGAAAGCAGAGAGTAGGAATAAACGGACAGTTCTCCCAATGGAGGGCTGTAGAAAGTGGAGTCCCTCAAGGATCGGTATTGGGACCTGTACTTTTCAACTTGTTCATTAATGACCTAGAACTAGGAGTGAGCAGTGAAGTGGCCAAGTTTGCTGATGACACTAAATTGTTCAGGGTTGTTAAAACAAAAAGGGATCGCGAAGAGCTCCAAAAAGACCTCTCCAAACTGAGTGAATGGGCAGAAAAATGGCAAATGCAATTCAATATAAACAAGTGTAAAATTATGCATATTGGAGCAAAAAATCTGAATTTCACATATACGCTCATGGGGTCTGAACTGGCGGTGACCGACCAGGAGAGAGACCTCGGGGTTGTAGTGGACAGCACGATGAAAATGTCGACCCAGTGTGCGGCAGTTGTGAAAAAGGCAAATTCCATGCTAGGGATAATTAGGAAAGGTATTGAAAATAAAACAGCAGATATCATCATGCCGTTGTATAAATCTATGGTGCGGCCGCATTTGGAATACTGTGTACAGTTCTGGTCGCCTCATCTCAAAAAGGATATTATAGAGTTGGGAAAGGTTCAGAAGAGGGCAACCAGAATGATCAAGGGGATGGAGCAACTCCCTTATCAGGAAAGGTTGCAGCATTTGGGGCTTTTTAGTTTAGAGAAAAGGCGGGTCAGAGGAGACATGATAGAAGTGTATAAAATTATGCATGGCATTGAGAAAGTGGATAGAGAAAAGTTCTTCTCCCTCTCTCATAATACTAGAACTCGTGGACATTCAAAGAAGCTGAATGTTGGAAGATTCAGGACAGACAAAAGGAAGTACTTCTTTACTCAGTGCATAGTTAAACTATGGAATTTGCTCCCACAAGATGCAGTAATGGCCACCAGCTTGGATGGCTTTAAAAGAAGATTAGACAAATTCATGGAGGACAGGGCTATCAATGGCTACTAGCCATGATGGCTGTGCTCTGCCACCCTAGTCAGAGGCAGCATGCTTCTGAAGACCAGTTGCCGGAAGCCTCAGGAGGAGAGAGTGTTCTTGCACTCGGGTCCTGCTTGCGGGCTTCCCCCAGGCACCCGGTTGGCCACTGTGAGAACAGGATGCTGGACTAGATGGGCCACTGGCCTGATCCAGCAGGCTCTTCTTATGTTCTTATGAAATGCTTTCTTTTGTTTGTCTAGAATCTTCCAACATCTGAGTGCTGGATTTAGGCTAGGATGAGGTTTAAAATGACCTCTGCTGTAACTGAGGGCTCAAGCCAGCTTCAGCTCCAAGGATTTTTTAATGGGCAGTTGGACACAAAATGTGACCTTGGAAATGTTTTTGTGCAGTTGAAAAGCTGATAGTGCGCAGACAAAACATCTCTTGGTGTCAGCCTGACCCGCAACCGGCAGGGTTCTTCATCTAAAGCAGTCGCAACATTAAGAGTGGATGACGTCCCAGGGCTACTGTTAGCCCCTTTTCAGTCTCAGCATCCCCACGTGCAACACAGGCATAATGAATCTGCATAGGCAGGGCTGTTTCTGAAATGTCTAAAAACCAAATCCAACTGAACGTTCAGTGTTTCACAGGAAATACGTTAGAAAGGGCAGCTACATCTCTCTCTCGCTCTGCTGCGGACTTTTCTTTCGGTGAGAGGACACCCTTGAGGTTCAACACCCCTCAGTTGGAGCTTTCCATTGATTTCCCTGCGTGGCTTCCGCCTCCGGGGACATTTAAAAATGGTTTCTTCTGTCTGCCCGACTCGGGAGGAGGGGGGGAACCACTGTTTTTACCCATGCGCTGACTCTGCGGTCACTTCCCAACGTAGAGCCACTTCACACAACGGGCAGTCAGCGCCCAGTCCTTGGCAGCGATTGCTCACCCGCATTTCCATTCTAAAACTGAACCGGTTCTCTCCCCCGATGCAAAGTATACAGCAGTGATTCCCCAATCCACCCGCCCCCACAGACCACTTGAAAATTGCTGGAAGTCTTGGCGGACCACGTAGTGCTTTTTCTGCCTGTGGGAGCAATTATAATGAACTGTGATAGATGCTGAATAATTTTTTAAAATTGCATTTTTATTGCTGCTCTGGTTTCTTATATATTGTATTTCATTACATTATAATTTGCATTCCATAGTATTCCAATTATAGTATAATAAAATACAACCTAACAAATGCAATCAAAAATCAATATAAATAATTTAATGCAGACATGCCGTGCACCATCTGAACGAAGTTCGCTGACCACTGGGGGTGGATGGACCATGGTATAGATTTCCGTATAGAAATGCTAAGGGGAGGCGAGGGGGGAAGAGGTTTAGAACGACGCTGCTGCGGCACCCACCGAAAAAAACCGTGTTCGATATGTCCCGGCAGTTCAGGATAAGCGTCACTCGACCTTCTTCGTACCTCTCCCAATCCAGAGCCATCGCTTTGCTTGTCTGCCATTGGCTGGTCCTGAGTCGCATGCTTAGCCGCCGGCTCCTCGTGGCCCCTCACTGGCGCTGCCCGACGTTGACCAATGGCTAGCCTGCTGGGTTCCTCTTACTTTCTCCTCCCGCACCCGAAGCAAAGGAAGCAGGTCCGGGCTGGTTCGGAGGAGCTCTTCGCAGGTAGGGGAGGAGCGGCGCGTGCAAAGGCTGGTGCAGAGGGGCAGAAGGAGGCATAGGCGGTTGCCAAGTGATGGGAGGGCTCCCCCGAGTAGGCGGCTTTCTCTGATCTCTGCGTGAGGCTCAGGATGTTATGTAAGCATGCAAGGGAGCTGTGGGGTTGGGCATGCTAGCCAAAAACCTTGGTTACAGCTTGTGACTTGTCTGGACTCGGTGAGACAAGCCACGAGCCCAGTCCAGATGTAACTCTGAAGGCAAACCATGGCTTAGTCCTGGGTAGTATGACAGCAGTAAGACCTGGGCAGGCAGCCACAGCCTTCTCTCTGGAAACCTGCCTGTTTGCTTGTTCATGCTAAGCCATGATTTGGCTTATAGTGAGGAAGTCAGCTAGACTCTTACCTTTGCTAATAAGAGGGATTCAATAATCAATATGCTTGAATAGATTTTCATTCCTATGTCTTTCTCTGTCAGCAAAATAATTTAGTTGAAATTGCAATGTACAAAGGAAATGGTGACAAAACACTGTGTCAGATGGCTCTGGAGAAAAAATGAAAGGTGTGATTAGAGAAAGATTTCAAATTTGTTTAGAAACATTTTGAAATATTATTACTAATACTTGTTGATACTAAGCACATGCACTCATCACATGTTCAGAAAACCCCTGCTCACTTTTATGTCAATTTCCTGATGTGTAATCTTGCTGATGTTTTGCCATGCCTATATAACTGTGTGCATGCGTGCGTCTATGTCACAGGCAGAGAGACTTTTTTATTCTCACTCCTGATGTACATCGGTACTTTCTTTATTGCAGTAAACTTGTCCAATGGACTGTTTCTCCTAAATTTGATTTGTGAAGTTATTTTCCTTCCACAATTTCCTTCCCATGTTATTTACAAAGTGGGTCTGTTTGTGGTAGCTACATCAAGGGCTTGTGGATGGCTAAATATATATTTTTTAAAACCTACAGTTGAAGAGAAGAGGGCAATTACAGATTTTGTGAACTGATCATATCGAAAATCAGAGTAAAGCTAAAGAAGAACAACAAAGCACTCATAATGCCAAAATACAATTTAAATAACATCCCAGAAGCATATAAAGATCAAATAAGGAGCAGGTTTGAGGCTTTAAACAGTTAAACAGTTCCCAGGATTCTTTGGGGAAACTATGTGCTTTAAATGTTTGGTGTGTAGTCAGCTCAGATGGATGTCACTGAGAGGTTTCTGATCAGAACTTATGTTTGAGTACTGTCAGCATTTTTTCTGAATTTGCATTGTGATAAAGAAAAACTTTGTAACACTTTCAGTAACAGAAGAGGAGACATCCCTTTAACAGAACAATACAAAATTTGCAGAAATACCCCTAAGGAAAACAGTTAATAATTGGTCATTCTTTACTTTAGAGATGTGACCAACAGACAAGTTAGGTTGAGGAGAAGCAGCTGAAGAAGTACCGGTAGCTTTCTCTGCCAGTACAGGAAGCTGGTTAGACTCTGTAGATTTCCCAGGATCTAAGCTTCTGCTTGAAGTAAGAGCAACTAACTGAGTTAAAATACCCGTTATATCACCTAGTTTGGAATAAATATTTTGTATTGTATTGGCCACCAAGAGGCACTGCTTTGCCTTGAGTTCAAAAAGGGATGTGTCAAGGGGAGTGGGCCCAGCCATAATCTTATCATTAAAAGGTGGGAGAGAAGCATCCTTAGTTCTGGGGGAAGGATCATTGACCTCAGCAAGTGCTGAGAATCTATTTGTAAATGGGGTAGTTAAAGCCAAATTGTCTGCTTGGGCTCTTTTGGGAGGCAGAAATTCATCGATTCTGCACTGCTTGAAACGTGGTTCAGATATCAGATCACTAAGGGAACTGCGTCTTTTCTTTCTTCTCATAGTCACCAAAGAAAGGGAGGGGAGGAAGAAAAAACAAAGTTAACAAATCTAATCTGTAAAAAAGAAAGGGTAGAAATCTAAAAAGGTTAAAAAGAAACCCAAAATAACAGCTGATACTAGTCTAGCCGGAAGGCACCAAATGACGGTTGCCCCTTGCAGTTCCAGATGAATAAAGCTGATGAAGTTGATACTCAGCAAGCAGGCAGCACTCCACCAGGTGCAGCACCTTGTGTCGACTGCCTTAGTCTTCTGGCAAGGTTATAGCCAGCAACTGGTCTCCGTCCCTTGCAGTCCCAAGTGGGTAAAGTTGATATTCAGCAAGCAGGCAGGGTTTCCACTGGTACAGCTCCAAACGTTTGCAGGAATTATTCTGCAGGCAGAGCTAAAAGTGCAACTACAAGCAGTCTGATAAATACAGTCCACTCTCCCCAGTACCAGCAACAAGTGGGGAAGCAGGGCAGGCAGAGTTCTCACCAACGCTCCCTCTCCCTCTCTCTCATATCAGTTCGAAGAAATCCCAAAACAGCAGCCAAGTCTTCCACTCCCTTTCTTGCTGCTTTTTGTTTCTTTTCAATTTGACGGGTTGCGCAGTAAATCTCATAAAGACTGAGGCTGCTTTCACACATGGGGCTAATAGTGCTAGTTTAATGGATTAAAAATCTAGCGCTTCGTTCCGGATTTCAAAAATCCTTTTCACACTGCAGTACCAATTTAGCGGCATTTCGCACAATGGTCTTTCACACAGCACTCTCACCTACCGCGGCCGTTAGAAGACTGCTTCTTTCCCCCCCTTTTCTGTTCAAAAGCTCTGCTTGTTCCTTCTGCATGGGGGGGTTGAAAGAGTCGTGATCAGCTGAGAGGCGCGGTAGCGCAGCAGCAGAGGCTCTGGTTGAGCACAAGCAGCAGCAGCACAGGCTGCTCTCAGGAGCAGCTGGGATCGGCTGGGAGGCGCGGCGGTGACAGCGCAGCAGCGCACGAAGGCTGCATGCTGGGAGGGCTGTTGGTAAGGGCGGGAACGCACTGCATGCTGGGAGGGCTGTCACGTGAGCAGCGGCAGCTAGCGCAAAACTCCCGCAATCTTCCGGGTTTCCAGCCTGCTATCGGAATTTTTCTGGTATCATTTATTGCGGAAATTAGCGCTAAACTTCCACTACAGTCCACCAGAGTTCTGGAGTTACCCGTTATGTCGCGTGAAAGCTCAAATTTTATGCGCAATTTAACAGGAAATAAATCGTCAGAATAATGGAATAAAGTGCAGTGTGAAAGCATCCCGAGTGAGCAGGGTTCAGCCTCTAGTAGCCTCGCAAAGAAACATGGAGGCTATAACTGTTATCTCTTGAGTTCTGTGTCCTGCCCTAGACCTTGTTAACTTGTTAAAACCATAAAACAATAAAACCGTAAAACTACAGAATAAAGCAATAGAAAGGAGCAAGCCACAGAGCTCACAACAAAGTAGCCACCTCCGTTGCCATTTTTTTCAGTCTTTCAATTGGGCAAGTAAATTTAGCTGTGCTCTTTCTCCAAATTTAGCTGCTGTGATTTCTGTCTGTGTTTTAAGGATTTTAAAAAATGTTTCACAAAACTTTCATTTCCTTACTTCCATCCTCTCCTTTTCCTGGCCGAAGCTCTCTGGGCGGTGCACAACAAATAAAACATCTAATATACAATTAAAAACCACACATCCAACAATTTAAACATACATTAAAATCTGAAAAAATTTAAAACATATTTATACACATACTGGAATACCTGTTAAAATTAAATACTACTAAAATATTAAAATACTGAAATACTAAAATGCCTGGGAGAAGAGAAAGGTTTTTACCTGGCGCCGAAAAGATAGTAATGTTGGCGCCAGGCGTACCTCATCAGGAAGAGTATTCAATAATTCGGGGGCCACCACCGAGAAGGCCCTCCTTCTTGTTGTCACCTTCCGGGCTTCTCTTTGAGTAGGCACCCGGAGGAGGGCCTTCGATGTTGAGCGCAGTGTACGGGTAGGTTCATATTGGGAGAGGGGTTCCATCAGGTATTGCGGGCCCGTGCCGTGTAAGGCTTTATAGGTTAAAACCAGCACCTTGAATCGAGCCTGGAAACATATAGGCAACCAGTGCAAGCGGGCCAGAATTGGTGTTATATGTTCGGACCGCTTGGTCCCAGTTAACAGTCTGGCCGCCGCATTTTGCACGAGTTGTAGTTTCTGAACCGTCTTCAAGGGCAGCCCCATGTAGAGTGCATTGCAGTAATCTAATCTAGAGGTTACCAGAGCATGAACCACTGAAGCAAGGTTTTCCCTGTCCAGATAGGGGCGTAGCTGGGCCACCAGCCTAAGTTGGTAAAAAGCACTCCGTGCCACCGAGGCTACCTGAGCCTCAAGCGACAGGGATGGGTCCAAAAGAACTCCCAAGCTACGAACTTGCTCCTTCAGGGGGAGTGCAACCCCATCCAGGACAGGTTGAACATCCACCATCTGGTCAGGAGAGCCACCTACTAACAGCATCTCAGTCTTGTCTGGATTGAGCTTCAATTTATTCGCTCTCATCCAGTCCATTATCGCAGCCAAGCATCGGTTTAGCACATTGATAGCCTCACCTGACGAAGATGAAAAGGAGAAGTAGAGCTGCGTGTCATCAGCATACTGATGAGAACGCACTCCAAAACTCCTGATGACAGCACCCAGCGGCTTCATATAGATGTTAAAGAGCATGGGGGACAGAACTGACCCCTGCGGAACTCCATATTGGAGAGCCCAGGGCGTCGAGTAATGCTCCCCAAGCACTACCTTCTGGAGACGACCCGCCAGATAGGAGCAGAACCACTGCCAAGCAGTACCTCCAACTCCCAAATCCGCAAGCCTCCCCAGAAGAATACCATGGTTGATGGTATCAAAAGCCGCTGAGAGGTCAAGGAGGATCAACAGAGTTACACTCCCTCTGTCTTTCTCCCGACAAAGGTCATCATACAGGGCGACCAAGGCCGTCTCCGTGCCAAAACCGGGCCTGAAACCCGATTGAAATGGATCCAGATAATCGGTCTCATCCAAGAGCACCTGGAGCTGGGCTGCAACCACTCTTTCTAGGACCTTGCCCAGGAATGGAACATTTGCTACCGGCCTATAGTTGTTAAGATTTTCTGGGTTCAGGGAAGATTTCTTCAAAAGTGGTCTCACTACCGCCGCCTTTAGGCAGCTCGGGACCACTCCCTCACGCAGTGAGGCATTGATCACTTCCCTAGCCCAGCCGGCAGTGCCATCCCTGCTAGCTTTTATTAGCCAAGAGGGGCAAGGATCCAACACAGAAGTGGTTGCTCGCACCTGTCCAAGCACCTTGTCAACGTCCTCAAGCTGCACTAATTGAAACTCATCCAAAAAATCATGACCAGACTGTGCTCCGGAGACCTCATTTGATTCAACTGCTATAACATTGGAGTCCAAGTCCTGACGGATGCAAGAGATTTTATCCTGGAAGTGCCTAGCAAATTCATTACAGCGTGCTTCAGAAGGTTCAATCATGTCTCTAGGGCCAGAATGTAATAGCCCTCTGAGAGTTTGAAAAAGCTCCGCCGGACGGCAGATAGAAGCTTTAATAGTGGCAACAAAATGTTGTTTCTTTGCTGCCTGCACTGCCCCAAAATACAGCTTGTTATAGGCACTTACCAGTGCAAAGTTGCATTCATCAGGAGTCCGTCTCCATCTGCACTCAAGCCATCTCCTATGTTGTTTCATCGCTCTCAGCTCTGAGGTGTACCATGGAGCTGTATGAGCTCTACATAAGAGAGGGCACACAGGAGCTATTCTGTATCTATTCTTTTACGCTAAGGAAGGCTTATTTTTATGAAGCTTAACTTTTGCAGTACACTGCCAGAATACCAGCACAGTGTCTTTATTATACCAGCAAGAAAAGAGGATCAAAAACAATCAAGGCAACTCAGTGTTAAAGAAAAGAGGAACTGTTGTAAAAATATTTTCTTAGGAGAAACCACATATGCTGAAAATGTATTGAGTAAAGTTTAGAACTATAATTCTTCTTTAGATGTTTTGGGTGTCTTGTTTTGTACCTTGTGAGATGTCAAAACATGGGCAAAGGGCCCTTCCTCTTTCTCTAAACGGACATAAACAGTTTGAGATACTGGGACCAGGTACCTGACCTCAGGGGAGGATACTTGGGTAGGGATTGGCCCAAAGGGGTCATAAGGTACAATGTATGTATGATGCATCAATCACTATAAAAGCAATGTATTCCTATTGATTGGCAGAGTGTGAGGTTCGAAAGAACTCCCTCTCCCATTATGCATACTGGTATTTTTTTTGTTATTGATCAATAAACCTCTGTCCTTTGAAGCACAATCTTTGGTCTGGAAAGTTTTTCCTTCAACACCAGGAAGAATGTATCAGCATAGCAATAGAGTTTTTGCCAGGCTGCCAGACCTATCTGCTGTTAACTTTGAACAATGGAAGAACAGAATTAAGATTATTTTGAGCGCAGAAAAGGCTCTTTACTATATTGAAAGCCCTAAACCAGAAGGGGATGACCAAGAAATACACGTTTGGGAAGATAAGGATGCTGTTGCTAAAGCTATAATTTTTAATGTGCTTAAGTATGATCAACTGATCTATGTAACAGAGTGTAAAACTGCCAAGGAAATGCTAGACAAACTCCAAACAGCTTTTGGTTCTCAAAGTTTTAGATCCCAGACAATGTTGATTCACGAGATAATGAAGCTAAAACTAGAGACAAAGAAAGACTGTGAAAGGCATATTGCTTCCTTGTTACTTATTTTCAGCAAATTGAAATTAACTAGGCTTGGTTTTAATGACCAACAGAAGTTGGGTTTCCTTATGGGAACGTTGGGAGAAAAATTTGAACCTTTTATTTCTCTTTTAAACCACAATCATGAGATTCAATTTGAACAAGCTCTTGCAAAGTTAAGAGAGGAATGTGTTGTCCAAAGGGATTCAAATGATAATGGCTCAAATTACATGGCTAGCAGGAAGGATAAAGGGAAGGGAAAAGCCCCTCCCAAGAGCCAATCACAATGTTGTTTTTCATGTGGGAGGCGCGGTCACCTGGCTAGGGACTGTGACTCACCCAGAAGCTCCTCAGCCAATGATAACTCTCCAAGTTATTTATTTATTAGTCAATAGACCTTCAAATCGAAAAAAATACAAATATTAGTGTAAAATACAAAAGGATATCTTATCAGAAAATATTAAAACATGCTTATATAAAGTATTAATAAAATATACATATACATAATAAAACTGTTGGTTATTAATCTATTTGACTCCTTAGAACGACATCTATACACAGTAAAGTCATATTTGGATAAAATTAGATTGTTTATAAAACAGAGTAAAATCTAAGTTCCTAGCCTCTAATTTAAGGGCAGGGAAAATTCTTCCTTATCTGTATGGCTGAATTAATAAATTTGGCTTCAGTCAAAGTGATCTTTTCATTATGGCCCTGTAGAGCAATTATCAATAATGCATCCTTTTCACGGCCAGGAAATCTTGATATGATTGGAAAGAGAAGATCTTTTCTGAGTTTCTCATATATTTTACAAGAGAATAGGACATGAGAAATGGTCTCAATTTCTGAATCGTTACAAAGACAGTACCTGTACATTCTTGGGATTTTTTTATATCTACCAGAGAGAAAGTTTGAGGGTAGGACATTGAATCGGGCTAGCGTAAATGCCCGTCTATATTTAGGGACAGATAACCAATATAGGTATTTCATCCCTTCCGGATTAGGAATAATATACATGCCCAGGGCCCTCGGACAGCAAGGGCCATTAGTTGAGCTTATTATAGTCTGGTTATCGATATCTTTTAGTCTGGATTTGACCGTAGTTCTGGCATTATTATAGTCCAGAGCTAATATTTCTGAATGGTGGAGACCCATCAATTTTAACTTCTCCATTACCTTCCCTGTCCATGTTTCATTCGATAATGGGTCATTTAAAAAAAGAGCTAGGTAAGATTCAGGAGTTAGTATTTTACAACAACGGATCCAGAAATAGATAGTATGCTTCCATAAAAGGCAAGACAAGGAGTTCATCCCAGCTTCTAGTAATAAGGAGGCTCCTGAAACACAGCCCGGGACTCCAAATAGAGATTTCAGTGCAGAATATATTATTCCATCCAAATTACCTTTATAATAGGGGAACCAGACGGGGGCACCATAAGTCAACATTGGGATGAATTTGAATTTTATAAGCCGTATTGCTGCCGGGATGTATTTTCCTCCGTTGGTAAAAAAGAATCTTATAATTGCCCCAAGGTTTTTATTTGCCTTAGCTTTTAAATGAAGTATATGGGAATCCCAAAGTCCCGTCTCCTGGAACCAAATCCCCAAGTATTTGTACGAGTTAACCTGTTCAATTATTGTGTGGCCCATCTTCCAGTTGTGTCTGACTTTCCTTCTCGAGAATATCATAACCTTGGACTGTCGGTGCGTGCGTATAAAGATCATACAAGGAAGAAATCCAAGTGTCGCATAGAACAGGAAATAAGCCAGGCCAGGCAAGTTTCTTGTAAGAGTCTTTACTTAGCAAAAGACATTAGACACAGTTCTCTCCACAAACGACACTTTTCCCCCACACAGAGCTTCTGCAAGAGTCCCTTCTTATCTGCTCGCCAGCCAGCTGCTGACCTTGGCAAACCTGGCGCTCTGTTCTTCCAGCTTAACCCTTCTGCTTCAGGTTTTCCTTTCTCTGCTAAAAACCCTGTCTGTGAGTCTCACAGCATGCTTCACTGACCAACATGGACTTGGCGTAGTTTATCTCAAGAGTATTTTCCTTACAATAGGTGTTAAATCTCATAAATAATCTGTTGAGTCCAAGGCGAGTTTGGGATATTAACACCGTATCGTCAGCGTATAATAATGTTGGAACTTTTACATCTCTTACTTTGGGGGCATGAAATTGAATGTCCTCCAAAATAATAGGAAGGTCCGCCAGGTAAAGGTTAAACAGCATTGGGGCTAGTACACACCCGTGTCTCACTCCCTGTGTAGATGGAATTTCATTTGTGAGATGACTGTGATGTTCCTGTATTAGTGTATATATGGTAAGTGCTGTTTGGATAGGAGATACATGGTAAGTGGAATGAAAGAGGAGGGGGGAGTAAATGGGCAGTAGAATGCTGGATGATTGGCTGAGTGTTTGGATGGCTGGAGAGTATAAATGGAAGGATGACAGTTGAATCTGGGTGGACGTTAGTGGGTTGTTTGAGAGGGTGGACGTTAGTGGGTTGTTTTGGTGGGTTTGTGAGAGGAGATTGTGTGGAGAGTTGGTGGATGTGAGGAGAGTGTGGAGTTCGGATTAATACTAAGACCAGTACCTCAGGAATAGATGAAACCATATGCTTAAGTGCCTTTATAAAGAAATCTTGTTATCTTTGTTATTTAATAAATATATTTGGTTTACCAAAGGCCTGATCCTTGGCTGGGGTTTCACAGACCAGAAGGGAGGGTAAGGTAAATACCAAGGCTGAAGGGAAACTGTAACAAATGGTGGCAGCGGTGAAGGGGATAATATAACACCACAAGTATTCAGAGCAAACCAGAATTATATATAAAGATCAAAGGGATTGGGGACAGCTTAAGCACCCAGTCACAGAGGTAACCTGATAGAGAGACTCAGGCAGAGTCTCTGGGACTACTGGTTATAGGACATGACTGGTGGTGCTGCCTAGCAGGGGGATCTGTTGAGATCTGTGCTAGAGCGGGGAGAGAAACCATAAAAAAGGACAGTCCAGACTGGTGGAGTCCCTGGTGGTGCCTAGTGACAGGCAGTAACCACGAGCAGGTAGGAACCTGACAGGGAGAGCCAGGGAAGGGCGTCACAATGACCCAGATGGTTGCAACGAATCTGAACTGTAGTGTTTTGATATAATGTTGCTATCAGGTGTAATAGTCTCTTATCAATGTGGTAGGAAGCTAATTTGTTCCACAGACGTTCGCGGCAGATGGAATCGAACGCTGCTTTTAAATCTACAAACGCAACATACAATTTGCCGCATTTTGGTTTAATATGTCTGGAAACTAATTGTGACAATAAGAGACAGTGGTCTAAGGCAGACTGACCTGATAAAAAACCTATCTGGGCTTGATTGAGAATATTATTAGATTTGACCCATGTGTTCAGAATTGAGCTCAGGAAGGTAGCATATACCTTTCCCACCACAGACAACAGACTGATGGGTCGATAATTAACTGGGTCATCTCTGGGGCCTTTCTTATGTATAGGAATTATATAGGCCTTAAGCCAGGAAGTGGGAATTCTACCTGTGTTGTTAATTATTGTAAAAAGAGTAGCAAGCCTGGGTGCCCACCAAGTACTACCGCTTTTAAGAAGTTCTGGAACTATCCTGTCTGGGCCAGCTGCTTTACCGTTTTTTAACTTCGAAACTATTTCAGCAACCATATCAGGTTCTACAGAGGCCCATTCAGGTGTTGCGCTGGAGTCAATTGGTAATAATGTGATGTTTGGGGCTGCTGTACTGTTAAACACCTTATGGTAATGTGATTCCCAAATTTCTGCAGTAATATAACTATTATTACTAGCTGTTTGATTAGAAGAAGCCCCAGATACTATTTGCCAGAATAATTTGGAGTTGCGAGTAGCGATGGCTACTTCAAGCAATTGCCATGATTTCCTTATTTCATCCTGCTTTTTTTTACCTATGAGTTTCTTATAATCTTTTCGTAATTTATAGAAAATGGGTGGTAGATGTCTTTCATTATTTCGTCTGTAATTACGATAAACTAGTGCCAGCTCCTTCTTTTGAAGTTTACATTCTTTATCAAACCATGTATTCTTAGGAATCTTTTGGTGTGGAGGTCTGGAAGGGCCATTTACATATAGCTCTGAAACAATTAGACTAGCTATTTGTTCGTAAATATCTAAACCCATTGGCGAAATACCCAATGAGTCAAACCGTGATGTCTATTGGCTGAACTGGGGAGATAATACAAGTTGTTCAAATTTTTGAAATAACTGGGGAGTCCATTTAGCCCTTTTATAAATGGCCGGCGTTGTTATATTAATGCATAACTCAGGTTGAATTGTTAGATAGACATTCTCCCGAACGTTAAAGGAATATTCGAGGGGCAAATGATCACTATCCATACGGTCAGCGACTTTAAAGTGAAGATCTAGAAATTCCTTCCTGTGGGGAATAATTATGTAATCTACAACACTTGATCCGAGTGGGGAATGGAAGGTAAATTCTCCCCAATCGTCTCCATGCAAACCATTTAAAATATATAATTGGTGTTTTGCAACAAATTGAAGTAAAGCAATTCCTGCTAAATTCATTATCTTGTCTTTTGAGTGTTGAGCCTTGATTGTAATTTGATTTCTATCGACATTTGTAAGTAGACCTGGTTGCGGAGTATTAATTACATAAGAAGCAGTTCTTGCATTAAAATCCCCAGCAAGTATTGGATAGGCTTGTGGATAACATGATGTCCAGTATTCAAATATAGATTCAAAATTTACCCAGCTTGATATAATATCTTCTCTATTCAAAGAGGGAGAAAAATATACATTAAAGATTATTATAGACGTTGGTGACAGATTGAACTCTAAATATATCGTAGCTATCATAAAACCAGATTGTGTATTCCCCAGCTTTGTAAGATCAGTAAGTTTAACATCCAGTTTAGTGGAGACCGAAATACTCAGACCTTGCCTAGCTCTCCCTTTTTTAACCTTTGGTAAAGCTGGAGTAACAAAAGTAGAGAAACCATTAAGAAAGATCATCTCTTCGCTCCAGGTTTCCTGAAATAGGATTATGTCGAATTTATTTACATAATCCTGGAAGCCTGGGACTCCAAGTTTTGATTTCCACCCCCGCGATGTTCCAGGAGATAATTTTTAAGGAGTAGGGGTAAATACCACACTGTCAGTCTAACTCTTGGATTCCCTCAATTAAAGAGGGAGAAGCCACACAGCAGTTCTCCGCCTTTTTTTATGACTTATCTTTGGTGAGGCTTCATTTAATTGTTTGTACGTTGTTGATCCTAACTCCAGATAACGAAACGCCAACCAGTCTATAGGAGATGTTCTATGGGTGGAGTAGTCGTAATAAAGTTCTCTTTGGTAAGGTCTCTCTGGACTCCTTGTGTGCAGGGATTTGGCTTTAAAGTTGTCTTGCACAAGATGTTGAGGGTCACTTATATTTTGAACGACAATGTCTGGCTCGTTTTCATTAAGGTAGTTTTTATCAAGTAATTTGTCCTTTGTTTGGTTCAGACCTAATATATCTTTGTTTATATCCTTATTTTCTGACGAGTTCCAGGATGTAATTTGTCGATGAGATTGTGATGTTTGTTGAGGTGCTTGTAGTGCTAACGATGTTGTTTCTACATCGTTAATTACATTACCGGCCCTGAGCTTTTCTTTTGTTTTTTTTACTGTTTTATCTTCTTCACATCTTGCTGTGATAGGTGATATTCTCTCTTGCTCCTGCAGATGCTCTACAACTAGTCGATCAGCAAGTGCTTCAAATCTCATCAGGATCTCTAATCTCTGGGCATAAGGTAAATGACTAAAGGAAAGCAGCAATGACTGTTCCTCCTCTATTTCGTCTAGAAGACCAACTTTAGATTGTAGCTCACCCCGTGGTAGTGGTTTGGCTGGTATGACTGGGCTTCCTTGAGTTTTTAAAGCTAGGCCCTCTTTTTTTGTGTGTTTTACTTTTATATCTATGTCTGAATGAATATTTAGGTTGGAATATTCTTTAGATTGAAATCTTTTATTTTGTGAAAAAGTATCAGGTAATAAGGTAGATAAAATAGATTGGGAGCTTGATGTAATAGACTTTGGTGATTTTAAGTCGATCAATAAGTCATGATTCTGCTGTTTCTCAGGCCGTTGTTGAGTAAAATGAGTATCATTCATGAGATTCACTTGATTAACCTGATTTTCGAAGGTTCTGGTGACAATTATTCCCTGGTGAGCTAGTGCCGCCTTGTTCTGTCGAATGTACTCTGCCGTAGTGCGCAAGTTGAAAAGGATCATGGCACGGGCCTTGTGGCCGTTATAGTATAAATATTCCACCTGTTTAATTTGGTATGCTTTTAAAGGCTCTAAATGGGCATCTTGTAATATTTTATTCAGGTGTCGTTTTCTTTCCTTAGGGGAAATGACTCCTCTTGGTATGGGATAATTCAGAAGCGCCAATTTACGTAAGTTTAGGACCAATTTCCACTGTGTGAGAGGTTTCATTGCATTGTTATCTTGTTTTGTTTTCGATTGCTCTTTCTCTTTCTCAAGTACGTCATACCATGGATCTTGTTGTGGAATATTTTCACACTTACTATTATTAGCTGGAGGGTTACTTGCTGAAAGTAGAATAACAGATGGGTTATTAGATGGTAGATCTTTGCATTGAATAGATGTATTATCTTTGTTGGCTTTTTTTTGAGGAGAAAGGTTAGTTTTCTTAACTTGGTCGGGTTGTAGTTTATCTAAGAGGTGAAAAAGGCTCTTAAAGTTCATTTTATTTCCTTTAGAATGCTTTTGGGATTTCATATTTTTACTTTTTTTTACATTTGTTGCACTCTGTCTAGATCTTCTCCTATTAGATTTAGTTGCTCTTGTCATTGTTGGCTTATTCTCGTAGGGAATATCCGTTATGGGGCTGGATATTCTAACTATAGGAGCAAGCTTTTTTCCCGTTGACAAAGATGGAGAGGATAGTGCTTTTTGTTGTAGTTCCACTAATAACGTAAGTAACTTATTGCATTCACTTAGGAAAGTCTTCACCTTTTCCAGTTCTGTAGCATACATAAAAAGCCACCCTTTCAGGGAGAGGTCCTGACCTGAGTTAAAAACATACTCCAGGTCAGAGAGGTTAGATCCTTCTTTGTTTAATAAGAATCCCATCTTATCAGCCTCTGAATGAGATGAGATTTGCTCTATTTGTCTTGTCTGTGATGTGTCAGCTTTATCATCTAGAGGGCTTTCGTTGAGATGCGATTTGTTGTTTGTTAAAGGATCCTTTCCTCTCTCACCTGAAGAGATCGTTGCTTTAGTTGCCAGCTGGCTTTCAGCCATTTCTATTTCATCAGCTAGGCTTAAAGCTACAGGCTCCATTCTCAAGTCTTGATAAGGGCTCCTAATATTTATGGACCAGTCCAAAGGAGAAGGTTCCAAGTGAAGTACACTCTCCTCCTGACGATATTGAAGTCTACTGGGAAGTTTAGGGAAGAAGGAGGTAATTTTTGATTGGGATTTGCAAGCCATATTTATCGTCTCAGCTTTCATCTGTAAAGGGGAAGTGGGCAGCAGTTCTTTCCTTCTTCTCTTTAATTTCTTAGTTGGAAGGTTATCAGAGCATAGGGAAGCTCCCAGTGCTTTCCGCCCTTTTCTTGTCAGTACCATTTGAAGCTCCGGATTTAACTTTTATCAAAATTCCACTTACAGATAGAGAAAGCAGTATGAATAGTTGCAAAGGGAGTTGTTTTGACTGCTCTCTTACAGTGATTAAGCTTTTTAGACCGTTCTGTATTTATACCTTATTCTTGTATCTTATTACTGCCAGACAGCTAGTATTCTTTATTTAGCTTTAATTATCTCTTCTCAGCAGATTATTCAAATGCATTTGTTGATAATAATAACCGAAGGAATACTTACCATCTCAGAGCTCTTTTCCAGTACTACCTGGCTCTGCGGCCATCTTCCCTTAATCCTTCTCCAAGTTTTAAACAAAGAGAACAAAAGCAGCATGCTTTACCAAACGATAAGCAGAGACCTCAGAGAGGAAGCAATTTCCTTTTACTGCATAAAGGTTTTGTGGCAAATAATTATAAGCAAAAATCAAACAATTGGATTTTAGACAGTGGAAGTACAAACCACAGTTGTTATAATGAAGATTTATTTGCTGAAATAAATACTGATACTAAAGGAAGAATCCAGACTGCCAATGGTCAATATATGAATATTAATGGATCTGGAATAATTGCTCTAAAGTGCAAGCTACCTAATCAAACCATAGAAAATGTAGCAGATCATGTTTTATTTGTTCCTGAATTGAGCTGCAATATGCTTAGCATTTCTGCATTAGATAAAAAGGGATTTTTAGAACCTTGCCACAGGTATCAAGGTAAACCAAGAGTGCCATGATACAGCAAGCAAGTGCGTAAATTGCATGGAGGAAAAGGGTGCTAGATCTCATACACAGTGACCTCTGTGGACCATTTAATGTACCCTCATTTGGGAAGAATAGATATGTTCTAATTTTTGTGGATGATTTTTCAAGGTACTGTGTGACTTCTTTATTGAAGGACAAGAGTCAAACACGAGATGCTGAAGAAATGCATCTCCATGGTGTCCACAAAATTTGAGAGGAGGCCAAAAGCGATACAGACAGACAATGGTGGCGAGTTTATATCGCACCAAACACAAAGTTTCCTGGAGGAACAAGGCATTTTGCACAGGAGGACTGTCAGTCATACTCCAGAACAGAATGGGATTTCTGAAAGGAGACTTAGATCACTTCTGGAAATGACAAAATGCATGCTTGCTGACACTGATCTACCCAAAAGACTGTGGGGTGACGCAATCGTGGCTGCAACGTATATCCAGAACAGATTGCCAACCAAAGGGACCACACACACACCATTCCAGTTGTGGCATGGCAGGATTCCAAACCTGGCACATATCGGAGTGTTTGGAAGCATTGCTTTTGCCTACATAGCAAAACAAAAGAGGCAGAAGCTAGAACAGAACAGACTATTTTAATTGGCTATGCTCCTGGTAGCAAAGGCTGCAGAGTTATGAACCTAAAGACAGGTGAAGTCAGCACAAGACATGTTGTCTTCTTTGATGAACAAAGCAGAGCTGACAAAAGAGGGACTGTGCTAGATTTCTCAGAAGAGCAAGGACACCATGTCCAATCTCCCATAGATATGCCAGTACCCACATATGAAATACCAGTGACACCACAGATATCTGCACAACCTGACCCAAGCCTTGAGCAAGAGAAAGAGGCAGGGACTGCAGAAAGTGATGATGAGGCTGAGAGAGGTACAGACGCAGATGAGAATGACGAGATGACTGGACTGGAAGATGCTGCAGAGCCAGACCAGATCCCAGAACAAGCTCCCAGATCCTCATCACGAACCAACAAAGGTGTACCACCTCTACGCCTGTCCTACCTCGCAATGTCAGCATTACCCAGAGAACCATCGACTTGGGAGGAGATCAAACAGATGCCAGCATCCGAGGCCACTCAGTGGAGAAAAGCCATTCAGGAGGAGATGGATGCACTGCACAAGAATAAGACTTGGACCCTGACAGAACTTCCACCAGGCAAGAAAACCATAGGATGCAGATGGGTGTTCAAGGTGAAGCAAGATGCAGGAGGAGAAATTGAACGTTACAAGGCAAGACCAGTTGCCAAAGGTTTCCTGCAGAAATATGGAGAGGACCATGATGCTATTTTTGCTCCTGTTGTCAAACATAGCACAATAAAAATGCTACTAAGTGTGGCAGCCTCCAAAAGATGCACGTCAGGCACGTCGATGTCAAGACTGCTTTCTGCATGGAGAAATAACAGAAGAGTTGTACATGCAACAACCTCCAGGCTTCGTGAACCAGAAGCAAGCACATCTTGTATGCAAACTTAAAAAGGGCCTGTATGGACTCAAGCAAGCTGCAAGGGCCTGGAATGAGAAACTGGACAAAATGCTCAAGGAGCAAGGCTTCAAGCAAGGTGAGGTAGACCAATGCCTGTACACCAGAAGCAAAGATGGACATTTGACATATATTCTGATTTATGTTGATGATCGTGGCGACTCAAAGAGATCAAGACTACACAGAAATTGTACATCATTTAAACGAAGCTGAAATCAAAGAGTTAGGCACGGCAACATACTACCTAGGCATCCAGATTGAAAGGGAAGCAGATGGCTCCTACCTACTCAACCAAAAGCAAAAGATTGTTGAACTTTTAGAGACTCTAGAACTCGGAGATGCCTATCCTGTAGCAACGCCCATGGCAACAGACTTTCTTAAAGACAATGATGTAGGTGAACATTTACCAAATAAGCAAGACATAATAGCATTTTCTTCCACAGAATCTGAGTACATAGCTGCTGCAGAAGCATGCAAAGAAGCCATTTAGTTTAACAGATTACTAAAGGACTTTGGAATAAGAGTACAAAGGCCAATCCAGATGATGGAAGACAACCAAAGTTGTATTAGACTTTCTCAGACTGAGAGAATCACACCACGCGCTAAACATATATCGATAAAGTATCATATTGTGCGTGAGTTGACAGAGAAAGGATTCATCAAGATGAACTACTGTCCAACTAGAGAGATGACAGCTGACATCTTGACAAAGCCATTGCCAAGAGACTGTTACCAGAGACTTCGTGTCAAAATGGGGCTGTTAGATTCTTGCATGCTTGTTTGAGGAGTGTTGGAATAGGCAAACTTGCATGTTCCCTTGTAAAAGGGAGATGTTCCCTTTAAGAGATATTTGGGAAATATCCCATGTACCTGTTTACCATGATGTAACTTCCTAATGGGTGGGATTAGTTACCTGGCTTCCTCCTCCTTTGTCCTGGGGATTCCTGCATAATCTCCATTACTGAGCTTTTTACCTCTGGGAGGGGCCACATGGCAGATGCTCTCCTGAGAGCATCACTACCAAAGACTAAAATGGACTGCCTTCTATTTTTCTTTCATCTAAGCTAAAGCCTATGTTTCCTGAACATATGAAAGGTCGTGAGTAAACATTCTATCTTTTTACCTAAGAAGGTTGTGTCTGCTGTTATTTGTGCTTAGGGAAGGATGGGCTGGTTTATATTCTCACTTCCACTGCTTGCGTTTATATCTCTGCTAAGAAATAGGACCATGAAACCCTTTTCTATTTCATTTTCTATTTTTTAAAATACCAAACATATTGCTGTTCCACATCCCTGGGCCTTCCCTAGGTATCACATTCTTGTTTTTTTATGAGTTGACATGCCTGTGACATCACATGGCCCTACCCCACCACATCAGTGGACCTCCCCTATCATGAGTCTCATATGTTGGGATGCCTGAGACCTTTGTCCTATCCCAGACACTGTGTGAATTAGGATAACCACCGTGATATGTCTTTCACAAGAAGTCCATTCCTAAATCAGAATATGCCCTTGCATCATTTTCAAAGCCAAGTTTTCTGTATAGCCAAGCATTTTGTTAAGGACGTTCAGCATGGAATTGGCAGATGCTATGCACCCTGGATTTCTAGTTTTTCGTCTGCCAAGAGGGCAGAGCAGGACTTAGCTTTCTGACTCAAAGCTATCATATTTTCCTACAGATCTTCTGTAGCCACATCAGCTAGGGCAATTACATGGAGACAGAACTATTTTTGCTTTTTTAATTTCCTTTACTGAAATTCTGTGTGTCCAACTTTTTGGTTAAGGTAAACCTGATCTGAAGGTATTCTACCTAATTTTATCTCGCCCCACATTAATGCCTTGCTCTCAACCTAGTTACCTAGCAAGTGAATATTAGGCCTTTAGGAGAGTTGGGTAGTTAGAGAGTGGTTGCCGATATTAACTCACTCCAGCTGCCCTCATATACACAAAAGCACTAATGCAGGGGTTGCCAACCTTTTTTGCCCAGAGGGCACATTTCAAATTTTGAGAGTGCTGGGGGTACCAGTCACAAAAGGCTGCCATGGGGTGTAGCATAACACAAAACTGGAGAGCAGTCATAGACTAGTAGAGTTGGAAGGGGCCTATAAGGCCATCGAGTCCAATCCCTTGCAGAATGCAGGAATCCAAATTAAAGCATACCCAAAAGGTCACTGTCCAGCTGCCTTTTGAATGTCTCCAGTGTTGGAGAGCTCACCACCTCCTTAGGCAGTTGGTTCCATTGTTGTACCACTCTAACAATTAGAAAGTTTTTCCTGATGTTCAGTTGAAATCTGGCATCCTGTAACTTCAGCCTATTATTCCATGTCCTGCACTCTGGGATGATCGAGAAGAGATCCTGGCCCTCCTCTGTTTGACAACCTTTCAAGTACTTGAAGAGTGCTATCATATCTCCCCTCAGTCTCCTCTTCTCAAGGGTAAACTTGCCCAGTTCTTTCAGTCTCTCCTCATAAGGCTTTATTTCTAGTCCCCTGATCATCCTCGTTGCCCTCCTCTGGACCCGTTCCTGTTTGCCTACATCCTTCTTATAAGTGCAGTGTCCAGAACTAGATGCAGTACTCAAGATGAGGCCTAACCAGTGCTGAATAAAGGGGAACCAATACTTCATGCAATTTGGAAACTACACTTCTGTTAATGCAGCCTAAAATAGCATTTCCCTTTTTATTTTATTTATTTATTTATTGAATTTTTATACCGCCCCACTAGCATAGCTCTCTGGGCGGTGTACAACCATTACAATAAATACAATAGAATCACACAGAACAATACAAAAAATATAAATGCAAATCCACAATCTAAAACCAATTAAAACATGTTTAAGAAAAGCTAAAATGCCTGATAAAATAGGAAGGTTTTGACTTGGCGCCGAAAGGATAGCAATGTCGGCGCCAAGCGCACTTCTTCAGGAAGACTATTCCACAGTTCGGGGGCCACCACTGAGAAGCCCTAGTTCTTGTTACCATCCTCTGAGCCTCTCTATGAGTCGGAACTCGGAGGAGGGCCTTTGATGTTGAGCGTAGTGTACGGGCAGGTTCATATCGGGAGAGGTGTTCCGAAAGGTATTGTGGTCCCGCGCCGTATAAGGCTTTATAGGTTAAAACCAACACTTTGAATCTGGCCCGGAAGCATATAGGTAGCCAGTTTCAAGCGGGCCAGAACAGGTGTTATGTGTTCAGACCGCCTGGTCCTCGTTATTAGTCTGGCCGCCGCATTTTGCACCAGCTGTAGCTTCCGAACCGTCTTCAAAGGCAGCCTTACGTAGAGCGCATTGCAGTAGTCCAATCGAGAGGTTACCAGAGCATGAGCAACTGAGGTGAGATCTTCTCTGTCCAGATAGGGACGTAGCTGGGCCACCAACCGAAGTTGGTAGAACGCATTCCGTGCCACCGAGGCTACTTGAGCCTCGAGTGACAGAGAAGGATCTAAAAGTATTCCCAGACTACGAACCTGCTCTTTCAGGGGGAATGTAACCCCATCGAGAACAGGATGAGTATCCACCATCTGATCAGAGAGACCACCCACCATCAGCATCTTAGTCTTGTCTGGATTGAGTCTCAGTTTATTAGCTCTCAACCAGTCCATTATCGCAGCCAGGCAACGGTTCAGCACATTGACAGCCTCACCTGAAGAAGATGAAAAGGAGAAGTAGAGCTGCGTGTCATCAGCATACTGATGAGAACGCACTCCAAAACTCCTGATGACCGCACCAAGCGGCTTCATGTAGATGTTAAAAAGCATGGGGGACAGAACTGACCCCTGTGGGACTCCATATTGGAGGACCCACGGCGTCGAGCAATGTTCCCCAAGCACTACCTTCTGGAGACGACCCGTCAAGTAGGAGCGGAACCACTGCAAAGCAGTACCTCCAACACCTAACTCCACGAGCCTCTCCAGAAGGATACCATGGTCGATGGTATCAAAAGCCGCAGAGAGATCAAGGAGAATCAACAGAGTTACACTCCCTCTGTCTCTCTCCCGACATAGGTCATCATACAGGGCGACCAAGGCTGTCTCAGTGCCGAAACCGGGCCTAAAACCCGATTGAAATGGATCTAGATAATCGGTTTCATCCAATAGCGCCTGGAGCTGGCTAGCAACCACTCGTTCCAAGATCTTGCCCAGGAATGGAACATTCGCTACTGGTCTGTAACTATCAAGATTTTCTGGGTCCAAGGAAGGTTTTTTCAGGAGTGGTCTCACTACTGCCTCTTTCAGACAGCCAGAGACCACTCCCTCTCGTAAAGAGGCATTTATCACTTCCCTGGCCCAGGTAGCTGTTCCATCCCTGCTCGTTTTTATAAGCCAAGAGGGGCAAGGATCTAGTGCAGAAGTGGTTGCACGTACCTGTCCAAGCACCTTGTCCACGTCCTCGAGCTGAACCAACTGAAATTCATCCAACAAAACATGACAAGACTGTGCTCCAGACACCTCCTTAGGATCAACTGCTGTAAACTGGGAGTCTAAGTCCCAGCGAATGCATAAGATCTTGTTCTGGAAGTGCCCAGCAAACTCATTACAGCGGGCTACCGATGGTACTATCGTGTCCTTCGGGCCACAGTGAAGTAGCCCTCGGACAACTCTAAAAAGCTCCGCTGGATGGGAAAGAGAAGACTTAATGGTGGCAGCAAAATATCTTCTTTTCGCCACCCTCACCGCTTCTAAGTACAGTTTTGTAGAGGCACTTACCAGTGCATAGTTGCATCCGTCGGGAGTTCGCCTCCACCGCCGCTCAAGCCGCCTCCTATCTTGTTTCATCGCTCTCAGCTCTGGAGTATACCAAGGAGCTGTATGAGCTCTACACAGGAGAGGGCGCGCAGGAGCAATCATGTCAACAGCCCGAGCCATCTCCATATTCCACAGTTCAACCAGGGCTTCGACAGGAGCGCCAGTCTTTTCAGCCGGAAAATCCCCCGAGCCCTTTGAAAACCCTCAGGATTCATTAGTCTCCGGGGGCGGACCAATTTAATAGGTCCCCCACCCTTGCAGAGGGGAAAAGCCACTGTGAGTCTGAACTTCAACAAGCGGTGATCTGTCCATGACAAAGGAAGAGATGTAAAATTCCCCACATCCAGATCATCATCTCCATGACCCGTAGCAAAAATAAGGCCTAGGGTATGCCCCGACACATGCGTTGGGCCATTAACATATTGGGACAGCCCCATGGTTGTCATGGAGGCCATGAAGTCCTGAGCCGCGGCAGACAAAGTAGTCTCGGCATGGATGTTGACATCCCCCAGTACTAAGAGTCTGGGGGATCTCAGCAATACCTCCGAGACCACTTCCGTCAGCTCAGTTAGGGAAGCTGTTGGGCAGCAGGGTGGGCGGTACACCAACAGGATTCCCAGTCTGTCCGTCTGACCCAACACAAGGTGTAAACATTCCAGACCAGTTGTTACATGGACACGGTGCTTGATGAGATGGAACTCTTATAGACCACAGCAACCCCCCCTCCCCGACCCTCAGATCTACCATGATGCTGAACCGAGTACCCCGGTGGGCAGAGCTGGGAAAGGCTAGCCCCTCCCTGCTCACCCACCCAGGTCTCGGTTATGCATGCCAGATCGGCCGCTTCATCCACGATCAAATCATGGACAAGGGAGATTTTATTATGTACCGATCTGGCATTTAAAAGCAGCAACTGGAGATCCGAGGGTTGGCTGAGAGGACAACCAACAACCCTGTGGTTGTGAGGAGGACCGGAACAAGGCACAACCACTACTTGTCTGGGCCGCATTCCTCTTACCTGGCATGTCCTTCTCACAACACCATACCTCCCTCTGCCCGTCACTATGCTAATTGGGGCCCCGTCAAGTCCTCCCGTTTGTTGGTAAAGCCCCCTTCCCAGGCACATAATAAAACTTTTATATATATCAACTTACGTACTCATTCATCAACAAACACAAACACATATACACATCCAAACATTCAATCACACCGAGTACCAAACACAGTCCCGCACTCTATACACACAAGAGAGTCACTCTTCTTCCAACAAGAAAAACCTCGTCGTCTGAGGTGTCTGAGATGTTAAACATATGTCAGGTAGCCTCCTCAAGACGGGCAGCGTCGTTATTAAAGCAGTCCAGTCCTTGTCTTTATCCACCAGGCATGGCAAAACAGTCACAGATAGTAAGGGCATGCACCTCAAGTCCAGCTGTAATTCTAGCCCGCGGATCACAGGCGTAGAGGCAGTTGCTCTCGACGCCGATCATATGGGCTAGGGCTACTGGGTTACTGGGAGTGGGAGGCAAATAGAGTGCTTTAATTCTCTCTCTCCCACCCAGCTGTTCTTAACGCCGATCTATAGGTTAGAGGCTGCTGCTGGGTGTAGGAGCAGCCGAAAACGCTGCAACTCTCTCTCACTCCCAGCTGCTCTTAGCTGCTCTCAGCGTGGCTCTTAATTTCCAATTATAGCTGCTTAAAACAAGTTTGCATTCCAATCACATACCTCCCCTTGAGAAGATGATAACAGCCCAACTGTTGAGTGATGTTGCTAAGTCATTCCCCGAGGTAGGAAGGGGTTAACAATGACTACTCAACTTGTAGAGGCCACACAGCTGCGGCTTATCTGTTGGCCAGGCATAAAGCCAGCAAGAACAGAACAGGATGTGTGTGGGGTAATTGGAGAAAGCTGTGTACGTTGGTGAGGCTTGGATAAAGTTTTTTTTCGTTACTGCAAACTCTGGGTCATGATTTCTGTGCTGAAGAGCTTGCTATTCCGCACTGTGCCCTGTGCAACAAAAACAGCAGGACGGTTGGTTCAGGGCATAGAACGCAACAGGGGTTATGGGCCCAGTTTACCACAAGCTCTAAAGGCACCACAAGTTCCAGAAAACTAACGCTGGAAGCCAAGCAAACCAGGTAAGAGTCACCTGCTACTAAAGGGAGGCGAAATGGCAATGTCTGGAAGCTCGTCCATACCCTTGGAGAGGCTGAACAATACCAACTATGCTTACTGGCGAGTAAAGGCAGAAATGCTGCTTGTAAAGGAGGGAGTATGGCACACCGTGTCTGGAGACAGCCCCTCAAGACCCCCATCACCAGAGTGGATCAGAGCAGAGGAAAAGGCAAGAGCTTTGATCATATTATCTCTGGAAAACTCTCAGTTAATTAATGTGAGAGGGCTAACTACTGCAAAAGACGTTTGGGCTGCCCTTAGACGTGCAAACACAAGGGATACAGCAGGCAGCAGAGTACTACTTACGAGGAGGCTGTATCAAGCTCGTTATAAAGAGGGCGAAGCAATGCAAACACATATACAGAGAATGCTGAGTTTGTTTGCAGAGTTAGAGGACTTGGATGTGCACCACACGCCACAACAAAAGGTGTACATAATTCTTTCAACTTTGAATGAGTCATGGGATGCAGTAATAAGTGCGATTGAAACCTTACCTGACCGAGAGCTGGATGTAACGTACTTAACTACAAAGCTACTGCAGGAGGCTGAGCGGAGACAAGAAAGGAGCAAGCAAGGCAGCAAGGAAAAGCCGAAACAAACTGAGGGAGGTAGCAGAGCGTATGGGCAGAGACGGTGTCACAAATGCGGTTCCGCATCCCATCTTCTCAGACAGTGCCGGGTGGGCAAGACAGAGGAAAGAAAACGTAGACAAGACACTGAACCATTTGATGTGCATGTCGTGAGTGCCAAAAGGACACAAAAGAAAGAAGGAAACAGCACGTTGTGGGTCCTTGACTCAGGATCAACAGCCTTTCTCTCAAAAGATGCTGAACTGTTCCTAAAACTGACCCCAGCACAGCAGCAACAAGTCTTCCTGGCAGATGGAAGCAGCAGGGAGGTTAAAGGGGTAGAAGCAGTATATTTCACTTGTCTGAACACTTTAGTCACAAATGTTCTGTATGTGCCCAGTTTAGAAAGAAATATAATGTCAGTAATGAAATTAAATGACATGGGGTACTATGTAGGTTTTGCTAACAAAGAGTGTGAAATCAAAAAGGGTGATGTATGTGTAAAGGGAAGAGTGCAAAATGCATTATTCATGATTGAGAATAAGGCAGAGAAAAGGGTTAATGTAATTGAAAACAGACCACAACATGAGCAATGTATACACAATTACCATCGAAGGTTTGGACACACTGGATATGGAGCCTTAGTTAAAACTCAAAAACACAGTGCAGATTTGCAATTTAAAAGCTGCCCTGCATATATAAGCTGTGAGATATGTAATGAATGGAAAGCCACAGCTACTCCAATAAACAAGGAAAGGAAAAATAACACCCAAAGACCGTTTCAATTATTGCACATGGATTTAGCAGGGCCATTTAAACAAACAAAGGGGCAAGCCAAATTTTATTTCGTCCTTGTGGACGACTTTACAAGGTACTCATTTGTTTATTTGTTAAAGAACAAAGCTGAGGCGGCTGGAACACTTAAACACCATATAACATGGGTGGAGGCAAAATATAAAACACGAATAGCAGGAATTAGATCTGACAGAGGGGGAGAGTTTATGTCTGAGCAACTGCAAAGGTTTTTTGTTACGAAAGGAATTAAGCATGAAATAACAGCACCTCAGCAGAACAGATTAGCTGTAAGAAGGAATGAGTATTTACAGGATACAGTGAGGGCTATGCTGGCAGACTCCCCATTTTCAATAGAATTTTGGGGTGAATGTATTATATATGCAAATTATATTCTGAATCGTATGTATGATAGTACTGTACAGTGCACTCCTTATGAGATGTTAAACGGACATAAGCCCTGGTTAAGATAAGTCATAAGGTTTGGGGCAACTTGCAGGGTGCATGTACATAAAGAACAAAGGAATGGGAAACAGAGTCCCAGAACAGTAAAGGGATTTTACCTGGGATATGAGTGCGCATCCCATCACATTTGGCTAACTGAAGAAAACCGTCTTACGGTAACAAAGAATGTTACAATACAGGAGAATGAATGGGAGAACTGTAAAAACATCAATAACACAAATAAATCTGTTTTAAAACCCAAGGAACTACAAGAGGTTGATGTAGCAATTTCCCCAGTATATGAGGAAAGGGGTAAGGAAGTTATGTTAGACTGTACAGAGGAACTTGAAGAAATAAGCACTCCAAGCTGTAAACAGGAGGAGGTGCAAGACTCTGAACAGGAGACACAGAGTAGTGAGGAAGAGCAAGAAAGATGCGAACCGGAAGAAACTCATGAGGGTAGTAAGGAAGACCAGTTACAGCCAGGTCCTGAGCCAAGGCTAGTTACAGAACCCTGGGAAAACCTCCAGAAAGATTTACTGTGGTACAAGTTAGAATACAGGAAACCAAAAACCCAGCACAGCCCAAAGAAAGGAAAGATGAATGGACAGCAGAGGATTTCCAGGAGTGGTATGCTATGCTGGATGGAGGAAGAGAATGGAGGGAGTGAGTAGACGCAATGTATTAGTGTGATGACTCTAACGTGTAACACTGTATAAAACTTATATAAATATATACTGTAAACTCATGGGACTTGTGTTAAATATAAACGTGTGAATATGATCTGTATAAAATTGTTTTCTGCAACATGGATCTCCTACCACGGAGAATGGGTGGGGGATGTTGAGTGATGTTGCTAAGTTATTCCCCGAGGTAGGAAGGGGTTAACAATGACTACTCAACTTGTAGAGGCCACACAGCTGCGGCTTACCTGTTGGCCAGGCATAAAGCCAGCAAGAACAGAACAGGATGTGTGTGGGGTAATTGGAGAAAGCTATGTACGTTGGTGAGGCTTGGATAAAGTTTTTTTTCGTTACTGCAAACTCTGGGTCATGATTTATGTGCTGAAGAGCTTGCTATTCCGCACTGTACCCTGTGCAACAAAAACAGCAGGACGGTTGGTTCAGGGCATAGAACGCAACACCAACTCCTAGGCACACTTCCAAACACAAACGCCCTCAGAAAAGAGGAGCAGAAAATGCCGTCCGGAGCAGGGCAATCTCCAAAGGTCAGTCAGTAAATTATATTCAAGTCAATTTAAGCAAGATGGATAAGGTAGGGTGACTATGCAAACACTAAAATAGCAGCTAATTGAATAAAAACAGCTAACTTAGTTTCTTGGCAGGCAGAGAGGCAGAGCTCCTGACGAGACGTCTTCCCGAGTCGCCATCTTGATCCTTTTTTTGCAGCCCCATCACACTGTTGACTCATAGCTTGTGATCAAAAATAATCCCAAGATCTTTCTTGCATGTAGTATTGCTGAGCCAAGTATCCCCCATCTTATAACTGTGCATTTGATTTCTTTATCATAGGTGTAGAACTTTGCATTTATTCCGGTTAAATTTCATTCTTTTGTTTTCAACCCAATGCTCCAGCCTATCAATATCCCTTTGAATTTTGTTTCTGTCTTCCAAGGTATTAGCTATCCCTCATAATTTTGTGTTCTCTGCAAATTTGATAAGCATTCCCTGCACCTCCTCATCCAAATGTTGGTCAGTGAAGCATGCTGTGAGACTCACAGACAGGGTTTTTAGTGGAGAGAGTGAAACCTGAAGCAGAAGGGTTAAGCTGTGAGAACAGAGCGCCAGGTTTGCCAAGATCAGCAGCTGGCTGGGAAGCATGATAAGGTGGGATTCTTGCAAAATCTCAGAGTGGGGGAATAATCGTCTGTGAAGAGAACTGTGTCTAATGTCTTTGCCTAGTAAAGACTCTTACAAGAAACTTGCCTGGCCTGGCTTATTCCTGTTCTATGCGACTCTTGGATTCCATCCTTGTATGATCACTATACACGCACACGCAACACCAAATCATTAATAAAAATGTTGAACAGCACTGGGCCCAGGAGTGAGCCTTGCGGCCATTCGTTATCTTCCCCCAGTTTGAGAAGGAACCATTGATAAGCACTCTTTGAGTATGATTCTGTAGTCAACTGTGGATCTACCTAATAGTTATTCCATCCAGCCCACATTTAGCTAGCTTGCTAATCTGTTGAGCCCCAGCTCGCTCACGAGGCCCAGGGAGGGGGAAGGCATGAGTTTCAGGTTCCCCAGCAGATAAAAGGCACGGAGGATCCTGTCGTTGTTGAGTCTTTGCAAGACCTTGGGGAAGGGAGTGAGTTTGATGTTGTGCCAGTTCCCACAAACGATGCTGCCTCTGAAGAGGACAACGCGCAGCCCCCAGACATGCCAGTAGAGTTGTTGGGCGATGCTTCAGAGGGTGTAATAACCCCTCCTTTACCAAGCGGCTTTCGGAATGCATCAAATGCTTCTCTGCCCCGTGACCTCGAGCCTGTCGCTAAGGAGTTGGTTCTTTCGGACGAGCCGTTGGAAGCACACACCCCTTCACCTCGCTCTCGACGCCGTGAGAAACGGACAGGGCAGAGGGAGAGCGTGCACAGGAGTTAGATTTTTTTTTTACAATAATTTTTATTCAAATTTTCATAAAACAGACAAAACAAAATCAAAAAACATAACACAATAAAAATAAAAATAAAAATAAAAAATTTGACTTCCGATTTGTCACAGATCAGCTATAAATATATAATATATATCAAACCTGTCCCTCAATACATACAAAATCACTTTTCTCCATAGTCTATCTTAATTAATCGTCAAATCCCATTATCATCATTTCATTTTTATCTTTCAACAAAAAGTCTAAGAGAGGCTTCCATTCCTTAAGAAATGTATCTGTCGATTTTTCTCTAAGTAAACATGTCAATTTATCCATCTCTACTAAGTCCATTAATTTCAACAGCCATTCTTCCGTTGTTGGTGTTGATTCCATTTTCCACTTTTGTGCATATAATAATCTTGCTGCCGTAATCATATATAATATTATTCTTCCATATTTCTTTTCTATTTGCTTATCCATAAAACCCAATAAAAAAAATTCTGGTTTTGACTGAATATTTATCTTTAGAATTTTTTGCATCATCCTACCTATCTGTGCCCAAAATAATTTTGCCTGTTTACACAACCACCACATATGATAAAATGATCCTTCTTGTTGTTTACATTTCCAACAAACATTAGAAACATTACTATACATTTTTGACAACTTTTCTGGAGTCATGTACCAACGATACATCATTTTATAGAAATTTTCTTTAAGATTATAGCATAATGTAAATCTCAAGCCTTTTTTCCACATATTTTCCCATTGATCCATTTGTATATTATAACCAAAATTTTTTGCCCACTTTACCATACACTCTTTTACTTGTTCTTCTTCCATATCCATTTTCAGCAAGAGTTTATACATTTTCGCAATTATATTTTCATCATTTGTACACAAACCTATTTCAAAATCAGATTTACTTATTTCAAACCCATACATTTTCTTATCCATTTTATATCTCTCTAACAATTGTAAATAGGCAAACCATTGAGAACTATATCCTTCCTTTATCAGTTGTTCTCTCTCTTTCATTCTCCATATACATTTTCTAAAAGTTCTTGATAAGTTAACCATTTCTCTTTTCCAGCCATTTCTCTTCTATAAAATGCTTCTTGACTTGAGACACATAATGGTATTTTCGAGTAAAACCTTGGTTTATATCTATTCCATATTTTCAACAGAGGATGTCTTATAAAATGATTATTAAAATCCACATTAACTTTTACTTTATCATACCATAAATATCCATGCCATCCCCATTTCAGGTTATGGCCCTCCAAATCCAATAGTCTTTTATTCCTCAATAATAACCATTCCTTTATCCAGACTAAACAACAGGCAGCATAATAAAGTCTCAAATTTGGTAATCCCAGTCCTCCTCTTTCTTTGGCGTCTTGTAATAATTTAAATTTAACTCTTGGTTTTTTTCCCTGCCAAACAAATTTAGAAATATCTTTTTGCCATTGTTTAAAAGGTAAATCAGAGGATATTACAGGTATTGTTTGAAACAAAAACATCATTCTCGGCAATACATTCATTTTTATCACGGATATTCTGCCCATTAATGACAATTGTAATTTATCCCATTTTAGCAAGTCTTTCTTAATCTCTGTCCATAATTTTTCATAATTATTATGAAACAACTTTGAATTTTTATTTGTCATAATAATACCTAAATATTTCAACTTTTCCTCTATTTTAAAATCTGTCTTGTCCATCAACTCTTTTTGTTCCCTTGAAGATAAATTTTTCACCAACATCTTTGTTTTTTGATTGTTGATCTTAAATCCTGCTAACGGTCCAAATTCTTTTAATTTGTCCATCAAAACATTAATTCCTTCCGAAGGGTTTTCTAATACAATTATCAAATCATCAGCAAATGCTCTCAATTTATATTCCTCTTTTTTTATCTTTATTCCCGAAATCCTTTTATCTTGCCTTATATCTCTAAGCAGCACTTCCAAGACCAAGATAAATAAAAGAGGAGATAATGGACATCCCTGTCTTGTACCCTTTTGTATTTCACATGAGTCCGTTAACCCCCCATTAACAATTATCTGTGCCTTCTGAGATGTATAAATAGATCTGATCCATTTTATAAAATTATCTCCAAAATCCATTTGTTCCAAGACCTTAAACAGAAATTTCCAATTCAAATTGTCAAATGCTTTCTCAGCATCTAAAAAGATCAAAGCTGCTTGTTTATCATTTCGTTGTTCTAAGTATTCCAACACATTCAAAACATTCCTGACATTGTCACGTAATTGTCTTTAAGGTAGAAACCCCGCTTGATCTTCCTGAATAAATTGTTGCAATATTATTTTCATTCTTTCTGCCAAAATCATTGTAAAAATTTTATAGTCATTATTCAATAAAGATATCGGCCGGTAATTTTTTGTTTTGGTTAGGTCCTGCTCCTCTTTAGGTATTAATGTTATATTGGCATTTTTCCAACTGTCCGGTATCTTCCCCTCTTGCAAAATAGAATTCATTGTATACTGTAAAGGTAATAAGAGTTCCTCCTCCAAACATTTATAATACACTGCTGATAGTCCATCCAGTCCTGGCGCCTTTCCTAATTTAATTTTACTTATAGCTTCAGATATTTCTCTTGACGTAATAGGACCATTAATAGCTTGTCTCTGAAAATCTGTAATTTTAGGCAAATTCTGTTTAGATATATACTCTTCTATTTTTTCAGAGGGAATTTCCTGACACTTGTACAAAGTTGAATAATATTGATGAAAAACCCTTTGGATTTTTACATTATCTGTCAACATCTCATCTCCTTCTTGTATCTTTAAAATAAGATTTTTTTGTCGTTCTTTTCTTAATTTATATGCTAACCATTTCCCTGGTTTATTTGCAAATTTAAAAGTCCTTTATTTAGCAAAATTTAATTTCCTTTCAATTTCTCTAACTGTCAACATTGACACTTGTTTCTGTAACATTTTAATTTGATTTACAATAGAAACTTTAGTTAGATTCTTTTTCAATTCTTCCTCTTTTTGTTTTATTTCTTCCAAGATTAATTGCATTTTCTGTTGTTTCTTCTTTTTTAATTCTGAGTTACATTTAATAAAATATCCCCTCATAAATGCTTTACTTGTATCCCAAACAATATTTTCATCTGTTCCTTTATGTAAATTGTGTTCAAAAAACTCTTTTAATTTCTTCTTACATTCTTGCACTATTTTATCATTCTGTAATAAAGATTCATTTAGTCTCCATCTAAATCCAATATTTTTTTTTTTGAAAGTCAATATCACTGGATTGTGATCCGAAAAGGTTTTTGGTAATATATCCATTTTGGAAATGTCTTTCACTAGGTTTTTAGACATCCAAATCATATCTATCCTCGAGAATGTTTTATGTCTTTCTGAAAAATAAGTAAATTCCTTTGCATTGTCATTTATATGTCTCCAAGCATCCACCAATTCTAGATTTTCCATCAATTCAAAACAAATCTTCGGTAATTTACCCTGTGTCTCTTTAATATTTTTCTCAGAAAGTGTCCATTTTTGGTAAAATTACTCCATTCCAATCACCCATAACACACCAATGATCATATGAAAACTCTGACAATTTTTCCATAAGTCCTGTGTAAAACCTTGTTTTATCTTCATTGGGGGCATAAATGCCCACTATCAAAATTTTTGTACCCTGTAAAGTAATTTCAACCCCCACAAATCTACCACTATCGTCCAATAATATCAATTTAGGAAACAATTGTGGGTTAATATAAAGAACAACACCATTTTTTTTTTTGATCCAGCCGAAATAAATTCTTCACCCAAATTTTTACAAATCAAATATTTGGAATCTTTCTTCTTGATATGAGTTTCTTGTAAACAAATTATATCCAATTTTAATTTTTTCAAATAATGAAACACTTTCTTTCTCTTCTGCGCCGTGTTGGCTCCATTTATATTCCAAGTTAGATATTTGTAATCCATCTTTAAGCGTGTATTTTAAAAAGTACCTGATGCTCCCTTTAATCCATCATTTTCCTTTCCCTCCTCTGCATGTTCCTGTTGACTTTGTTTCCCAGGAATTATATCCATGTCTTTGAGTTTGTCTTCTTCCATGTCTTTTGAAGCTTTTCTCAAAAAGTCCCTTGCTTTTTGAACAGTATTCAATCGATATTTTTGTTGTCTGAATGTAAAAATCACTCCTTCTGGAACATCCCACCTAAATTGAATTTTACATTGTTTAAGTTTTTCTGTAAAGAAAGCATATTCTTTTCTCTTGCGTAAAAGTCTAATAGGGATTTCTTTCATCACCAGTATTTCCTTGCCATCGATTTTAAAGATATTATTGAGGTGTTGTTGTAATACCATATCTCTGGTCCTCTTTTTTACAAAATGCACAAGCACATCTCTTGGGATTTTTTTCATTGTTGCATATCTTGAATTAATTCTATAAACTTTATCTATTTCAAATTCCATCAGATCTTCATTCCAATCCAAAAATTTTACCAGAGCATTAACCATTTTATCTCTGATATCTTCACCTGTTTCTTCAGGAGTTAGAGATTAAAATCCAAAACTTTTCCTATTTAAGACTGCAGGTCCCGGATTAGGGAACTGAGACAACTTCCTTCATATGTTGCAGAGCATGTGTAGAGTTTAGTTGGGGAATTGTAGTGAGCTGGCATAGGGGATTTGAAGCGCGCTGCCTTCGATGTATCCATTATTTTAATAAAACAAGAATTGCTTACACCTGCGTTTCAGTCTCGTGGCTCCCGCTCTGAACCGGACATAATCAGAGTATCAGGGGCACTTTGTCAAAAGCTTTGCTGAGGTTGAGATATATTATGACCACAGTATTCCCACAGTCTACTAGGGAGGTTACCCGATCAAAAAATGAGATAAGATTAGTCTGGCACGATTTGTTCTTGATAAATCTATGTTGGCTTTTAGTAATCACTGCCTTGTTTTCAAGGTGTTTACAGATTGATCGCTTTATAATCTGCTCCAGAATTTTCCCAGGGATTGATGTCAGTCTCACTAGTCTGTAGTTCCCAGGTTCCTCCTTGTTGAAGATAGGGACAACATTAATCCTCCTCCAGTCATCTGGCACTTTACCCATCCTCCACGATTTTGCAGATAATAGACAGTGGTTCCGAGAGTTCTTCATCCAGTTCCTTCAACACTCTAGGAAGCAGTTCATTGGGCCCTGCAGATTTATTTATTTGATTTATATCTCACCCTTCCTCCCAGTAGGGGAGATATGAACTCGTTCAAAGTGACTAGGTATTCCTTGACCTATCAATCTCAAGCTGCAATCCTTGTCCCTTCAACTTCACGTTTCTCAAGAGCGTCATAGACCCTCTTTCGGAAAAAGACTCAGCCAAAGTAGGGATTGAATACTTTTCTTTTTCTTTGTCATCTGTTATCATTTTGCCATCCTCATTGAGCAGCTGTAGCACCATTTCTTTTCTCTGTCTTTTACTGTGGATGTACCTGAAGAAAGCTTTTTTGTTGCTTTTGGCATCTCTTGCTAACCTCAGCTCATTCTCAGCTTTAGCCTTTCTGATGCCATCACTACAATTCTGTGCTGCCTGTCTGTACTCTTCCTTTGTGGTTTGGCCTTCTTTCCACTTCCTGTATGCATCCTTTTTATTTTTAGGTCATCTCTAAGCTTTCTGTGAAATCACATTGGCTTCTTCTGCTGTCTTCCCCTTTTTTTCCTTGACAGAATTGTTTGCCATTGTGCCTTTAGAGTTTCTTCTTTAGAAACTCCTACCCATCTTGGACTCCTTTTCTCGGTAAGAGTTGCTTGCTTACCATTCTGAGTTTATTAAAATTGGCTTTCCTGAAGTCCAGGGTACCCATATAGCTACTCTCAGCTTTTGCTTCCTTTAAAAACAAGAACTCTAGTATAGCGTAGTCACTTTCCCCCAGCATTCCCGTAACTGCCACTTCATACCAAGTCATCTCTGTTGGTGAGAATCAAGTCAAGGATAGTTGATCTTCTAGTTGCTTCCTTCACTTTCTGTTGGAGAAAGCTATCTTGAACACAAGTCAGGAATTTCTTGGAGGGGTCGTGCTTGGCAGAATTTGTCTCCCAGCAGATATTGGGGTAATTGAAGTCCCCCATTACTGATACATCATGCCTCCTCAAAACACTGGCAATTTGCTTTGCAAACGTTTCATCCTCGTCTTTTCCTTGATTGGGTGATCGGTAGTAGACTCCAGCTACCATGTTCCTTTTATCCCTTGCCTCATTAATTTTAATCCAGATACTCTTGGTGGTGCTACCAAGCTCACCCTCCTGTATTTCTGTGCAGGGATATATATTTTTAACATATAGCGTGACTCCGCCTCCCTTTCTATTCCTTCTGTTCTTTTTGAACAAGTTATATCCTTCAGTCGCTGTATTCCAGTCTTGGGAGTCATCCCACCAAGTTTCAGTTATACCTATCAAGTTGTATTTACTCTCCTGTATTAAGAGTTCAAGTTTGTCCTGTTTGTTTCCCATACTCTGGACATTAGTATACAGACATCAAAGACCATGTGATTTAGTCATTGTGAAGCTTTTCCCATAATTATATTTCCATACTAGAAAAGATTTGACCTCTTGAATTTCTGCCTGCCATACAGCACAAGAACCCTGATTTTCCCCAAAGGCTACCCTAAATCAAACCCTAGACTGCCATCCTGTACCCACTTACCTGAAAGTAAGCCCCATTAAACACAGAGACTTACTTCTGAGCAGGGCTGTGGAATCAGTACGCCAGACCTTCGACTCCGACTCCTCTGTTTTTCTACTGTCCGACTCCGACTCCTTCATAAATGGTAAATGTATGTTAACTAGTAATAACAAATTTACTGTAGTAAAATGGTAGCACAAGGCATTTCATCACCACCACGTGAATCCAGAGCTTGGAAAAGCCCAATCCCTGGGGCTGATGGGAGTTGTAGTTTAAAAAAGTAACTTTTCCAAGCTCTGGATTCACGTGGTGGTGATGAAATGCCTTGTGCTACCATTTTACTACAGTAAATTTGTTATTACTAGTTAACATACATTTACCATTTATGAAGGAGTCGGAGTCGGTACATTTCTACCGACTCCGACTCCACCCAAAATTGCTTCTGACTCCACGACTCCGACTCCACAGCCCTTCTTCTGAGTAGACTTGTATGCCATTGTGTTACTATACAAGTTAAATATACAGTGATTTCTTAATGAGACCCTGGTCAGAGACATGTCTAAACCTCTTTGTAAAGATTTCACATTTGTGTTTTGGAAAAAGGATTTTTTAGCATTCACCCACACTTACTATGTAGTAGTATAGTATTTGTAGAAAATAATTTCTAGGCATTACCTGATCTCAGGTGAAACCAGCACAGGAAAGATTCATCCTTGTTGTTAGGGGAAAGGGAAGGGCAAACTGTGGAGATTCCAAGGACTAGAAAAGAAGACAGAAGTAGGAAACTGCACTAAAAGGGAGGAGAAAATAGCAGCTCTTTAGCACCCCAGGGAGTTCAAGCAACTCTCTTATCAGTCACAGCTCTGACTTCACTCATTGGCTAATAAGACTGAAAGTTGGAATAGCCAGGCTGGCTTATTTCACAGAAATAGCTTAGAAGGGTGCCTGCACATTTTGTTCCAGAATTTGCTTTCTATGAGGTCTAGGCATTTTTTAAAAAGTGAAAGCTCAGATTCTTGGCTATCTGCTGATGGTGCCACTGAAGGCCTTTGTGGGCACCATGGTGCTGTGGGCAATGGGTTGCTGACCCCTGCCCTAGTGCTTTTCAGGCCAGTAGGTGGTGGGAACTATTGCTTTGTTTGGGATGGATTTGTTCCCAACTGTAAAGTTGATATGCATATGACTAGATCTGATATGCATATGTGTTTGTGTCTGCACAGCCTGACTAGATGCCAATCTAATCTATCAAGTGACTGCCTAAATTGGCACAGTAAGGAGAAGGATAAAGTCTTGCCTGGGCAACAAGGTCTGGGAATTTTTCACCCCTGGCTAAGCCTAAATTGATAAAAACTAATTATTAATACTTCCTCTTTTTATTGGAATATCCTTCTTTAAAAAAAAAAAAAAAAAGATTGGCAGCATTCTCCTGTCCTCAACTTGCACGGTATTTTGTGTTGTTTCAGATGTCATGCCTGCTATGAGGGTAGACTTTAGCACTTGTTAAATTACATGCTTTCACTTGATTTTGCTGTAATTTTTTCCATACCTCTACTTTGAAGGGGCAAGAAAAATGCTTATTAAAGAAGGAACATGTTTTGTGTTCAACATGCATTTGGCAAGAACGTGTCTGTGTTAAATGTTATGGTTTGCTACTTTAGGGGGTAATCTGGTGTCTCTTCACCCAATTTATTGCATTTAAGCCAAATTCACTGTACTAGATGGGGGGGATCTTTAGCCCATGGGCCAAATTTAGCCCACCATGGGTTCTGATTTAGCCCACGAGGCCATTTCTAGCAAACCACAACCACGTGCCAATCAGGTGATGTCAGCTGACATGGCCCATCAATCTTCTCTGCTCCCGTGCTTCGTTGTCGTCTTGCTGCAGCACCATCGGGTAATTCAGTTTGCCGCAGCTGAATTCCCCGATCACAGCTCAACAAAAGGATTTTCTTAAAGCGTTTTATTGTGGCATTTGCTAGGGAGGTTGCTAAGGATGCTCTGGGCGCTCAGAAGGCATTGCTCCTCTCTCCTTCTCTCTGTTATGCAATTGCAGAAGCAGTGAGGGTTCTGCATGTGTCTTGTGGGGGGATGCAAGGCTTATTCACACCCCAGAAAGGTGGGAAACTCCTTTGTTATGCACACCCCGATTGATTGAGGTAAGGATCAAAGAGGAATAATGAGGCTTGTGGAAAGATTTGGAAGGCATTTGAAGCTGGAGGGTTTTTTCCGCCTTGTTTATTTGTCGCTCTTTATTTGTGTGTGTCTGGTGTTTGTTTACTTAACGTGGGGGGATATATAGGGGTTTCCAAGGTTGGGCTTGTCAAAAGTTGTGAGGAAGTGCTTGATGCTGGAGGTGTTCTTTAAAGGGTTGTTTCTTTGTGGGTCTTTATTTCTGTGACGTTATTTCCTTGACTAGATGCTGGCATTGAACTGTAAAATGTGTATCTTTCCTATCCACGCATTTCAGAGGGAAGGGGCGCTTTTTAAACTAGAACTGTAATTAAGTCCTGATCTAGAAAAAGCAAAAGGGATTCCTTTGTGTGGAGGAAACCATCAATTATTGTGGGTGGGCATTCTCTTTTAAAGTGCAAATAACTACCCTTTTAACAATATTTCTTTTTCTAGCAATGCTGAGGGAAGATAACTCTATTAACCTGAAGAAGGAATGTTTGTCTTCTGTGCCATGCTCTAAGATATTTGCACGTGAAGATGAAAAGGCCTAACAGGTTTTTAAGAAGTTATTTCAAGTAAGTGACTCTATGAAACCATTCGTAAATTCTTGTTAAAAATCTAGTTTAATATTGCTTGTTATGGGCAGGGGGATAAAGCCTGACTGCTAGATTTGTTTTAGAAATAACATTTACCATGAAATTATGGAATGTTACAAGAAACTTTGATTAAGTGAAAATATTGACAGAACCTAGAAACAAATGCTTTATATTTCATTTTGTGTTTGCCAGCAAACTTCATCGAATTTTGTGAATATCACATCTGAAAATGTTGGTTTTAAAGAATAATGTCAGCTATTTCTCATCATAAGTATGCACAGGATTGCTGCTTCAGTTAGTTTCATATGTCAAGAGCTATTGTTATTAGATAGAAGTTTTACTAAGTCCAGGAGAAGAAAGAAAGCAGGGGAATAGGGAGACCCTATGAACATACAGTTCTCAAGATCGGGGATTGGTTTGTATACCAGTTCTGGATGTGGTTGTGCTCCCTCTGAAGGAGCAGGTACATGGTTTGGGGGTGCTTCGAGATCCATTGCTGTCACTAGAGGCCCAGATTAGATATGTGAAGGCCCGGAAAAAATTGGGGGGAAAACACAGGTTTTTTTCTGAAGCCGTTTTTGTTTTTTTCTGAAAAATTGAAAAAAATGAAGAAAAAATGGATTATGGAATGTTTTATTTTAGCATGATGAATAAAATGTTTCATTGAATCTTGTCCCCCCCCCCCCTTTTTCTCAGTTCTTTTTATGGGAAAGGTTGCTTTGTCTGCTTGACACTGTGGAGGACTAGTGGAGACTTAAATAATTTTCTTTGTTATTAATGTTGATGGTTTCTTCTGTTTTTTTTAATTGTTTTTGCCTGTTCCTCATAAACTGGCAAAATGAGGTTCGTTACAGTTCAGGATCTTGTAGATCCATTTGTTACCAAAAAAAGTAAAAATTTAAAAAAGTAAATTCAATTTGTAATAATTGTTTGAATAAAATGTACTTTCAATATACCAAATGTGATAATTTTATGCCAAACCAACTTGTACCTAATTACATTTTATGTTCTTGAAGTAACAAAGTGACTTTCAATCTGTAAAAAGTGCTAATACTGCATTTTTTTTCATTTTTTCTGAAAATTTCCATTTTTTCTGAGGGAAAATGGAAAAAAAACAGTCTTTTCTCATGGCTTCAAAATTTCCAGAAATTTTACATCTCTAGCCCAGCTTAACAGTAGTGGCACAGTATGCCCATTGCGAACTTTGGCTGGTGTGCCAAATACGACCAATCCTGGACAGGGATAGCCTTGCCATGATCGTCCATACATTACTAGCCTCATGATTAGACTACTGTAACCTGCTGTATGTGAGGCTACCCTTGCATCTGGTTTGGAAGCTTTGGCTAGTGCAAAATGCAGCTGCTAGGCTACTTAGTGGGAAATCCAGCTTCACACGTTACACCAGTGTTGAAAGATCTTTCACTGGCTGCGCAGCCAAGCCACGTTCAAGGTGTTGTTGTTCACATTCAAACTCTAAACAACTTTGGACCAGGATGCCTTGTGGAATGTCTTCCCTGGTACAGAGCAAGGTGATATTTAAAATTTTCCAAGGAGAATCTTCACCACCAGCAGATTGTCACTTAGTTACAAGTGGGCCTTCTTGGTGGTAGCACCCGCTCTGGGGACAGTGGTAGCTGGCGCTCATTCAGAATGGTAGACCAACAGAAGTGGAGCCTGAGCCAGTGACAAGTAGGACCGCATCCCCCTCTCTGCTGAGTTCCGCCAGCACAACACCAAGACTAAGGAAGAGGAAGCTGACAGCCAGTGCCACCCCTGGATTAGTTGCAAGTAGAAAGTAGGCAAGTGGAGGCTGGCTGAAGGCAGACTGAGGTTTGCCCTAATGGGCCAAGCTCCACTGATCAGGTAATTTGTAAGGTGGAGACTCTAATGCTTTTTAAATACCTTTTTAAAATGTGTATGTTTACCCAAGCTCTCCTGGACTCCAACTCTTGGTTTTTATTTTGTTTTGATTTGTACACTGCCCAGTTTTATTTGTGATATATAGTTTGTATTTTGTTTTTATCTCATTTCTGTTCAGTTTTAAGTATTTTTTATTTAATGTTTTTAATTGCTTTTATACAAACTGAGATATCTATATATATATCTGTATCTATCTATATATCTATAATAAACTTGAAGGCAGTTCATTTACATTTATTATAAATAAGTAACTTGGAGGATGAGGGAGAGCCTAGCAGTTTGTTTATTTATTTATTTGTTTTTTGATTTATATCCCACCCTTCCTCCCAGTAGGAGCCCAGGGTGGCAGGTGGCCATGAACGCTGAAAAGGAAGAGTTGTTTGGAGTGTACTTCACCCAAATGGATTATCAAATGTCAGTGGACCTGAACTCATAGTTTGTCCATCGGGGGCATAATTAGTGCATTGTGTTCCTGCACTGGGTGCAGCTGTAAAGAAGTGGCAGAGTGCCATGGAAGGCACAGTGCCCCTGACGAAGTAACTGCTCCCTCAACTGCTCTCCTTTTTCTCCAGGAAACCTGGGCAGTTTTCTGTTTAAACCAAACAAGGAGGGAATGTTCAATCAGCTTTATATTTATTTATTTATTTATTTATTTATTTATTTATTTATTTCAATTTATATACCGCCCTTAGCGAAATAGCTCTCAGGGCGGTGAACAAACAAAATACAATACAATATATCATAATAAAAATACAAAAACATATACAAACAAACAACGAAAAGCACAGCAAAAACAAAATAAATACTACAAAAATTAAAATACAGATTAAAAGATTAAAAAAGTTAAGAAGATTAAAATGCCTGGGAGCATAAAAAGGTCTTTACCTGGCGCCGAAAAGATGGAAGTGTAGGCGCCACGCGTACCTCTTTGGGGAGGCTGTTCCACAACTCAGGGGCCACCACAGAAAAGGCCCTAGATCTCGTAACCACCCTCCGGGCTTCCCGATGGGTTGGTACCCGGAGGAGGGCCTTAGATTCTGAACGAAGTGAACGGGTAGGTTCATAGTGAGAGAGGCGTTCCACAAGGTATTGAGGTCCCACACCGTGTAAGGCTTTATAGGTCAAAACCAGCACCTTGAATCTCGCCTTTAGCACGGGTAATAAACTTCTAGTTAAAACTAACTGCTAATATTACCTCCAACGTTTTAAAACTAGCTAGAGAGCCTAAGAACCACACATCAGAAGTAATTCTGAGACTTGCATATCACTATCTCTGGCCACTATCTGCACTTTCCAGAAACAAGTTTAGTTATTTTTGTAGACACTTTGGTCTCTGCTGTGTGTGTCTGCTTTGTATTGTTTTTTAAATTTATCCGCTCTTGTTTTCTGTGGTGTGTTTAACCATTTTTAGCTGTATTATCGTATTTTTGCACATTGTGTTGAGACAAGTGTGTGTAAGGTGATTAATTAATAATTATTATTATTATTATTTCAATCTCATAAGACTATAAGAAGAGTAACAGAGCAATCCAAATGATGGGAAGCGGCAGAGGTGCTGGTGGAAAGCTCTGCAGCATCCACTTGCCGCTCAGGAGTCACTGGCCTGGCTGAGCACCAGCTCCATTGGGAACAGCATACGGGAGCCAGATGGGAAGTGCCAGCTCCCATGAACAGGCCTACCAGGGAGTAAGCAGTCCCTCTAGGCCACCATTGTATTTTTTTTTACTGCGCCAGCCTATTAGCTGGCAGAATTATCATAGGGATCGGGGCCCAGGGGAGCACTCTGGAAGTCACATAAGTCCCCCCTCATAGCTCCTCATCTGCCACGACCCAGGAATGCCTGTTTGTGGGGCTTCCACTGGTTTCCGCCAGCCCTCTGTCCACCGTGCTGGCCCCCCAGCAGTGGTAGGGGGCTTCTGCTGGCAGAGTCCAGCAGTGCCAGGACCCTGCCAGCCTAGCCGGGGGTGGGGGTGCTACTCCCAACTTCCCCCAGCCCAGCAGAAATATGAGTTGGATTGTGCCCTAATACAGGAACACACCAAAGGTGCATCTAGTCCGCAAATCTATTCCGTGTTCATGATTGCCAGGAGGTTTCTAAACATGCTCAACTGAATGCATTTAGAAATTCCCTTCAGACTTACCTGCTCAGTGTGACAACAGTGGAGGTGAAGTGGGTAAAGACTGAGATGTTGACATGGCACATGTGGCCCCCTGCACATGTTGGCACTTTCTGTTCCAACATAATGTCTGAACATAGCTAAAGTTGTCCAGTTTTCAGTTCTAGAAAATTACATGAAACTATACAGTGAAAGAAACTGAAATCGCACATATTAATAAAATCAATAAAAATTTCCTTATTTACTGAATTGGTTGTTATGATGATGACGACTAATATTATTTTTAAACAAAAATGTAAAAAAACATTACAGGCGTTGCAAGTGTAATAACGTTGCTGGGAATGAACATGTTCTTATTTGCTGAATTGTGAAAAAATAGTACTAATGTTTACAGGACACTTTTTAGTATAAAGTAACATTTACTTTAAGAGAGAACTTTACTTTTAGAGAGATAACAAAATGGCTCCTTTTTATTTTTAGACATATTGTCCTAATTGTGACTGGCCTTTGCTTTGTCTACATGGTCAAGTTAAGCTTTCATTCTGAAGAATGTGACATGACAAGAATTCATTATGTGGACCCTGAGCACGCAAAGGTTGGTTATGTACATCATTTTAAAGAAATGTTGCTGTGACATAATGGACAGTTACTGAAGAGTGTGAATTGTATGTTCATGTTGGCAGCGGTGTATTGTTAGCGTGTGCCCAGCAACCCAAAGCCAGCCGAAAGATACTCACACACAGGCCGATAAATGTTTAAGAGTCATTTACTGACAGAAGTTATTGTACAGATACAGACATGGAGACTTTCTTCTCTTAACTCTCCTAACACCCCCACACCTTGCAGTTTCTCTTTCAAGGTTTTATAGACTTTCGGTTTTGAGCCAGCTGCCAGTCTGGCCTTGAGCTGATGCACAGTTTTAACCCCTTACTTGTCTTTCTGGAAACTCTGCGCAGTCCAGCAGTCCAGTAGCCTACAGTTCATCCCCTTCACATACCTATTAATTAATAACCAGTAGTTTTCAATTATTGTGCAAGGGGGAAGGCACACACTGGCACAGAAATCCTGTAGATTTTGAGGGAACAGTGAAGTGCAACTAAAGACCCAAGTAGGTGAGAGGCCATTCACATCTTTTTCAAAAGTAAATAGCAGCTTTTGGGGCTGAGGGCTGTTCCAGATTAGCATCTGGAAAGGAGGAGGGAGGTTTTTTAAACCTCTTGCCACAGCTGTGTTCCTGATCCAGATTGGGGAGCCCTGTGCCCACTATTTATATTGGAAGAAAGGCTTCCATAGGTGCAAAAAGATTTTTTTCTTGGTTTGGGGGAATGTAAATCATGGTAGACTTATCTTCTGCCACCTGAGGTGGAGAAAGGGCAAGTTTAGAATTACCTGTGTAATTATTTCACTTCACACAGTGAAGTTTTTTGGGGGGTGGGAACAATTTGCAAATTTCCAGCTTCTTTCTGTCCAGTGGTCCCAAAGAAAATTAAGGCATATTCAGGGCTTTTTGAGATATCCTTCTTGCACCTTCATGTTTTTGGTTTTCATGATGCTATCAGCATGGTCACGTGATCCCACCTTCAATACTGTTTGCGCCTCCAGACGTTCTGGGATGGTCACACTGCCATTTCCAGTCAGCACATATCCCATAACTTCCTGCAAAATCCTGTAACTTTTTATATCACAAATGTTCTGGTTTATTTTTGGTCTGCTTTTCTTGTGCTATGAGAGCCAGTGTAGTGTAGTGGTTAGAGTGTTGGACTACAACCTGGGAGACCAGGGTTTGAATCCCCACATAGCCATGCAGCGCACTGGGCCAGTCACTGCCTCTCAGCCTCAGAGGGAGGCAATGGTAAACTGCCTCTGAATACCGCTTACCACAAAAACCCTATTCATAGGGTCGCCATAAGTCGGAATCGACTTGAAGGCAGTCCATTTACATTTTTCTTGTGCTTTAGCCTGTCTGGACAGCAATAATGTGAGAGTCCTGAGGAAACTCTGCACAGCAGAACAAACTAAAGCAGAATAAATCTACCACTAATGCACTATTATTGTGTCAAGAACATGTTGCAGAACACACCCACAATAAATCCCAGGCTTAGTAGAATTTAGAATGGAGTCACAATAGAATTAAACCTATTCTCCAGTTTACAGTTCCTTCAACTATAATTGGCTGATCCACATATCATCATCAACAGCAACATTTATTAGCTGCCCTTCACACAGAGGTCCCAAGGCAGATTGCAACTAATTTAAAAATACGATATTAAAAAAAACCCTAAATCTCAAAACAGGGTGGGTCTTAAAAATGTATGTCTCAGGTGTCAAAAGGCCAAGGTAAAGAGGTGCATGGTTCTGTCTTCGAAACCTTATGCCAGTGAGGCATGAGAGCATGTTTTGGGTGAGCCCACACTCAAATGCCCTGTCCATGCAATCAACAGCCCATGATACTGGTGTATGAAGCAAACCTGGCAAGAGTTAGTGTGAAATACAGTGAGATGTGTATTGTAGACCATACTTCAAATGGGTGGCCTGTAGGTCAGTCTTGCAGGACAGCACAAAAAAAATGCCAACTTCTCTGTCCCCAAATGCCAATGTGGCACAGGGTGGCTTGATTGGTGCTGCCTTTTGGGGAGGAATTGTTAGTCTCCATTAGTTGCTTTTGCTAGGCTGCAGTAGATTATGTACTTTACCTGAAGTTTGTCTCTTTTTTATATGTTGGGACCTGCTAGCAGGTTGCATCCTTTTCTAATACCTTTTCTTTTTTGAGGGCTTTTTTTAAGTGAGGAAGGAGAAAAATACAGAGTATGCTGAGGGAGGGTAGTTGTTTTTTTTATGGAATTATAGAGGTGAGGACAAGGGGATAAAGCAGGTACAAACATGGTGAAAATTGTGGGGCCCGTATTGCAGGTTGGAGTTGAAGATGCGCTGCTAAGAACAAACTAGTGTGTATAGCATTTAACTTCTGTGCCTTCATATTCTAGAGAGCACAGAGGTATGCTGAGCAAGTTGTTCAAGCTGAGTGTCGACCGTCTTTTGTGAAGAAAGAGATGGGCAGGCTGTTTATGGAGAAGTACAGCATGAATGCGTCTCCTTTCATAAGAAAAGATATAAACACACAAGGACCTATCTTCAAATATAAGCCGCCCTTTGGATTTCACAAGTTTTCAGAAAAACTTCAAGACCTGTTGGAATTTTTACCTGAATATGATTTGCCAGAAAGCTTACAGTCCACGGTCTGCAAGCGTTGTGTGGTTATTGGGAGTGGCAGCGTGCTTCACGGACTGGACTTGGGCTATGCCCTGAATCAGTTTGATATTGTTATAAGGTATATAAGGTTGCTTTTCCGTCTTAAGGTTTTAAGTGTGTGAAAGTAATCTAGGATCTTTGGCAAAAAAATCTTGGTCTCTTTTGTTAGATTTGTAATCCCTGTGTTCAGTGTGTAGCTAGTAGTTTTGCAGTTAGGATGGTTTAGAATTTGTTTGTCACTATCCTTGTCTATTTCAAGGTAAAACTAAAATTGGGGGTCACCAAATGGGAGCCACTCAAGTATTTTTAGTTTGTCTTATGAAACTTATTAATATATGCACTCATTCACGTGATTTCTTTTACTTCATAGATTAAATAATGCACCTGTTCAGGGATATACAGATGATGTTGGTAATAAAACTACCATAAGGATGACCTATCCAGAAGGTGCCCCCTTATCTCAACATGAGTATTATCCAAATGGCTTATTTGTTGCTGTTTTGTTCAAAAGTGTTGATTTTGGCTGGATTCAAGGAATGGTGAAAAATGAAAGCTTGGTAAGTAATAACTTGTACTGTGTTGTATCATCATTTTGGTTTCATACTACCTAAGTAAATAACGTCTAGGTTTAAAATCATTTTAATATATATGTATTTTCAACAGACAATTTCTGTTTGGTATCCATCTAGCCCTTTAAATTTTTTTGCTGTCAGGATTGTCAAAATTTATATAGTCATCATGCCTGTTGTTCAAACTTTTTGGAAGTCTGCATAACTCGAGAACATCCTGTTTCACATTGTGTATTAAATGGTTTGGTTAAGAGGCACATTCAGAGGTAGTGTTAGGAATTCTCCCAACTCACTGGCCAACCAGATGCCCCAACGGGAAACCTACAAGTAGAACCTGAGTACAGCGGTGCTGTCCCCTTTTGTGATTGCCAGCAACTGGTATTCAGAGGCATACTGCTTCGGACAGTGGAGGCAGAACATAGCCATTTTGGCTAGTAGCCATTGACAGCCTTGTCCTTCATCAATCTGTCTTTTAAAGCCATCCAAGTACTATAAAATAAACATATTTAATAAAAAAGAAGACATCCAGGTTGGTAGCCATCACCACCTCTTGTGGGAGAAAATTCCATTGTTTAACTATGCATTGTGTGAAGAAGTACTTTCATTTGTCCTCAGTCTTCCAATATTCAGCTTCATTGGATGTCCACAAGTTCTAGTGTTATGAGAGCGGAAGAAAAACTTTCCTCTATCCATTTTATTGCCGCCCTGGGCTCCTGCTGAGAGGAAGGGCGGGATACAAATTAAATAAATAATAATAATAATTTTATCCACAACATGAATAATTTTATACACCTCTGTCTTGTTGCCTCGTAGTCGTTTTTTCGCTAAACTAAAAAGCCCCCAATATTGAAGCCTTTCCTCTTAGGGGCGTTGCTTCAGCCCCTAGATCACTTTGGTTGCCCTTTTCTGAATCTTTTCCAGCTCTACAACATCCTTTTTGAGATTAGTCTACCAGAATGGTACACAGTATTCCAAGCACTGTTTGTACAATGGAATTGTGGTATCGGCAGTTTTATTTTCAACCCATTTCCCAATCCCTAGTATAGAATTTGCTTTTTTCACAGCTGCATGCTGGGACAACATCTTCATTGAGCTACACGTACAACCCTCAGGTGTCATGCCTGGTCACTCATCACCAGTTCAGACCCCATGAGTGTATATGTGAAATTAGGATTTTTTACCCCAGTGTGCATCACTTTACATTTGTTTACACTGAATTACACTTGATATTTTACTGCCCATTCACCCAGTTTTGAGAGGACCGTTTGGAGCTCTTTACATTCCCTCTTTGTTTTAACCACCCTGAAAAATTTGGTACTGTGTATGTGTGTTGTTTGTTTATTCAGTATATATCTTGTCCTTCTTCTTGAAATAGCTCAGGACGGCAGGGCAACTAGTTAAACCACATGTGTTGGGTTATATGTGTGTATGCCTATGATAAGGGTGTGTGCGTATGTGTGGGTCTGGTCCTGCCCACTTTTAGAATGTGGGCTTCTGCAGCTTTTGATTAGAATAATGCATCATCGCTGGGCCTGAAAATTGTTACTCACCCCTGTGGTATTGTAGTGCTCTGATAAACAAAGTGGGGGTGGGGAGGTGGTGGAAGAGAGAGAGGAGCTTTGCATTTTTCTATTTTTCTCAAATTGGATCGACTAAAAGTAGCCATTTCGCATACCCCCCTTTAAACTTTGGCATGAGATCTTAACAGCCCCGTGTATTAATATTGATTTCTATTAATATAGTAAGCTTTTATCAGTCTTCCCTCCAATTATGGTTGATTTGTTTTTTCTATTTTATTAAGTGGTACAGTTGGTCTAGCCAACAGAAATAAGTTACAATCAATGTATGCGGTACATAGAGAAAAAATTGTCTCCCTAATTTTGTCTTACTTATGATTTATGGTAGCTTTCAAACAATTAGACTGTATTTCTGACTTATAAAGTGATATACCCCTAGACAGTACTTGTTTTAGTTTTATCATGGATTCCAAACTTTGTAATCATTTGCATTTTTTGTTCTTGTAGCCAATCTGGATGCATCTGTTTTTTTGGAAGCAGGTAACTAAGAAAATACCTGTGCCACCTAAATACATTCGCATCTTAAACCCATTAATCGTTAAAGAGACTGCTTTCGATATTCTGGAGTTCCCTGAACCTCAGGCAAGATTCTGGGGATGGGACAAGGTGCGTGTATATTTTGCAGATAAAATAAGATGCTGTCATCTTTCTGCTACTGTTGAGTCACTATTAGAGATACAGTAGGGCCCCACTCATACGGCAGGTTAGGTTCCAGACCCCTGCCGAAAAGCAGATCAGCTGTAGCGCAGGGGTCTGGAACCTAACCTGCTGATCGCACCAGAGGAGGGGAAGTTCAGATCTTCCCCTCTTTGGGCGCGATCAGCTCGAGCAGGAGTCTGATCATGCCAGAAGAGGAGATCAGCTGTAGCACGCTACAGCTGATCTTCCCCTCCTCTGGCGTGATCAGCTGGAGTGCGAGGAGCTCCAGCCCCCCTCCAGCTGATTGCCCCGCTGGCACCGTATTAGCGGAACGCCAAGAAGTGGGGCTCTGCTGTATATGAATGTGCCTTAGTCTGTTCCAACATTCATTCACACTTCCATCAGGTGTTTTCCATTCCACTGCAATTGGTTTATTTTGTACAAGTCTGTCTCCACTGATGCAAAACTATTTGCATGTTTTAATGTAGCACACAATAGACACATACATCTCAGTCATCAACAGATATTTACAAATGAACTACTTTCACTGTGTGTTCCCTTTCCAAGTTACTGGATTCCCAGGGCAGTAGCCCTGATAGTCTTGTGCAGCAAAAAAACAACAGAGTTGTGTGCACCTTAAAGGCAAAGTTAACGAAGTGGTTAATGGCTCATCACAAAGCCATCTATGGGTGCAAACCTAACCATGCCTACTCAGCAGTAAATCCCATTGAATTCAGTGGGGCTTACTCCTAGGTCAGTGGAGTTAGGTAGCAGCCCATCTTGCTACTGTGACTCCCTATAAACTTGTCATCTTATCTTCTTTTCCTCCCTCAGGCATCAAGGAGGGTCAGTGTAGCAGTTATTAGTCAACAAAACTTCAGGGAGGAAAAATGAAATGAAATTTAAATTTAATGTTACTTTCAAAACAAAGATTTAGGGGATGGGTGGGAGGAAAAATGAGATTCAAATGGTTTGGCAAAGAGGCTTGGACATTAACTGAGCACAAAAAATCCATAGGTAAGAAAGCTTTTTTCCATGTGAAAAGATCAATAATGAACGATGCATTCATTTTTTTTAATTCACAGAAAGAAGCACATTAAGGCAGAAATCCTGAACCCACTTACCTAGGAGTAAGTCTCATTGAATTCTATGGGAATTCAAGAGGCTGCCTCTGGCAACAAACAAACGTTCAGAAACAAGAAAAAACAATTGCACCTGTTGGGACAACAGCAATTATATTTCAGTCAATGTGTAAATAATGTATATTGCAAAGTAATTTGTGTATCTATTTATAAATAGTGTGCATGTTAAAAAAACACCTTTCATTGTAGAGAAATAAGATGAAAAGCATTTATAGCAAGATTATATGCTGTGGGGGTCTGAATGGGCAGATGGAAGGAAATCTTTTAGACACTGATGGAAATATTTTATTTGTTCCTCCTTTTGAAATGCATATGCATCACTCAAGGCAGCTTATAATAAATGGATGTGTTGTATGTGGAACAATACTTTGTAAAATTAGGGCTGCCTGTTTTTGAAGATGCTGAGTTTGGTGGCCAGGTTGTTGATGGGAAGCAGCCAATCTGAACATGACAAGCTGGTCCTTGTTCACTTGTACAGGCTTCCAGTACATTTCCAGGCCTAGCTCAAGGTCCTTTGTTGTAACTTATAAATCCTAACATGGCTTGGGACATCAGTACTTCATGGAACGCCTCTTCCCATCTGCACCCACCTTAAGATCACCCATGGAGGCCTTTCTCCAAATGCTCCATTCTGCTGAATTACAGAGAGTGGCAACAGACAGGATCTTTTCAGTGGTGGCTCCTGCTTGCAGAATGCACTTCCCAAAGAGGTTCACCTGGTGCCTACTTTCATATTATTTTTGACACTAGATGCACCTTTCTTTTCTTTTAAGCCTTTTAATTATTTTAACATTTTTACCACCTAAATAGATGATGTTACAATTTTTTCTTCTTGATTATAAATGTGATTGTTTTCGTGGCTTTTTTTAGTTCTGTTTGTTTGCTGTAGTCAGTTTGTGTATTTGTTTACTAGTTGTAGTTGACTATATTGGATTTTTTAAAAAATTATGTTACCTGGAGGTTTTGGCATTAGATAACTAATAAATTCAGTAAATAATAATAAATGACAATAAAACTGCAGTTCCCAGACAAAATAGGGTCAAATAAAATATAATGAGATAAGGCGATAGCCAAGGAAATACTCCGTGTCCCCTCAAACATAACAAAAAACCAGGCAAGGAATGTGAGGCATTGTGTAAGTCTAGGGAGTCTTGTGATTGCAAGAGTCTGGACAAGGTGATGATCTGTTAACCCCTTCCTAATGCTTTTTACTATATTCATTAGTACTTAGTTGATTTTCAGCACAGCGCAGTAGTGTGTAATCTAGCATATGGCATTATTATAATAATAAAGATAAGCATGTTCTAATTTGGGAATGTCATTTTTGCCTCCTTTAGAATGTGCCTACAATTGGAGTGACTGCAGTTGTTCTGGCTACACATTTATGTGATGAAGTGAGTTTAGCTGGGTTTGGATATGATCTTAGTCAACCCAACACCCCATTGCATTACTATGACAATCTCTGCATGGCTGCAATGAATTGGCAAATAACGCACAATGTGACGACAGAAACAAGATTTCTTCAAAAGTTGATAAAAGAGAGAATTGTAAGAGACCTTAGTGGAGGAATACATTGTGACTTCTGCAGAAAAACGAACTAACGATGGAAACTGAGCCCAAAGACTGGATTCTGCATGTTCCTGCAGACTCCTCCTGCCAAAGGAGGCCTTCTCAGTGTTTGCATCTTGCAGGCCACTTTAAAGAACTTCTATTACAGTATTAGTTGCTTTAATTTTAAAGTTCAGTTGGTGTTTTTAATGTACTTGAAAATAATGTTTTGCTTCCTACAAGAATCTTGTGAATTTAAATTTCCTTAATGTATTATAGTGTTTGGAGAGAGATCCAGAACCTTTTCATTGTATAGGTTATTATACCTAGATATGCGTTTGTTAACATAACGAAAGAACACATTCTCAAGTGGTAGTTTATTCTCAAGTTGTACAGCACTTGTGCATTTTTTTGAGAATATGAATAATAGTTATTTAAGTTATTCACATTACTGGGTAAATTGATCACTTGCATTCCCTTTCATAGATCTTACTTCTCACTTTGTGTTTTTTTTTCTCGAGTGAACCTGTTACACTGCAGAAACAAAGGGTTGCAAAACACCTTAACTGCATACACACCATACATTAAAAGCACGTGACTTTCCCTGAAGAATCCTGGGAACTGTAGTTTACCCCTCATAGAGCTCCAGTTCCCAGCACCCCTAACAAACTATAGTTCCTAGGATTCTTTCAAAGACGTAGTCATGTGCTTTAAATGCATGGTGTGTGCACAGCCCTTTTTGGTGACATGACTGGGAAGTGTAACACCCACTCCGAAGTTTGAGGCCAAGGCCTTTAAAAATTACCAAGCATAGTCTGAGCCCATTTTAAATCCACTGTACTGTAAGGTAACGAGCAGATAAAAACAATATTAACAACTCTGTATTCCAGTATTGTAGTTTTGCTAGGTGTAAGTCTTGCCTCTTCTTCCAATTCATACATTATTTCATTTAGGGAGATGTAACAGTGATGTAGCAGCTTCCCACAAGAACTGACTATCTCATGTGATTCACCCTATAATTAAAGCACATGATTTCCCCCAAGAATCCTGGGAACTGTAGTTTAAGGATGCTGGAAATTGTAGCTCTGTGAGGGGTCAACTACAGTTCCCAGCAGGGTGGATAAAAATTTGTGATTTTTTAATTTTTTTAAATCAGATTTTTGAAGTTTAGATCGCATTTTTTAGTTTATTTAAAAATCATTAATAAAACGACTTCCCAGGAGGATTGCTCCGCCTGTGACTGCCTCTGAGACGAGCTCCCGTCTCAGAGGAAGCTTTTTCAGTTTTAAAACCAGTCAGAAGAATTTTTTGACTGGTAAAAACTTTCTCCCAGGCAAGGGAGAAACGAAGAGATCACCCACAGAAGCTTCGCTGTGTTTGTTGGGGACTGGAATTCATCAGGATCGCCTATGAACGAAGGTGTAGCCAGCAGCGTCTGACGTAGTCAGGGAATTCAAGCAAGCTCAAACTGACTAAGCGAGACTTTTTTTTTTCTTTAAAGAAAAACGGATTTTAACAGGCAAGCATCCTTCTGTCTACTACTATCTACTATCAGCTACGATATCAGCTATCTACGAGAGCAGCTGTGGCTGCTACTTTGGTTCTTACATACAGCATTTGTTCCAGCTGCCCAGGGAGTGAGAGCTATTATTGCTGTTTGCTCCTGTCTTCTTTTGATTGTCATCATTGCTGCGCTTCTCATTGAACTGCTTGTACTGGGAAGATCTGCTGCTGGGCATAATGAAGATGGCGGCGTAAGAGCTCGCTACGGCTGGAGCTCCGCCACCATATGCTTCTTTTAACACCTTTTAATCACCTTTTAGCGTTATTTTTGGGATCAGGAACGCCTCCCCTCCGTTTTATAACTTGCAATAAGTTTGGCTGTATTTTAATTTGTTTGTTTGTTTGTCTGTCTGTTGTGTGAATGAGATTGAGTGAATGTGTGTTTGTGTTTATGTTGTTTAAGTGTTTTGCTGTATTAGATTTATTTTAAGATGTGCCTGGGAGAACATGCCTTGGGCCTCGCAGGGAGATTTTCGGGGGCCCCAATTAACGTTGTGACGGGTAATGGGAGGTATGGCGTTGGGAGGAGAACGTGCCAGGTAAGGGGAACTCGTCCCAGACAATTTGTGTCTGTGTCTTGTTCCGGTTCTCCTCCTATCCACAGAACTGTTGGTTGTACTGTCAGCCAGCTCTCGGATCTCCAGGTGCTGCTTTTAAATGCTAGGTCGGTCGTTAATAAAAAACCCCTTATCCACGATTTGACTGTGGAGAAGGGTGCCGACCTTGTGTGTATTACCGAAACCTGGGTGGGTGAGCAGGGAGGAGTTGCTCTTTCCCAGCTTTGCCCACCTGGGTATTCGGTGCAGCACTGTGGTAGATCTGAGGGCCGGGGAGGCGGGGTTGCTGTGGTCTATCGGAGTTCCTTCTCTCTCACTAAGCACCCTGTCCAGACGGCGACTGGTTTGGAGTGTCTTCATCTTGTGCTGGGCCAAGGAGACAGATTGGGAATACTATTGGTGTACCGCCCACCTTGCTGCCCAATGGCTTCCCTAGCTGAGCTGACGGAGATAGTCTCGGAGGTATTGTTGAGATCCCCCAGACTTGTGGTACTGGGGGATGTCAACATTCATGCCGAGGCTGTCTTGTTCGGGGCAGCTCAGGACTTCATGGCCTCCATGACAACCATGGGGCTGTCTCAAGTTGCTACTGGCCCGACGCATGTATCAGGACATACTCTTGATTTGATCTTCGCCACTGGTCATGGAGATGGTGATCTGAGGGTGGGGTATTTTTCATCTACTCCATTGTCATGGACAGATCACCGCTTGCTGAGCTTTAGACTCACGGCAACCCTTTCCCTCTGCAGAGGTGGGGGACCTATTAAGTTGGTCCGCTCCCGGAGGCTTATGGATCCTGTTGCTTTCCAGAGCGCTCTGGGAGTTTTTCCGGCTGATAGCACTGGCGCTCCTGTCGAGGCCATGGTCGATCTGTGGAATGCGGAGATGACCCGGGCCATTGACATGATCGCTCCCACGCACCCCCTTCGGTGCAGAACTCAAACAGCACCGTGGTATACCCCGACGCATGTATCAGGACATACTCTTGATTTGATCTTCGCCACTGGTCATGGAGATGGTGATCTGAGGGTGGGGTATTTTTCATCTACTCCATTGTCATGGACAGATCACCGCTTGCTGAGCTTTAGACTCACGGCAACCCTTTCCCTCTGCAGAGGTGGGGGACCTATTAAGTTGGTCCGCTCCCGGAGGCTTATGGATCCTGTTGCTTTCCAGAGCGCTCTGGGAGTTTTTCCGGCTGATAGCACTGGCGCTCCTGTCGAGGCCATGGTCGATCTGTGGAATGCCGAGATGACCCGGGCCATTGACATGATCGCTCCCACGCACCCCCTTCGGTGCAGAACTCAAACAGCACCGTGGTATACCCCGGAGCTGAGAGTGATGAAGCAAGAGAGAAGGAGGCTAGAGTGCAGGTGGAGGCGAACTCCTGACGGATGTAGTCATTCTTTGGTGAGTGCTTCCACTAAGTTGTATGTAAAAGCGGTTAGGGCGGCAAAAAAGTCATATTTTGCTGCCACCATTAGATCATCTCTTTGCCGCCCAGCGGAGCTTTTTAGGGTGGTACGAGGGCTTTTACATTCTGGCCCTCCTGATACTAAGGAAACATCGGAAGCTCGCTGCAACGAATTTGCAGAGCACTTCCAGGATAAGATTGCTTGCATCCGTCGGGACTTAGTCTCTGATGTTATGACAGATGACTCCATTGAAGTGTCCAGAGCGCGGTCTTGTCCTTCATTGTTGGATGAGTTTCAGTTGGTGCAGCTCGAGGAAGTGGACAAGGTGCTTGGAATGGTGCGGGCGACCACGTCTGCCCTTGATCCTTGCCCATCTTGGCTGGTGAAGGCCAGCAGGGCTGTAACCACCGGCTGGGCCAAAGAGGTGATAAACGCCTCCTTGAGAGAGGGAGTAGTCCCTGGTAGTCTCAAGGAGGCAGTAGTGAGACCTCTTCTAAAGAAACCTTCTTTGGACCCAGATATTTTGAACAACTATAGACCGGTGGCGAATGTCCCTTTTTTGGGCAAGGTCCTGGAGCGGGTGGTCGCCGGCCAGCTCCAGGCGCTCTTGGATGAAACCGATTATCTGGATCCGTTTCAATCCGGTTTTAGGCCTGGTTTTGGCACTGAAACAGCCTTGGTCGCCCTGTATGATGACCTTTGTCGGGAGAGGGACAGGGGGAGTGTGACCCTGTTGATTCTCCTTGATCTCTCAGCGGCGTTTGATACCATCGACCATGGTATCCTTCTGGGGAGGCTCGCGGAGTTGGGAGTTGGGGGCACTGCTTGGCAGTGGCTCTGCTCCTACTTAGCGGATCGTCGCCAGAAGGTAGTGCTTGGGGAACATTGCTCGACACCCTGGACTCTCCATTGTGGAGTCCCTCAGGGGTCGGTCTTGTCCCCCATGCTCTTTAACATCTACATGCAGCCTCTGGGTGCGGTCATCAGGAGTTTTGGAGTGCGTTGCCATCAGTACGCTGATGACACGCAACTCTACTCCTTTTCACCTTCTTCAGGTGAGGCTGTTGATGTGCTGAACCGTTGCCTGACCGCGATAATGGACTGGATGAGAGCTAATAAACTGAAACTTAATCCAGACAAGACTGAGACACTGTTGGTGAGCTCTTTACCTGCCCAGATGGTGGATGTTCATCCTGTTCTAGATGGGGTTACACTCCCCTTGAAGGAACAGGTTCGTAGCTTGGGGGTCCTTTTTGACCCTTCCTTGTCGCTTGAGGCTCAAGTGGCCTCGGTGGCACGGAATGCGTTTTACCATCTTCGCTTAGTAGCCCAACTACGCCCCTATCGGGACAGTGACGATCTCGCCTCAGTTGTTCACGCTCTGGTAACCTCTAGACTGGACTACTGTAATGCGCTCTACGTAGGGCTGCCCTTGAAGACCGTTCGGAAACTTCAGCTAGTGCAAAATGCGGCAGCCAGGTTGTTAACGAGGACCCGCTGGTCTGCGCATATAACACCTGTCCTGGCCCGCCTGCACTGGCTGCCTATTTGTTTCCGAGCCAGATTCAAGGTGCTGGTTTTGACCTATAAAGCCTTACACGGTGTGGGACCACAATACCTTGTGGAACGCCTCTCCCGCTATGAACCTACCCGTTCACTTCGTTCAATATCCAAGGCCCTCCTCCGGGTACCAACTCATCAGGTTGCCCGGAGGATTGTTATTAGATCTAGGGCCTTTTCTGTGGTGGCCCCCGAACTGTGGAACAGCCTACCTGTGGAGATACGCCTGGCGCCTTCCGTACTTTCTTTTAGGCGCCAGGTTAAGACCTGGCTATACTCACAGGCATTTTAATGTTCAATGTGTTTCATTTAATTTTTTTTTGTTTAACTTGTTGCTGATTTTATTGTAATTTTATTGTAATATTGTATTTTAATCTTGTTTTGTTCACCGCCCAGAGAGCTATTCGCTATGGGCGGTTTAAAAATGAAATAAATAAATAAATAAAATAAAAAAATCACTCTTATCATTGTTACAGTGAAAGAGATTTGTTATAGAATCAGCAACAAAGAATCCCTGGGTGAGTTATACCTTTCTCTTTTATACACGGAATTAAGGAAGAAGAAAATCGAAATAGCTTATCTTTGTTTTTATTGCAAAAAGCTGGCATGGACTTGAGCATTATAAAGATATAAACGGATGAGGGGCATAAGAACATAAGAACATAAGAAGAGCCTGCTGGATCAGGCCAGTGGCCCATCTAGTCCAGCATCCTGTTCTCACAGTGGCCAACCAGGTGCCTGGGGGAAGCCCGCAAGCAGGACCCGAGTGCAAGAACACTGTCTCCTCCTGAGGCTTCCGGCAACTGGTTTTCAGAAGCATGCTGCCTCTGACTAGGGTGGCAGAGCACAGCCATCATGGCTAGTAGCCATTGATAGCCCTCTCCTCCATGAATTTGTCTAATCTTCTTTTAAAGCCATCCAAGCTGGTGGCCATTACTGCATCTTGTGGGAGCAAATTCCATAGTTTAACTATGCGCTGAGTAAAGAAGTACTTCCTTTTGTCTGTCCTGAATCTTCCAACATTCAGCTTCTTTGAATGTCCACGAGTTCTAGTATTATGAGAGAGGGAGAAGAACTTTTCTCTATCCACTTTCTCAATGCCATGCATAATTTTATACACTTCTATCATGTCACCTCTGACCCGCCTTTTCTCTAAACTAAAAAGCCCCAAATGCTGCAACCTTTCCTCGTAAGGGAGTCGCTCCATCCCCTTGATCATTCTGGTTGCCCTCTTCTGAACCTTTTCCAACTCTATAATATCCTTTCTGAGATGAGGCGACCAGAACTGTACACAGTATTCCAAATGCGGCCGCACCATAGATTTATACAACGGCATTATGATATCGGCTGTTTTATTTTCAATACCTTTCCTAATTATTGCTAGCATGGAATTTGCCTTTTTCACAGCTGCCGCACACTGGGTCGACATTTTCATTGTGCTGTCCACCACAACCCCGAGGTCTCTCTCCTGGTCGGTCACCACCAGTTCAGACCCCATGAGCGTATATGTGAAATTCAGATTTTTTGCTCCAATATGCATAATTTTACACTTGTTTATATTGAATTGCATTTGCCATTTTTCCGCCCATTCACTCAGTTTGGAGAGATCTTTTTGGAGCTCTTCACAATCCCTTTTTGTTTTAACAACCCTGAACAATTTAGTGTCGTCAGCAAACTTGGCCACTTCACTGCTCACTCCTAATTCTAGGTCATTAATGAACAAGTTGAAAAGTACAGGTCCCAATACCGATCCTTGAGGGACTCCACTTTCTACAGCCCTCCATTGGGAGAACTGTCCGTTTATTCCTACTCTCTGCTTTCTGCTTCTTAACCAATTCCTTATCCACAAGAGGACCTCTCCTCTTATTCCATGACTGCTAAGCTTCCTCAGAAGCCTTTGGTGAGGTACCTTGTCAAACGCTTTTTGAAAGTCGAAGTACACTATGTCCACTGGATCACCTCTATCTATATGCTTGTTGACAGTCTCAAAGAATTCTAATAGGTTACTGAGACAGGACTTTCCCTTGCAGAAGCCATGCTGGCTCTGCTTCAGCAAGGCTTGTTCTTCTATGTGCTTAGTTAATCTAGCTTTAATAATACTTTCTACCAGTTTTCCAGGGACAGAAGTTAAGCTAACTGGCCTGTAATTTCCGGGATCCCCTCTGGATCCCTTTTTGAAGATTGGCGTTACATTTGCCACTTTCCAGTCCTCAGGCACGGAGGAGGACCCGAGGGACAAGTTACATATTTTAGTTAGCAGATCAGCAATTTCACCTTTGAGTTCTTTGAGAACTCTCGGGTGGATGCCATCCGGGCCCGGTGATTTGTCAGTTTTTATATTGTCCATTAAGCTTAGAACTTCCTCTCTCGTTACCACTATTTGTCTTAGTTCCTCAGAATCCCTTCCTGCAAATGTTAGTTCAGGTTCAGGGATCTGCCCTATATCTTCCACTGTGAAGACAGATGCAAAGAATTCATTTAGCTTCTCTGCAATCTCCTTATCGTTCTTTAGTACACCTTTGACTCCCTTATCATCCAAGGGTCCAATTGTCTCCCTAGATGGTCTCCTGCTTTGAATGTATTTATAGAATTTTTTGTTGTTGGTTTTTATGTTCTTAGCAATGTGCTCCTCAAATTCTTTTTTAGCATCCCTTATTGTCTTCTTGCATTTCTTTTGCCAGAGTTTGTGTTCTTTTTTATTTTCCTCATTTGGACAAGACTTCCATTTTCTGAAGGAAGACTTTTTGCCTCTAAGAGCTTCCTTGACTTTGCTCGTTAACCATGCTGGCATCTTCTTGGCCCTGGCGGTACCTTTTCTGATCTGCTGTATGCACTCCAGTTGAGCTTCTAATATAGTGTTTTTAAACAACTTCCAAGCATTTTCGAGTGATGTGACCCTCTGGACTTTGTTTTTCAGCTTTCTTTTTACCAATCCCCTCATTTTTGTGAAGTTTCCTCTTTTGAAGTCAAATCTGACCGTGTTGGATTTTCTTGGCAATTGGCCAGTTACATGTATGTTTAATTTAATAGCACTGTGGTCACTGCTCCCAATCGGTTCAACAACACTTACATCTCGCACCAGGTCCCGGTCCCCACTGAGGATTAAGTCCAGGGTTGCTGTCCCTCTGGTCGGTTCCATGACCAACTGATCTAGGGAATAGTCATTTAGAATATCTAGAAACTTTACTTCTTTGTCATGACTGGAACACATATGCAGCCAGTCTATGTCCGGGTAGTTGAAGTCACCCATTACTACCACATTTCCTAGTTTGGATGCTTCCTCAATTTCATATCTCAAGGTCTCCCTGAGCATTTTGATCAGGGGGACGATAGATCGTTCCCAGTATTAAGTCCCTCCTGGGGCACGGTATCACCACCCACAACGATTCTGTGGAGGAGTCTGCCTCTTTTGGGGTTTCCAGCTTGCTGGATTCAATGCCTTCTTTCACGTATAGAGCGACTCCGCCACCAATACGTCCTTCCCTGTCCTTCCGATATAGTTTATATCCAGGGATAACCGTATCCCACTGGTTTTCTCCATTCCACCAGGTCTCCGTTATGCTCACTATATCAATGCTCTTCTCTAAGACCAAGCACTCCAGTTCTCCCATCTTGGTTCGGAGGCTCCTAGCATTAGCGTACAGGCACTTGTAAGCAGTGTCTCTCTTCAAGTGTCTTTGGCACTTGTGGTTAGGCCTGTGGTAATTTTGCTCTTCTGAATTTATATCCTGTGCCCCTGCCCTCACAATGCCTACTTCTAGGCCTACCCCTTTTAACATTTCATCATTTCTTTGGTTTTTATCCCAGGGGGGAGGTTTATTCCGAACCAGAACTTTCTCAGCTCCTGTCGGGTTTCCCCCCTCAGTCAGTTTAAAAGCTGCTCTGCTACCTTTTTAATTTTAAGTGCCAGCAGTCTGGTTCCATTCTGGTTCAAGTGGAGCCCGTCCCTTTTGTACAGGCCCGGCTTGTCCCAAAATGTTCCCCAGTGCCTAACAAATCCAAACCCTTCCACCCGACACCATTGTCTCATCCACGCATTGAGACTGCGAAGCTGGGCCTGTCTGGCTGGTCCTGCGCGTGGAACTGGTAGCATTTCAGAGAAAGCCACCTTGGAGGTCCTGGCTTTCAGCATCCTACCTAGCAACCTAAATTTTGCTTCCAGGACCTCACGGCTGCATTTCCCCATGTCGTTGGTGCCAACGTGCACCACGACCACTGACTCCTTCCCAGCACTGTCTACCAAACTATCTAAATGACGGGCGATATCCGCAACCTTCGCACCAGGCAGGCAAAACACCTTGCGGTCTACACGCCCATCACACCCCACTGTCTATGTTCCTAATGATCGAATCACCCACTACAAGGATCCCTCCACCCCCTGGAGATATATCCTCGGCACGAGAGGATGGCTGCTCATCCCCCAAGGCATCTAATTTGACGAGAAATATCTGATTAATATGAACATTTGAGTACTATTTGTTTGGGACTATTTTTTCTGGTCTACTTTATTTTGACGAATCTGCTTATTCTTTATGCCACTAATTATTTTGATGCTGGGAACTAAGTTTGTTTTGCACTCTTGGTAACATAAGAGATAAGGCAGTCTGTCTAGAAGATGATGTCAACAGGCTTGGAATATTAACTCCTTTGTTGCTGGAAAAAGAAATAAATTGCTCTTTGCTTGAGAATAGTGGCTATATTGGAAATTGAAGGGGGGGGGGTTGGTCTTAAGAATTACAATCAAGAAAGCGGCCGAGACCCTGGATGTACAGGAAGGGGTTCTCTCTTTAAACATGTTTCAGAAAATAATGGATGAGATTAAGATAACCAAACAAGAATTGAGACAGGGCAGACAAGAGATGAAAATTGAATTTGGCAAAATGAAACAGGAGCTGAAAGAAATAAAGGATTCTATGAGAAAAGAAGATATAACTGGACAAGCAACAGGAAATGAAAGAAAAATTAAAGGGAAGGTGCAAGTCCTGGAGATTGGAATAGATATATCAAATGTGGAATTTGAAAAAGATTTGGACTTTATAGCTGTGATGGATCCTAGTGACAAAGATTATTGCTTGGAATTCAGCGCTGTCTCTGAAGGAATTGGTGAAGATATCAGAGATAAATTTATCAATGTTTCAAAAAAATTTCTGGACTGGAATGATCTGATGGAACCTGAGATAGAGAAAGTTTATAGAATTAATTCCAGATATGTGACAATGGAAAAACTCTCAAGAGATGTGCTAGTGCACCCCGTAAAAAAGAAGAACAGAGATATGACTTTACAACAATATTTCAGTAACACAGAATTGATGGCAAGAAAATATCTGTGATGAAGGAAATTCCTATCAGACTCTTACTATATGACTATGACAGCAGAATTATGTGTGCAAGAATGGACGATGGAAGATGGAACTAACACTGATAATGGAAGAATAGCTGTTGAAACTACTGGATTTATTAGACTTGAATAGATGGATTAATTGACATGTCTATTTGGAGAAAAATCGATAGAAATATTTCTCAAGAACTGGAAACCTCTCTTTGACTTTTTGTGGAAAGAATAAAATGATATGATGTTAATGAGATTTAATGATTAACCAAGATAACCACTGGAGGAAAGTGATTTTGTAATGTATTAAGGGACAGGTTTGTTATATACTATAGACCTATAGCTGATTTAAGACGAATTGGAAGTCAATATTTTTATTGTATTAGTTATTAATTTGTTCTTTTTCGTTTTGTTTTGTTTTAGAAATCTGAATAAAAATTTATATTAAAAAAAATCATTAATAAAACAAGAAATTTCTCTTTCAATTCTAGCTTATTACATACTTGCTAAACCTACACTGAACAGTCTCATTCAAATGATTTAATGGCTCTATCGCATTCACATTGAGTGAATCAATCAACATTGAGTTATCAACCACAGGCATTCATTTCAGCATTTTATCTAATGAAAATGGCTCTGCCCAGCCCAACTACAAACGCTTGCTTCTTGGAAGTTCTGCACTGTCAGTTTCTGTTTCTCTGACTAAAGTTACATGTGCAACGACACAAGCTGGATGGGAATGGGACTGTTCTTCTAAGCTTTATGTGGTGGTGGAGCTGGGCCACACAAGGCAAAGTCATTAGGACAGAGAGAGTATAGCAAAGGATAGCTGGAGGTAGAGTAGAAAGGAACAGTGGAGAGGACTGGTCTGCCTGCTTCTTTCTGTGCTTCTTCGTGCTTGGATCCTCCACTGCTGCTTTGCACTGCCTTTCTCCTCATCTGCTCTTCTTCACTCCCCCCTTCTCTACTTTTCTCTGTGCTCCTCCCTTCATAGTTACAGTACTTATACCTTTGAAGAAGCAGGCACTGCACCACCTGGCAAGTCCACGGCAAAGATGAGTTGAACAGGACAGGTATTATTAAAACAGGGACATACCCTTGTAAGGGTATTGTGAACAGCAGGGTTCGGCATGCTAGCTCCACCCCCTCCGTTGAAAGGCAGGCTGTCTGCAACAGGGAACTTCTTGTATCTGAAGGCGCTCTGCCCATTTTGGAATAATGGGAAATCAAGATGTGTGGGGAGGCTTCACAAATATAAGAGCCTCCTTTTGTGCAGATAGTTACTTTCCAAAGTGAAAGGGCCCCTCCAAGCACATCCTTGTTATTGCACATTCATGATGATTTGTGCTCATGATGCTGTTGCGGCATTCACACTCCACCCCACCTTCAATACTGCTTGTGCCTGCAAATGTTTTTGGACAGTCACACCGTTTCATTTCCAATCAGTGCATATCCCATAAATTTCTGTTGAAATGTTCTAGTTTGGTTTTGCACTATAGCCCTTCCAGACAGTAATAAAGCATTGGGGAAGCATTGCCGAACAAACTAGAGCAGAATAAATCCACCACTAATACACTATTATTGTGTCAGGAACATGTTGCAGAATACACTGGCAATAAGCACCAGTCTGGAGAGGCCCAAAGGCAACAAAAACAGCTGTAGTATGTTGGAGCCAATGCACTCAGCACCACTGCATCCCCTCATACAGTATCTTCCCTGAAGAGGGCTTGCGGGGGACGGGGGCTTCCTGATGTGAATCTCAGGCTTGGCTGCAATGCTACAGCAGCTTAACTGAAGGGAATAGAGAATAGTGCTTGCCTTTGTGGATCCTCTTACATTGCATTGTTCACTCCTCAAAATACACATTCTAAAAATGCTTAAAATACTGTTGCCAACAATCCTTTTTAATATGGGATGAGGATGTCCTTCATGAGCCTCTTACTACTTTGCAAAAGATTATGCCTAATTTTGTGTCACAGTCCCAAAACTTGTGCATATGAATATATGGGGCCATTCTTCAAGAAGAATAGGTACAGGCAAATGCAAACTAAATTTATCTTCCCATTGACTCCCTAGTGGACCTGTGCCTGTCAGTGCCTGGGAAGTCAATTCACACTGGGTGCTGGGAGCGCTTTTAACTACCACCATCTGGTGAGAAAGAAAAAAAACAGTTGCTGAATCTTCAGGTTTTGTTTCTACTTCATAACGCTTGAGCATTTTCCATGCAGCCGCCCTTGAAGACCGACGTCTATATCCTATGCAGCATCTCCAAGATTTGTACTGGCTTTCTCTAGACTTCCTGCTAATGCTGCCAGGTAAATCCAAGGGGGCACAGACGTCACTTGGCCCAAGGTGCCCTCAAACCTGGAGTCAGCGCTGCCCCTTCTCACTCTGCAGAGCATAACTGTCTACATAATTGTCTCCATGTACCATGCTTTGATCTTAAAAGGCATCCTCAATGGCTGCCTTGCAACATTTATTTATTGTACTTGTATACCGCCCCATAGCCGAAGCTTTCTGGGCAGTTTACAGTAACATTAAAAACAAATATACAAATTTAAAACACATCTTTTAAAAACAATTTAAAACACAATTTAAAACATTTTAAAAAAACACAACTATGGAACTTCCTTCTTGACGTATGAAAGTTCAAGTCTGAACTTTTCCAAGTTATCTACACAGAGAGAGACTTGTATGTTCTATATTTGTAGTTAATATGTGTTTTGAAAAAAATTTCTCCCTTAGCCTTTGGGACAGAAAAAAATGCAAATTCACCCAAAGTGTCCAGCCTTAAATTGAGGTACATGTCAGAATAGAAATAAAGAATACTAAAAATATATAGAGTGCTACTGTGGCTGCATTTTGGAATGTTGGTTAGGCACTTCATTGCCATTTGGTGCTTATGGTTTTACCCATGGACACTTTCAAGTTCACCAATAAAACTCTACGAACGAGACAGCAACGTGTGCCCTAAGCAACTCCTGAGAATCATGGCCTCCACTGTTTAAAAAATTTCTAACATCACACCCACACCATACATTTAAAGCATTCTTATACCACTTTAACAGTCACGGCTTCCCAAAAAGAATCCTGGCAACTGTAGTTTGTTAAAAGATGCTGACCTCATTGAGCTACAATTCCCAGTACCCTTAACAAATTACAGTTCCCGGGATTCTCCATGTCAAAGTGGAATAAGAGTGCTTTAAATGGTGTGGATGTAATAACAGCAACGTGTGCCCTAAGCTACTCCTGAGAATCATGACTTCCATTGTTGAAAAGTGTGTTAGAAGTCCATCCAGCTGATGGTCTCCTGTGCTCTGCTCCCTCCATAGGCCACCTTTGTCTGTGTCCACAACATCTATGGGCTGCACAGCTTTAACATGGCACTTTGGAGCCTTTTATTCTGAGCTCTCTGGAAGGCTTTAACCTTGCTAGTCCAGCTGCAATTTTTATTTCACTGCAACAAATTGTAACTGCTTTGATACCAGGTTGAAAATTGTCATTCAAGACCCACCCACCACGAGAAAGAACACCATTTGAAATGCTTTGGACATAATTAAAATCTTTTTTCTTGTGCACCTGAATGGGTTTCCTCTTTCTCTTTTCCTATTCCCCTGGGATGATCCAGCAACTTTAGTGCTACTTAGAATTAATCTGAAGTCATAGAATTGTAGAGTTGGAAGGGGCCTATAAGAACATGGAGTCCAACCCCCTGCTCAATGCAGGAATCCAAGTTAAAGTATACCCGACAGGTGGCTGTCCAGCTGCCTTTTGAACAGCCCACCACCTCCCTAGGGAATTGGTTCCATTGTCGTATCGCTCGAACAGTTAAGAAGTTGTTCCTGACGTTCACCGGAAATCTGGCTTCCTGTAACTTGAAGTGTCTCTTGCACTTTCAACCCTTCCATGCTGTATTCTTGGTACCATTCAACTGGGAACAAATTTTGGCTCAAGAGCAGTGCTCAGAGTTAAATGCTTGGTTTTGTTACACTGGATATCTAAACTCCTGGTAGGATAGACCAGGTAGGCACCCAAAGAAAGAATGGCATATAACAAGAGAAGAAGTCTTGAAAAGTTTGAAAATATCTCTGAAGCGGGCTGGGGAGTTCCCTAATTCAGGAATTTAATAGCCTGACCTCTGATGATACAAGAGGTCCCCCCATTCTCTCCCTTGTATTTTTTTCAGTGTGGGAGAAGATAAGGGTAAACTGAGAGCTGGATGTAGAAGACATTATGTAATGGGGGAGGGACATGGGGACAGAGTACAATTGTAAGGGAGAACAGAAGAGGAGCCCTGCTGGATCAGACCAAAGGCCCATCTATTCCAGCGCTCTTCTCACAGTGGCCAACCAGTTCCCCATGTTTTAGGAATAAGGTGCAAGCAGAACCTGAGAGCAACAGCACTCTCCTCACTGGTGATTCCCAGTAACAGGCATTCAGTGGCATATTGCCTCCAACAGTACAGGCAGAACAGTGGGTTGGATCCAGGCTAACTTGTACTTTGATAATATTGACATCAGTGTGAAAAGTTAGTCATGTCTACATTGAGTCCCATTAATTTAAATTGGGCCTAAGTGTGACATACACTGCAATTCTATACACACCTACCTAGGAATATCTCCCATTGAGCTCAATATAATTTATTTCTGATGGACATGCATAGCATTGTACTGTTAGTCTGGATCCAGTCCTTTATTCTTAAATTGTCTGTATGCCCATTTTATTGTATGTGTTTATTTGATATAAAATCTTAAAAATCATTAAGACTTAATACAAAATCAATAAATCCTTTTGACTTATTTATGAATATTTTGTGTTATTTATGAACATCCACAGTGGCTGCCTTGCAACTATGGAATCTCTGTCTGAAGCCAATACAATGCTGTCCACCACAGTATTGGTGTAGCATTTGTTTTTGTTTCTACTTAGCGCTCATAAATCTTTAGGGTTCCCCTCCTGGCCCCTTATTTTTAAAAGACACTTACCTTCATGCTTTCTCCACTTTATTCCCAAAATGTATGTTTTAAATCTTGTGTCTCAATGCATGAAAAAGACATATAAACGATACACCTTATTCAAAGTCAGACCATTAGCCATAGGCTGCATACACACTCACCATACAGGTAGATCATATTTAAAACATAAATTCCCAGCACCATTAACAAACAACAGTTCCCAGGATTCTTTGGGGGAACTTGTGTGCTTTAAATGTCTATATAAAGGTAAAGGTGTCCCTGGACTTATAGTGCAAGTCGTTTCCAACTCTTAGGATGACGTCTTGCGACGTTTACTAGGCAGACAGTTTATATGGGGTGGGATTGCCAGTTTCTTCCCCGGCTCTGCGCCACGGTCATTAAATGTCTATATAGCAGTAGCTTTAACACCTTAGGCAGAGATCTTTTCCAGACTTCCTACGTGTGATATACAGGGCTTGAACCTGCAACCTTTTGCATGCAAAGTAAATTATTTGCCATTGATCTTTCTTGTAGTCAGACCTATTCCTAAGCAAAGGATGCTGCAGGGTTAGTGGTGAGGCATTATGAAAATGACAAATGCCTTTTCATTGTTAATGATGTTCAGCATTATGAATTTATGTATTTATTACATTTACAGTATATGCTGTCCATCCTACCACGTTCTCTGGGTGGTTTACATAAACAGTTAAATACAAAATATAATTCACAATTTAAAAAAACGCTCAAAATACATCACAAACCAAAGAACCCAGCAAAAAACCAACTAAAAGCAGCAATAAAGCACAATAGCTAAAACAAACAAAGCCAGCATAAGACACAGCCAGGGAAAGCAAAAACTGAAGCACCCAATATATTGTACCTAAAAGGCCTTGAAGAGAAGGAAGGTCTTCACTCTGTGCATAAAAGACCACACCTTAGCCACCAAGTGAGCCTGTCTGGGGAAGGCATTCCACAAGTGGGGCACCATTACCAAAAAGGTCACCTCTGCCTAGTAGCTGCCTGCCTCACTTCATTAGGTAGGGGAACCTGGAAAAGGCCTTTTGAGGAAGATCTCAAGGTCCAGACAGGTTTGTATGAGAGAAAGTAACTTGCCCGAAGCAGCTTAGGGCTTTAAATTAACTGAGTGCAATGTTAAATGTAAATGTACTGCCTTCAAGTCGATTCCGACTTATGGCGACCCTATAAATAGGGTTTTCATGAGGCTGAGAGGCAGTGACTGGCCCAAGGTCACCCAGGGAGCTTCATGGCTATGTGGGGATTTGAACCAGGGGCGTCACTACTGGGGTGCGGAGGGTGCGGCCCCCACCCGGGTGTCACCATGAGGGGGGTGACACCCAGAGTTGCCCCGCCCCGCGCCGTTGCCCGGCAAGGCTGCTCCAACTCCTCCTTGGAGGTGGGCAAGACCGTGAGCAGCGTCGGCGGGGCAAGGGAGGCGCACTGGCGTTCCCAGGCCTTCTCTGGCTGGGTGCTCCTCTGGCGCGTGCCCTCCCAGGGGCATGGACAGGGGTGGCTGGCTTTGAGCGCAAGCCCAGCCACCTCGTCCATGCCCCTGGGAGGGCGCGCGCCAGAGGTCCGCACCCCCCCGCACTCCTGCTAGTGACTCCACTGATTTGAACCCTGGTCTCCCAGGTTGCAATGTTATGACAATATAAATCACCGCAATGTTGAGAATCATTGTATTTGAAGAGGTCCTGAAATCTTCTAGTCCAACCCTTGCTCAATGCAGGATGCAGCTATACAGCATCCCTGACAGATGGCTCTCCAGCCTTTAGTGAAGGAGTCCACCACTTCCTGAGGTAGTCTGTTCTAATGTTGATCAGCCTTACTGTTAGGATGTTTAGCGGAAATCTGCTTCCCTGCAATTTCGACCTACTGCCCTCTGCAGCATCAGAAAATAAGGCTGCATACACGTCATACATTTAAAGCACATGGCTTCCCTTAAAGAATCCTGAGAACTAGTTTACCCCTCACAGAGCTAATTCCCAGGATTCTTTGGGGGAAATCATATACTTTCAATGTATGCTGTGTACGCAGCCTTAGTTTGCACCATCTTCTACACAACAAAATGTCTAGTATTTGAAGACCACTCTAATGTCTCCTCTTCATCTTCACCAAGCAAAACATGCTCACCTCTTCCAACTGTTCCTCATATAGCACTGAGAGGAGTAGATATGCCCTTATGACACTGGCTAGTGGGGACAGGCGTCCATAAAGTATCAGATGTGTCACCACCAGTTCGGTTCCTGCAAGGGTCCAATTTTTAACAGTCCATCTAGGCACCATATCTGCACTTGCCTACTGGCAGCAAAACTTTCCTGAGGAGGGATGCCAGATGGAATGTATTTCTTCCCTGTGGTTTCAATGCAATAACTCTGTAGTTAAGTAGTTTTTCCACCACAGAAATTGCTTGCCACCATGCTACAGATATTGCCACAGAGGAATGGTGGACGTCTGCTCCCCAAACACATCAAAGATAGCTCAGTGTCAATAACAGCTGTGGGCCCATGGCCAGTTCTGAAGCTACAGCAGTTGACCACATTTTCTCATCACTGGCATTGTCTTGCCACTGCAACTCTCCCTCACCACCTGCTTTTCTGTCTGCAAGGTTTCCTGATGTGTTTACCTTTGCAAGCACCCCAGCTAAGGGAGGGAGTTACAGTGTAAAACCAGCAAATTCAGGAAGAATTAAGAACCCCCTTCCTCTTCTCTGCCAAAAATTGTCCCTTCCCAAAGCAGCTTCAACTAGAAAGAGCCACTGGGATTTTGATACACATTGTGGAAGAAACAAGCTTCATGTTGTGGTTGAACCAGATCTTGCCAGAGGTACTTTATTTAAAGAAAGAAAGCAGATGCTTGGAGAGAAAATTCAAACCAATTAGGAGGCTTCCTGCCTGTCAAAAAGAAGTTCTCTACCATAGACAACTTCAGCTCATTCTTACAGCAAAATTTCTAAGATGTACAGAAAGCTGATCTCTTATAATCAAACATCTTTCAGCTACTTGTGATAGGAACGCCTAAGCTACGCACATGTGCGTATCTACTTGTGGTTTTCTAGAAGATCGAATTTCAGGAGTTTTCTCAGAACATTCTGTAACATACCCTGCACATTTCTCTGCAGCACATTACACATCACCCCACTCATCATTCCCTTTGTGTCTGCAAGGTTCTGACAAAGTTTTGAGGCCCATAGAATTTTAATTCCACAACATGTTTCTGTGTTATACATATGCTGGCTGTGAAAGACTTGTATTAATCACAAAATCCAGAGATTCTGGGCCTTGTAAGTAGAACATGTGGAATGTTCACAGCAGGGAAAAAACACTTCTGTGTTTCTGCGTTGTGTATTCTACAAATCTGCACTATTGTGGTATGAGATTCCACAAACTCTCCACTCCCTCCCCTAAGAATATAAGGGCATATGCTGACCAGCAGCAGAGAAGCATTTACAAGGACTGCAGCATGACAGTATTGAATTTCCTTTAACAGCAATTACTGAGATGCTTGAACAAAGCAATCTTCTGGAGAAACCAGACACCAGAAGTGGCATTCATTTGTTCCCACATGCACACAGCTACTATCAGAGGTGGAGTTTGTTGCCCAGGTTACACCATACACCACCAGCCAAAGGGAGGGCCGGTGCGTCCGCTGACTCAACGGTTCTGCATCTCAGGAGTTCTCTTTGGCGTTCAACTGTTGCCAGTGCCGTGTGCAAAGAAAAGAGGGAAGCATGAACTATAGGGCACCCCTCAGGGAGAAACAATATCGTCCCTTCTCCCCTTGTGCAGGCAGAGCAAGGTCATCATCACGCAGGGGAGATCACCACAGCCACTGGCCTAGCAAATGTTTTCATACTTTGCCAAAGGCTACAAGGCACAAACCCCTCAGGAGTCTCTGTCACAGGTAGGTACAATGTGTCCCAGGATGGAGCTTTGTGTTGTTGTTTGGGAATTTCTTTCCTGCTCTGAATTTTAACGTTATCTCTTGCCAGACACTGCAGCACGTTGCTACATGGAAGAATTTTCTCTCTCCTAGCTTTTTCTACATGGATTCTCACACAGTGGCTTTGGGGAGCTTGGGAGTGATAACATTTGTCCTTTCTCATGACTGATAGTGTGCAGACTCTTTTTCTCCTCTCATTGTGTATCAGAATTTAACAGCAGTGGATGCCTCTATCAAATTTAAAGTCTGGGTGGATTTTTATTGTGGACATGGATTGTTTTTCTGGGACAATCTAAAAACCTTCAGTTTGAGCACTTAATGTACCCAACATCTGCACATTATCACAAACACTGCAACAAGAGCAACAACACTGCAGGCAGGTATCTATATAATACACATGGTTAGGGATCATCATGGTGCTAAAATTAAAAAAAATGGTTTCATAAGCTAAAGGTAGACTGTACATATCACATAATACTAAAGGTAGAGAGCTATCTCTCTTCCTTATTTAAATTAACTGCAATCTTCTCAAACCAATTTCATGGTTTTTTTCAAGGCCACGGACAAGCCTAAGTGTTTCCCCTTCAATGAGCTGTCATTTAATCCATTATATGGGATACAACAGTAGCAAATTCATTCTCCAGGTGCCTGCCCTTATGTAGCTAAGCTTTCCTAATGAAGCTTAGGGACAGCTTCATAGAATCATAGAATAGTAGAGTTGGAAGGGGCCTATAAGGCCATCAAGTCCAACCCCCTGCTCAATGCAGGAATCCAAATCAAAGCATTCCAGACAGATGGCTTAAAAGACTTAAAACATATTAAAACAAAACATCTTTAAAAACATCTTAAAAACAATTCCAGCACAAATACAGACTGAGATAAGGACTCTACTTAGAATGCTTGTTGAAAGAGGAAGGTCTTCAACAGGTGCCAAAAAGATAACAGAGATGGCGCCTGTCTAATATTTAGGGGAGGGAATTCCAAAGTGTTGGTGCCACAACACTAAAGGTCCACTCCCTATGTTGTGCAGAACAGACGTCCTATAAGATGGTATCTGCAGGAGGCCCTCACTTGCAGAGCACAGCGGCTAACTGGGTATATAAGGGGTATGACGATCTTTCAAGTATCCTGGTCCCAAGCTGCATAGGGCTTTGTACACCAAAACTAGAACCTTGAACTTGGCCCAGTAGCTAATGGGCAGCCAGTGCAATTCTTTCAGCAGCGGGGTGACATGTTGGCAATACCCTGCTCCAGTGAGCAGTCGCACCACCGCATTTTGCACCAGCTGCAGCTTCTGGCTCAACCTCTAGGGCAGCCCCATACAGAGCGCATTACAATAATCCAGCCTGGAGGTTACCAGTGCATGGACAACAGTGGTCAGGCTATGGATTTGTTTGTTTTAAAGATTTCTATATGACACTTTAATTAAAAATAACAGCCAGGGGTTACATCAGAAGCGACTGTATAGGTTAATTATAGTGAAACTTTGTGGAATCCGTTTTTTGGAATGGTATTTTTTTCCAGCCTTGTATCCTACTATTTTCTTTGTTATTTTTTATTCTCTCTTCTGTTTAGTTTTAAGATGTTAAATTAGGTTAGTTTGTTTGTATTGTTTTATCCAATGTTGTATAGATTGGTTTTTATGATGTATTTAGTTACTGATATTAGGCTTATTTGTAATTATTTGTAACTGCATCAAATATGTTTTTTGAAAGGTTACATTTATAGTTGTTCATCTGACAAGTGCACAGCTTTGTGGAAAAATGGCATACAAATAAACAGACAAATGAACAGTAACATTAAAAACATAAGAATAATCCATTAAAAGGCATGATTAAAACATTCCCAGTAGAAGTTATAATCCCATCAGATGTTATTTAAAAAACTATTCACATATATAGCTGGCCATCCTTTGAAATAAGCCTCCCTGGTGAGAGACGACTACAACCAATGAGGGAATCCAAAGACTGTATTACAATAAATAATGTCTTGTATTGCCTTAACAACAATCCTACAAAGTAGACCAGTATTACCATTCTATTGGGGGTGCCACGGGGTGCTGAAGCTGAGTGGTTTAGCTAAGGCCACTTCATAATTTCATGGCAAAAGTGAGATTCAAACTGGAGAATAGCCCAGCCTTTGATCCATGCCTGTTCAATAACAAATGCAAGTGCAACCAGATCTATTTTGGGAATATAATATCAAAATCCTCTTACACATTCTTAAGGTGCTGTTATGGTCAGTTTACTAACGCACCCTCCTAACTAACGCTGGATGGCCTGTTTGGGATTACATTAACACAATGTAATAGACTTATAAGACTGAATAAGTAGCCACTTATTCAGCTTGTCATGAAATATGCACCTGCAAATGTGTACATTTAGAAATAATTGCTCTAATTCAAAGAGAAATACAGTAATCTCACCATGGTGTGGAAGACTGCAACCGGGTCACCTGTGTGCCTGCTCAGTTTGCTGTCCAGATGATGACTCTTCAACAACTTCAAGGCCCCCATTGCTCTGCCTCTGAGGGTTCTTGATGTTTAAAATGGACTTGGACCAGGCAACCCTCTCACCATGGGAACCCTTCACGTGGTGAACTGTCCTCTGTAAAGCTGGACACCTGAGTACCCTAACAGACAGAGAAAAGCTTTTCGCAATGAGAGCAGTGGTTGTGGGTGTTTTTGAGTGCGAATACTCAGGCAGTGGCCTCTGATGTGGGAATAGGGATGCTACAAGTACATAACCATGCCCCTGTTTCCTTCTGAAACGCTCGTGTCCTCACTAGGCCTCAAGGATGTGTTACATGCAAGGCCTGGGCTGGGCCTGGGCCTGAGGGAACCCTCTGCAGTACCACCTCCCACCAGCAGGAGCTGCTGTGGTTCCCTAGACCACCTGCCCAGGTGTCACTCTACTTCCTCCCCCTGTTGGATCCTTTTCAGGTGAGGCACCGGAGGGGAGTGGGAAGAGGACAATCCATAGCAGGTGGGACGTGCCTTGGGCCTGTAGGAACCTGGCATTGCTATGTAGGCCTAGGGCCCAGCTACCCCTCCTCTCTCCCGCCCTATAGCTCTATCAGCCTTGTGATTTTAAGGGAGATTTGGAACCTCTCAGTCCAATGGGTAGTCAAATGATCATCACAATCACAGAATACTTATTTTTAAGGTGGTTTTTTTAAAAATCTGACAGCTTGATCTTTCACTCACTCAGGCCTGGCAGAGTGTTCAATCGGACAGATGAGGCTTTCAGCGCATACAGACACATGTTTTCATATGAACAGGGAAAGTATTTAAGGGGAGAGAGATGGGGCTTGAAATAGAGAGGGGGGGGCAAGGGAGCTGTCCTCCTTAGAGCTCTGGTTTGCCAGGGAGACCTATTCAGGTTTTGGCTTTACTTTCCTGTTGCTGAACTATTTAGTGTCTCTGAGAGTTACAATATAACAGGTATGAATCATTGACAATTTCACCCCTTCCTCCCAGGACCCAAAGCTTACAGGCCTAGCCAAGAGCCTGAGGATTGGAAGTGTTGATAAACTGCTAGTGGATTATAGTGCCAGATTACTGAGTTCTTAAATCTAGTATTTCCCTCAGGGTCCAAGACCTGGAACTGTCTGTCCTCTTAGCAGCAGCCACACAATATGTCACGAACACAGCAGCTTGTTTTATAATCCAGTATTAACTGGTTCCTTCTTCCCTCCCAAATCCAGAGTAGTCCGCTTTTACCACTCTCTGCTTATTCACCATTTTCAGCCAGCGTCCTTTCACTTTTTTTCTTACACATTGGCCTTATGTGTTGCACTTTGAATGAGAATCAAGAAAGGGCGACCCCAAACATCTTACAGTCCTCTACACTACCACATTAATGAATGAATGAAAGAATGATGTTTTTGACACAGCATGGAGCTGGTGTGGGAAACATTGGGCCCTCCAGATGCTGCTGAACTTCAACTCCCATCATCCTTAGCATTGGCCATGGTTACTGTGGCTGATGGGACTTGCAGTTCAACAACATCTGGAGGACCAAAGGTTCCTCACACATGGCACAGAGTGATCTTGGTACTATGCAGAAATACTTTCAGTGCTCCTATTTTCCTTCAAGTAGCCCCTGGTATTGAGCTCAGTTGTCAGCTTTTCTGAAGCGGCCTCCAAAGCAGGCTGGTAAGATCATTTGCTGGCTGGAACCACAATAGATGGGCAAAGAATGGACAGGACATGCATTTTCTTCTTCACCAGGCCACTTGGCTTCCTCCACAACCAGTGAGGAAGTTGAGCAGGTTGGTGAAGGTGAAACAGAGCACTCTCCCTTCCTTTTGTCAGCCCTTCTTGGAGAGAATTCTACACACTTGCTGGCATGGAATTCTTGGTTGCCAGTGGCAACCAGGTGAGTGGTTAAATACAAGACTGATGTATATACTTGAAGATTTATATTCTTTCTTTATAAAAACATAAGGTACCTAGACTAATAAATGTTCATTTTGTTCCAGAACGTCAAAGCTCTCCCTGGCTTAGTAAATTCTTCAAGATCATTTGCCATTCATTTGTGGATGCGCAGACACAAAAATATGATTTTTTGATATAAAAATGTTAAATGTCTACAATGTAGCCAAAATCATTTTCCTAATATTGTCTGGATTGTGAAATTTAGAGAATCATCAAAGCCTCCTTTCTCCGTGATGGAAGCTGATGGGAGGAGATCTTATGTTTGGGAATGTTCCCTAATACGCTTTTCGGATGTTGCAAGGGCAAGATCTTAGCATTCTGTTTTCATCAATGAAAGTTGCTTGACATCTTTTTTCTAAAGCATCCCTTATTTTTAATTAACTATCATTGTCCAGAACATCCAGGCTCCATAGAATATAAGAGAATTGTATTATTTTCAAAAGCTTTTGACCCCATAGCACCACCTGAGTCCAGCACACCAGGTGGCCTACCTCTCTGCCTATTTCTTGCCCCCTGTGCAAATTCCACATTACCATTGTTTGTAGCCCTTTCTCACATCTTTGGTGGAACATCAAAAGCCCATCAAAAGAGTGAAGATGGGATAATGTGTGCATCCCTTCACCTACTTTGCTGCTTATCTCCCCTGATTAGAAGTGTATTGGGGGCAGGGAGGTACTCTTTCTAGCCTGTTGGATCCACCCACTCATTCTGAATTCCTGGAAGTGCTATGAGTTGTTATTAGAGTTAAAGCAGTAGGAAAGGCACAGCCCAGAAGGTCCTGGGCTCAATTAGTTCCTGCCATCCTCCGTCTAAGCGATTTGAGTTGTGCTCCCCTGCACTACACCATAAATGCCTGATGTTGCATAATGGTTATGGCTGCATACATTTAAAGCACATTGAGAACTCACAACATACATTTAAAGCACATTGAAAAAATGCAACTTCCCTCAAAGAATCCTGGGAACTGTAGTTTGTTAAGGGTGCTAGGAATTGTAGCTACGTGAGGGATAAACTACAACTTTCAGGATTCTCTGGGGGAAGTCATGTGCTTTAAATGAATGGTGTGTACCTGTGTCTGTGAACTGGAAAGTCCCTAGTTCTATTCCTATCTCAGCCAAGAACTGATCAAAAGTGGCCTTTGGCAAACCGCTATCATTTCAGCATTCCCCTCTTCCCCTCTATTAGAAGACAATACTTCTGTTGAGCTAATGAGTTGGGAGTGCTTGAGTACTGTTGAAATGCACCATTCAAAGGCTTGGTATGATGTTGTTTCTTATGTTGGGAGTTCTGAATTCCATGGGATAGGGAGAAGATTACCTGAGTGAGAAATCATGGTGGGTTTTTTGGAACTGTGCACAGGTGCATTTCATTGGATCCGTGGTAGGGTAGCTGGTATTGCATTGCCAGAAAAGGGGGATTTTCATCACCAGAAAAGAAGATAAAAGAGGAGACCAATTTGCATATGTTAATATATATGTATAAACACAAATTTAGAAATAATTGCTATAATTTAAATAGAAATACAGTACATCTTACCAAAGAGAAAAAGGCACCAGGTGGCTTGTGCACATGTTTCAGCTGCAGAGAAGGCACTGCTAACTGTTGATGAGCATCTTCAAGTCCTCTGCTCTCCTTTTTTTATAGTTCCTTGTCCGTAAACCAACTTGGATTGAACAGCCCTCAAACAGAGGACACCGGCAAACAGAGGACTGTCCTCTGTAAAGTAGGACACATGGCCACCTTAATCCACAGAGGTACAAAAACCTGTATGAAATTCTAGGGTCAATCCAGGCCTCAGTGAGGGGGTAATTCAGTGTTTGGCCTCTACCACTTTAATTATTGAGCATTTATTCCGTGCATAGAAGCCTATCTGTCACAGAGGAAAGTTCTGGCCTTTCTTTCTTCCTGACATGCTACGTTTCTGCAGGAAGGGCTTTTTAATTTTTAAAATTTTGGTACAGAGGAGCATTCAACAATGCAGGCCTGTCCCTGTAGTCTGAAATAATACTATTTAGGCACAGTTTTATCTCCTCAGTTACAACTAGACCTCGGAGCCAGCCTGTGGGCCTGGTAGTAACTGATACATTGTTCTCACATGATTGGGATTGAGAGTCTTACTTTAACAACAAAACAAGCAGGCATAGAATCATAGAATAGTAGAGTTGGAAGGGGCCTATAAGGCCATCGAGTCCAACCCCCTGCGCAATGCAGGAATCCAGATCAAAGCATTCCCGACAGATGGCTGTCCAGCTGCCTCTTGAATGTCTCCAGTGCCGGAGAGCCCACTACCTCTCTAGGTAATTGGTTCCATTGTCGTAAGGCAGGAGAAGGGAGTGGATTCCTCCAACTCTTATCTCCCCTTAACTGGCTTACTAATTAGTTAACAATTTGTTAATAATAATTAGTTAATAATTAGTTAACGTGCTCCAACTAATTATACACAAAATTATAGGCAAATATATATATATATATTGTCTGTATAATGCATAAGTCGAGACCCTTGTGATGAGGTGGTATCCATTGCTCCCCCTTCTGGTAGCATAAGGATTTCTGCTTGTGCAATGGCACTTCTTCTCCCTCTCCACCCCCCATGTGTGCCCTGTGCCCTCCCCCAATCTCTGGAGGGTTGAGAGGAAACCCAGAACAGATATAGGGGGTGCACGGGGAAAGAGGGGGGAAAGTTCCGTTGTGCAAGCATAAATCCTTACACTAATGGCAACGGAGACTCAGCACTAGTTTGGATCCAAGCCTATATTTTTGCTGCAGAATTTTATTAGTAATATGTAAGTATTTTATACAATTATATGCATTGTTATATGTATGTTTTATGTGCTAGTTACTTTATGAAACTTGGAGTGTATACTGTATGCATATAATAATATATGTATAATAATGCATATAATGTGTGAGCATTCATGTTTTTAGCAGGACTGGTAAAACATTTTTTTGTTGAGATCAAAGAGCAAGAGGGGAATTAGAGAAAGTCATGCGGATAAGCTCAACAATGAGGTTTTCAGAAAATTCTACCCCCGGACATTAACCCTCCCCACACATACACTCTTGCAATGAAGAAAGCTGGGGGCAGTGAGAGTAGGAGTAACCAGGTATAGGTTTTTGTGTGGAAGGACTCTGAACTCAGTTCAGTTCCTGTACTCAGGTACAAATTCCTGGGCTCAGAATTCTATAGTTCAAAATGTGTATCTTTGTACCTGACTCTGGTTGGTGGATCTCGGGATTCTAGTAAAAAACAAAGTGGATCCCATAAACCCATACTATTCCAGAGGGTCTTCCAAGCCTTAGGGGGAGCTTTTGGAGGACATGGGAGGCTGCATTGGGTAGGAGAGAAAATAAGGTGCCCTGCCTTGCACAAATGGAAGCATTTCAGCTAGTGCAAGGGCCAACACTGGCTACAACCGCTGTGACCCTCTCATCTACCTGGGAAGCAGACTCCTACAACTCATGTCCTCTGCTTGTCACCTGTATGTGTTTGTTGCACAATTTGCTTGTGCACTGATTTGGTGGGCCAGCCAAGCAACTGCAATTTGCTGAAGGTCATTCGGCATACTGAACATGATGTGATGACTGGTGATCTGACCAGAAGTAGTAAAGCAGTTGAATGCATCTGGCTTCAGCCTGCATCCTCTTATGTCCCATCTAGATCTATAATAATAATAATAATAATGTTGACACACAAGTGTATAATCTGATTTGAGATGACATGCTCATCACATCAAATTTTGTCCCATCAAAATTGATATGTTTTTATTAATATTTAGAAACATTTTAAACCCCTTAGTATAAAAAAATCCACATCAGTTAAACAATAAAAATGTAGCTTGGCAAATTACATCCATTCTTTACTTAAATCTGCAGCTCTAAAATGAGAGAGAATGTCCTATTTGGGGCCAATGCACATAAAAACAAGTTGTGAAACTTATCAAATACAAAATAAATTAACAAGTGTCTAAATTGGAGGCCACCTTTGAGCTTGAATCCCAGGCTGCATGGCTCTTCTGTCCCTCTCTCCCCGCCCCCGGCTGATTAACCATGGTCACATCTGCATAAACAGAGAGGTGAGTGAATTGATGCTCAGAGTTGTTTTTTTTTTAACATTAAAAATGGAAACTGTACCCTGAAAATGTGAAACTTTCTGTCTTGTTTTCTAAAGGTTCTGCCTTCTAAAAGTGCGTGCTACCTTTAGGTCTTTTGACTGCTGAGAAGGTTTATATTGTTTTAGGTTTGTCGTGAAATCCTTTTCCGGTTCTTGAAGAAGATAAACACCTTTCAAGGTATAAATATTTGGCAGTAGATTTGATTTTTATTGTTGTTATCCAATACTGGCTGAGTAAGGGAGAGGAGGTATATATTTGAACTGGCCTGAGAAAATGGAGAGAAGACATAGGGACTGTAGGGCAGGACACTGAGATGTGTATCAATTTTTTAAAAAATCTACAGAATAGACATGTTGATGTAGAAGATGTGGTGATAGTCACAAGAAGATACAAGCTAATGTGAAGACAATTCTTTTTGCCGTAGTAAACATATTAGTCCCGCAGATATATTTAAGCTGCAGAAGATTCTCTGGTATTCTTGCTGTGATCCTAATGGTGCAATCCTGTACATGTCCGCTTGGAAGTAAGCCCCACTGAGTTCAGTGGGGTTTACTCCCAAGGAAGTATGTTTAGGATTGCAGCCTAACACAGTTGGTCATTACAGGAAATGGAATGTTGGACTAGTTAGGCCTTTGGTCTGATTCAGCAGGGTCCTTCTTGTGTTCTTAACTATGATGGTACAATCCTTGCCATGTGGCATCTTCTGGTTGAGCTGTCTAAAACCATGACAAGCCTCTGCCAGTCACTTTTGTGTGTAGACAATACTGAGCTACACACAAAAGCCACCCTGGGCTCCTGCTGGGAGGAAGGGATATAAATCAAATAATAAATAAATAAGCTAGATGGGCCAAGGGTCTGATTTAGTATTAGGGATGGGTGAGAAATTCAATTCAGTTCTCATTTCAAGCCAAATAAATCAAACTTACCCTTTCCAAAACAATATGTGAACCGAAACACAGCCATCGTTCAAAATTCACACTTATTCAAATTTTGTGATGCAGTTTGCTAACAAACCAATGTTTACAAAAAAGCATATGTTAGGGGAAAGCAAGCATAAAAATGAATATATAAGTGAAAATAGCATACAAAGATGCATTATATGACAAGAAATTGCTTGCAAAAATGTGTACATTAGTCAAAATTGCCAATAAAATATGTTTATTAGGAGAAATTTACACTAAATGCTGGAGAATTTTCATGAGGATTTTTTAAATTAAAAAATTAGCAAATTGCTACAGAAATGTGGAGAACTGAATTTAATATTGGAAAAATGAGAGATTGAGACAACTGAAATTGACAGATTTTTCCATCCCTTAGTATAAAGCCACTTCTTGTCTTCCTGTCAAGGGCCATATACTTTATGTAGGTCATCTGTCTAGGGCATCATGGAAGCCATGGGAGGAGCCAGAGCTAATGATGGGTGGAGCCAGAGTAAAACATGTTCTGGATTAACTAATCCAGAATATAGACCACCCTGCTTCAATTTTCATCATGGCTACCTCAGATTAGAATTACCAAATCCAATGCAGATCCTCTCAGAAGTACTGGATGTGATGGGGTTGGTTTCAAATAAATATACTTCTTACCCCCAACCATACAACTAGGAAAAACTTTCATTTTTATCCAGTATTATTTTTATCAAATAAAATATTTTTCCAGTTGTTTTGAAACTGCATAGGAAAGGTGAGGAAACACTTGAAAAAGTCAGGAAAAATAAGAATGAAATGAACAGGAAGGAAGCAGTTTCATGAGGTATGGAGGTCGCATAAAAGGTCACCCCAGAATCACAGGTTGCTCCCCTCTGCTATAGAGTGTAAGGCAAGGCATTCATCCTTATTGAAAATAAATTTGAATTAAGTAGTTTCCTGATGAAAGGTGCATATTTAAAGCTTTTGTTTGTTTTGAATTTTGAAAAGAACAAAAGCATAATCATTTAAAAGCTACATAATCTGTTTGTTAAAATACCTAACATTTAAGAAGCATGGATTCCAAAATAAATGTTTAACCCATGTATACTTGTAATACTCTTGGGTTTATTTTATATTTTCTCACAGTGATTTTATGAAATTGATTTCTTATGCAGTAATAAAAGTTATTGTAATTGTTTGCAGGCATTGCAAAAATGAGCAAGAATATTAAAGAGCTAAGGTAGTACCTTTTATGCTATTACAGATGTTTCAATAATCTGCAGTTGACAGTTTGAGCCCAGAAATGTCCACAATAATACTTTTGCCTGGGAATATAGTAATAAAGTATTTATCTGTTATTGAACACTAACATTTCTGTTAAGATCAGAAACTTCTGATATATTATATCCGTGCGTTAAAGTGTGAATACTTTCCACTGTCACTGTACCCTGAGGAATGTGACCTGAATAAAAATATTACGCTACATTATGGGACTGAAGTAATTGATGATGTAATATAGTTTCCATTCATATTCACCCATATGATTCCACAGGGAAGCGCTGCAAAGGCAAACCCAAGAGACCTTGAAACTCCAAGAAGAAGCAACCAAGTTCTCAGTGGAATCCATCACGCGTCGAGAAGGGGCTTCCTCTCCTTGCAACCTCTTGGCAAGTTCAAGTAGGTGCAGCCTGTATGTGTGCATGAAAAATGGAGAATGCCTTGCAGCATTTTCTATGGAGGCCACAAGGTATTTTCAAAGCAGCTAGTTCCATCCAAAAGATAGAAGAAAATATTAACTTGGTCCATCAGCACAAAAATTCCTGCTTGTGCAACAGAACGTCCCCCCTCTTCTCCTCATGTGCCCCCCACATTCTCCTCCAATCTGCTCTGGATGGTTTGAGAACACACACCCCCGAACAGATTTAGGGGGAGGGGTGAAGTTCCAACATGGAAGCGGAGGTCCTTGCACTGATGGAACAGGTTAGTTGGAGACTGCCACTCTTAATCGTCAGACAAATAGCATTGGCTAAACCAGTACAGAAAAGTGTAGATCAGTTTAATGAAAGATTTACATCTATATATTAAAAGAGCAAAACTCACTTATACCGTCAAATACATTACTCACTCCAAAGGATTCTTTCTTCAGGCAATAAATACCTACATATGGAAACAAATTGATCCTCTAGATCAGAGATAACCAACATGGTGCCCTCCAGATACTGTTGGACTACAACTTCTATCACCTCTGACTATTCTCCATTTTGACTGGGGCTGATGGGTATTCTAGCTTAACATCTGGAGAGCACCACATTGACTACCCCACTCTAGGTCCCTGCTCAAAAGGTTGGATTTTTATACCATTCAAAGAAATTACACTCCTGACCCAGTAAGACAGTCAAGTGATATATACTCAGAAGCCTAATATGACAAGCATCCTGCTTAAACAGTTGCATACACCCGAATAACTCTTTAAAACTGCATCCTGCCAACACTTAATATTCTACATAACAATATATTACACTAACAGCTAAAACATTATTATAAATATTTACACCCAATAAAAATATACAATACAAAAGATTTACATAAAACACAACAACAAAGAAAGTTAAGATAGTCTTAAGGTAAGACTGAATTTCCTATCACTTAAAAAGCTATCATCCACTTGATACCCTCATTAAGCCCATTAGACAACAATGTTCCTAATCAGTGGCCCCAATGCACCCTTTTCTTTAACTGTTTGTATAGTTCTTTTCCTAAAGCCTTTGTATGCTCTTGTTGTTGTCATATGACTTCAAGTCGATTACGACTTATGGTGACCTCATGAATCAGCGATCTCCAATAGCATCTACACACCACAATTTCGGAGTCTTTTCTTCATGTTTGTGTTCTAAACAATGTTTGACTAATAGACCTTGAAGTTGACCAGTTCTAGTGCAACCTTTATGCACACAGCTATGAGTTTTAACTTTGTGTGTTGTCCTATCAACATACAATAATGGGCAAGGACACTGCACTACATAGATCACTCCTTCAGTGTTGCATGTATAAAAGTCCTTAATCAGATATTCCTTCTTATCCCTTGGTTTAATTAAAGTCTTTATCTTACTGCAGTTTGGACAAACACTTCAATTTGCGTGGCGCAGAGTGGTAAGCGGCAGTAACGCAGCCGAAAGCTCTGCTCACGGCCGGAGTTCGATTCCAACGGAAGGAGGAAGTCGAATCTCCGGTAAAAGGGGTCGAGGTCCACTCAGCCTTCCATCCATCCATGGTTGGTAAAATGAGTACCCGGCATACGCTGGGGGGTAAAGAAGGCCGGGGAAGGAACTGGCAATCCCACCCCATATATACGGTCTGCCTAGCAAATGTCGCAAGATGTCACCCTAAGAGTCGGAAACGACTCGCACTATAAGTGCGGGGACACCTTTACCTTTTTTAGTTACGCTTTTATTTCCTCTCAGTTTTTCATGTATGTAAATGGTTGTGCAAGAGGCAAGTGATCAGCCAGTGTTCACTGCATTTACATGACTGCTGCTACCTTGGCACTTTCTTCAGTTGCCCTGAACTTCTCTGTTGTTTTCTTAGGTGTTTCTGTTCCATATACAAGCATCAGCCCAACTGTGCCATCTTCCAAGCTCAGCACAGTGATGGAGAGCCCCACTGGTTCTACTATTGGTACTGCTGCTGGTGGCAGCCCTCCCAAAATCTTGTTCTCTAAATATGAATTGGACATCGAGAGCCAGAAAAGAACCATTAATTATCCAGGGAAAGGGAGAGAGTCTATTGAGGCCATCTTGGAAGAATATTCTCAGCAAGTCAGAGATCTGCAAAAGAGGCTAAGTGAAGTGAGTTTCAGACTTGACAGAATGACCCTCGGTGTACTGATTGCCATTTAACTGCAGAGAATGGATGTTACAACCTTGGCTGTGTACTCTCTGCACTAAAGAGGAAGGGAAAATCAAAACTGTTGGCCAAGGTAACTCACATTCTGTGCCAAGAAAGTCTGAATTCTGCAACCTGTATAAAGTGTGCAGATTAAGGACTTTGTGGCTCTTGTAGTTTACCCCTCACAGAGCTACAATTCCTAAGCACCTAGTTTCTTAGAGGAGAGGGAGTCATGTGCTTTAAATGTGCTTTAAGCATATGGCATGTATGCGGTCATAGTCTAAATTGGATGGACAAAAAATACGAGGTGTGGACATTCGTTGATAATAAGAAAAAAAGGGGGAGAACCCCAGAATGTCAAAAGAGGGAAATTCCAAATTATGTAGATTTTTTTATTGATTTCTATAAAAGAGAATAAATTTCTTTCAAATCAAATACCCAACGCGTTTCAGCCCTACACAAGGGCTTTCATCAGGGGCTATAAACAAATAGAAAAACATCATTTTGACAGACATATACAAATTTCAATCTCTATTAAAATTTCTTATAAAAACATTCTTCATTTTGTATATTTCCAGACATTTCATATACACAAATACAGAAATAACTTTTTGTTACAGTAGCTTCTAAAGAATTTTTCTTTTTATGTTTCTGTACATAATATAGGTAAATTCATGTATAGCATTTATTTGTAATATTTAAAAGATACTTACATTTGAGTTGTTAAAGTGCTTTATTGAATAGAGTCTTCTGTCTCACTTTTGCTATGAATGGCATCAATGTCTTTATGATTATTTAAAACTGGTAAGAGCTTTTATTATTATTTCTTTCTTGTCTGGAGAATAATTATTCTGACCTTTAGAGATAGGATTAAGAACACCTGTCGTATACTTGTGAGTAAAAAATGTTTTTGGACCTGAGGAATCCTTTACATCAGGGGAAGAAATGAACATTCCTCACTTAAACCACTAGGTGTCATTGTTTTGAGTCTTAAAATCCATTCTATTTCTTTTTTATATAAAAGAGAACTAGAAAATGATCCATGTATTTGTTGTAGGACCCAAAATTTTAAACCTGTACTAATATATTTAGGGCATTGAAGACAAAAAGAAATAGAAAAATAGAAAAATTCTTTAGAAGCTACTGTAACAAAAAGTTATTTCTGTATTTGTGTATATGAAATGTCTGGAAATATACAAAATGAAGAATGTTTTTATAAGAAATTTTAATAGAGATTGAAATTTGTATATGTCTGTCAAAATGATGTTTTTCTATTTGTTTATAGCCCCTGATGAAAGCCCTTGTGTAGGGCTGAAACGCGTTGGGTATTTGATTTGAAAGAAATTTATTCTCTTTTATAGAAATCAATAAAAAATCTACATAATTTGGAATTTCCCTCTTTTGACATTCTGGGGTTCTCCCCCTTTTTTTCTTATTAAATTGGATGGACAACACAGTTGTTGGTATGTTACAGAGGAGAGGTCAAGGGTTGACAAATGAATAGTGGAGATTGATATCTGATATGATGTTATTTGCATGAATGGAATGTATTTATTTATTTATTTGTATGATTTGTTACACCCTGCACCATAAGGTCCCAAGGTAGGCTGCAACAATAAAATATACAGTTATATTAAAAAAAAAAACCAAACCATTATAATTATAAGACACATTAAAATGTTCCAAAAGGAACATTGTAAATTTAGCAAAAGAGGTGAGTCCCACCCTTTGGATCCTTAAGGAAGTTCACAGAAGGACAGTTTCGTGTCCTCTCCAACTGACCCATATCTCCCTCTAAAACCTTCCCTGGAGAGTCAAAAATGCTCTCCTGAACAACGCGGGATGGGGTGAAGTGAACTGCAGGGGGGAGGGAGGGAGGAATTGCCCACTGCCAGGCTTGGATCCTAAGATAAAGAAGTTCATGGAAGGAAAGCTTCTCAGATCTTTCTTCTCCCAGCAGCCCAGCTCATTCCACATTGTTGGAGGGCAGGAAGCCCTGACCCTCTGGAGAGGTTTTGTGGGGTGGGGATCTCACAGGTGGCTTTTGGGTGGGTGGAAAGGGAATGGCAAACTTTCCTTCTGTGAACTTGTTTATATTAACATACCTTAGGATCCAAGCCATGTGGTCCAACAGCAGCTGCAGAGAGCCAGGACAGCAACAGGACTGCAGGGGGCAGGGAGGAAATGTTTAACCCTTCCCCCCCCCTTCTCCACCACTGTTATAGTCATGACAAAAATTCCACCTCTGATTTACACCAGGAGGGATGTCTCCAGTTTCAGGGTTGGGGGGTGTTAATTGGGACCACAGGGAAAGGGTTCTCCGGGATCCAAAGGCTGCTCCCCTGTGGCTGCTATTTACTCCTTTTTTTAATGTGCAGATAATTGCAATCAAGGAATTAACAATCACACATCTAGTAAGGCCCCTGACTAGTGGTAGAGGACATAATAGAGACAGCCAGACAGTCTACAAGAGCCAGCCAATGTGGTGTGGCGGAGCTGACCCCCCCCCCCGACCCCAGCTTCGTGGCAGCTTACTTGCCAGGGCCACAGCAAGGTCAGGGTTGCATGGTGGAGCCAATCCTGTGCTCTCCCTGGTGCGCCCATACAGCCCTGGCCTCACAGTCATTCTGCCCCACCCAGTCCAGGACTGTCCAGGTAAGCTGCAGCAACACCAGTATCAGGAGGACAGCTCACCACATCCTGCAATCTCCTCTACCAACCTTTATTGGTTATACTGTCTGAACTGTGTTGTGGCTTCCCTAAACAAATGCTGGGTGTTGACGTTTGCTGAGAATTCTCTGTTAAAGATCCCCAGCCCTGCTTCCAGATCTGCTCTTCCCAAAGTTCTCCCAAGGGATAGGGAATGACTGTTTATCCAGTTTCAGTCTGTAGTACAAATCTGCCCATAAAGAATGGGGGCTCCTCCACCTGTTTGCCTAGAGAGAGGAGTGGGGGAAGGTGACATAGTGGATCGGGGAGGAAGAGGGAGGAAAGATGTAATGTGAAATGAGGGAGAAGACAAGAAGGTGGAGAGTTTTTAAAAGCAAGAACTTTGAATTTGTTCTTGATGTTTGAAAGTGATTTGCAGCTGATGTAAGGAGAAGAGAGGAGCTATGATGAAAACAATGAGAGAAAATAAGCTTACGTCTTCTCCCTTTGGGAGCAATACATTAGGCAGGGATGCAGAAGAGGAGCTTTTCATAGATTCTTTTTGGTCCCAAGTTAAAACCTGGCTGGCACTGAAGGAGCCCCAGGCTCCTTCTGGGAGGAAGGGCAGGATATGAAAGAAAGAAAGAAAGAAAGAAAGAAAGAAAGAAAGAAAGAAAGAAAGAAAGAAAGAAAGAAAGAAAGAAAGAAAGAAAGAAAGAAAGAAAGAAAGAAAGAAAGAAAATGCTGGCTGGCTGGCTTGGAGTGGGATATGCCCAGTAGTTGATTTTATTGTTGATTGTGATTTTATGTTGTTCCATTTTATTGTATAAATTGCTGTTTTATGGATTATTCTGCTCTGACATAGGGTGGGATAGAAATATTTTAATATATACATCAATACTGGGCGTAAACTTTGCACTACCAAAATAAAAATAATGGGCTCCTTTGGAAAGATTATTATTAAGTTAATTTATATCCCGCCCTTCCTTCTGAAGGAGCCCAGGAACTGTTGTTTTTAAGACTAAAGTAGGCTTTCTGCATCTCCTAGGGGTCCAATTTAGCTAGTTTAGGTTTTATTCTGCAGATATGCTTTGAGAATCTGGGTTTAGGTTTGCAACTGTCTGTGTCTGTGTTTGTGTGCAATATGTGTATGTGTGTGAGTGAGTGGATGTTGGTGAAGGCTAGGGATAGATGGGACTCCCTGTCATGGCTTGTTCTGTTAAATAAGAATTATCTGCCCCTTCTAAATTATACCTTTTTCACTCATCAGATTAACAGAATGGCCAGAGCTAGTTTATTCATCACAAAAAAACTGTTGCCAGGCTTGTTTTAATTACAGTTATTTGACTGCTGCAACTCTGAAGATCTCCCCTGGAGCAGACCACCAATGTTTGCTTTGCCCCGTTCCTTCAAATTGTATTTTTTCCTTACTATTCAATACTGTTTCATGATCTTATTTCACTTCTTGCAGACTACAGAGCAACATGAGCATCAGAAACTCAGTTTAAGACAGACAATAATTGAGCTGCAGACAAACCTTCGGGAGGTAGTCAGGGAGAAGGAGTCAGTTACTGAACTCAGGTGAGCATTCTCACACAACAGCACAGACTGGAGAGGGCCACGCCTCCTCAGACTATCCATTTGTCCTAACCACAGCTTCCTATAGCTGGGCTCTAGAACGATTAACTGAGAGTAAAGGAAGTATCTGAGGATGGCCCCGTGCCCTGTGCAATTCAGTTACTCAGGTAGCTGGCATTGTTTTGTGGCTTCCTCATTTTCCCAGGTAGTAAGTTCTAGTGTCAGTTGTCTTGTTGTGAGGAGGGCATGCCGGGCAGTGTTTTTTCATAATATCTGTTTGTGTACAAAAGGGAGCAGGCAAGCACCCAGAGAGGTAGTTTTTAGTCTTTAAAGCACTGTTATTTGTCCCCAAACAGAATTCCTTTGGAACTCCTACACTCCCCAACAAAGTGTTTTCTTCCCAACCAGTTGCAAAAAAATCAGACTTCTCTCTCTTTTGATGGCTCCATTCAAATTGTCAAACTGTTTTTCTCCAATCCCACTTAAGCAGGGTGAGTGTGTGTGCTACATAGTGTCCACCAGCCATCAAAAAATAATGGAGAAGCATCTTTGACTATTAACTCCCCCAAAGCCAAGAGAGATGGCCCTCGATCCACTTGACCCAACACAGTAGCCTTGGCAGTAGCTGCAGCAGTGGCATCATCAAGCCCCGAGCCTGTTCTTTGTATACAAAGAAGGAATCCCTGCGCTTTAACGCTGCCCCTAGTAGATGCGACAATACTGGCCCTCAAATCCATGCATCTGTCATAGCCCTCCCTCCTGTAAGTCTCTTGCATTTAATCTTAACTGTGGGCAACATCATTCCTGAATAATGTTTAATGGTGGTTTGCTTTAGGCCAGCAGAGGAAAGCAGGACTCACATGATGGTTCAGAAGGGAGGGCCTGGCAGCAGGGTGCGTGCAGCCCCATGGTCTGCTTCCAGTTTCTCAAATATTCCTTCTGCTCAGGAAGCTGTTGCACAGCTGACAAGAGTATGAGGCTCCTCTGTAGTCATAGTAGCCCAGTTGTGGACCCCCTTGTATGGGAAGCATATGGTTAGCCAGTACACTCCTGGTGTTTAGGGAAATGTAAAGACTGCTTTATCTTGAAGTGCCTTCATAGAGAAATGAGAGCTCTTTAGTTAGTTTGATTGTAGTTACTTGTCCTTAAAAAGTGACTCGTTTTAGTGCCTGTACAGGTTTAACTGTTTTAGTGCTATTTTATGCTGTAACATTATGGTTAGCTGTTTGGGGCCAGTAAATGGGATACCAATATAATAATTTCCCTCTGCTATGTCTGTCCTGCCCTTTAAGCCAGGGAAGGGAACCTTTTTCAGCCCAAGGGCCACATTCTCTTCTGGGTAACCTTCCAAGGGCCAGAAGCCAAGGTTGGGCAGGCCCAGAGGCAAAAGTGTTGGAAAGAGGAACAGTCTTTAATTGATACCCACTGTACTGAGAGAAAAAGAGCCACTAAGGCAGCCTTTCCCAACCGGTGTGCCTCCAGATGTTGTTGGACCACAACTCCCATCTTTCCTGACCATTGGCAATGCTGGCTGAGGCTGATGGGAGTTGTGGTCCAACAACATCTGGAGGCACACTGGTTGGGAAAGGCTGCACTAAGGGGTTCATATAGCTAGACCTAGGAACAGAAAGTGGCCTTCCTGAGTTGTGAGTTTAGTTTCTCTTTCCCTGTCTTTGCTTGCTTCCTGCTGTAACCAGTAATGGCTGTTCCAGTTTAAACCTGACAGCCGTGACTGTCTTCCTTGGAATAAGACAAAGAACCTACTCTGCAGCAAAAGATGGGGGGTGGGATGGGGAAACCAATATAGATTTTAACTTTGTTCATTAGGCTAGATCCACATATGAACATAGAATAGCACTCAAAGTATGAAGCTACACCCCCAGTAAGACTGCAAAGTAAACACAGTTGCAGAGTTGTCTGAGGCTCCTGAATTTGTACTGGATGCTTCGTTTCCTGATAAACAGACGAAAGGAGTCCCAAACCCAAGAGGATGTCAACTGCAAACTGAAGGCTACAGTTCATGAGCTGCAGACAGCCAATCAGCTTCAGGAGGAGATGCTGAAGGAAGCCAACAACCAAACGGAGCATCTGAAAAAGATGATACAGGGCCATGAAGATGTGCTCCAGGAACTCCGTAATGTCCTACTGGGCTATGTAGAAAACTCGGGAAGGAAGATCTTTGAGCATGAGAGCATCTCCAACCTCCACGTCTGCAATCTGACCAGCGCTTTTAGTAAAGTCCTACGAGATCTAGACACAGAAGTGTGCCGTCTCAAAGGGAGGGTTGCCCCTGTAAGTGTTTTGCTCTTCAGCTCATTTTGAGTGGAACTTACACATAAGAGTGCTGTGTGTTTGGTATTTTAAAAATATAAAATGAAATAGGAAATGGTTTCGTGGTCCTATTTCTTAGCAGAGATATAAACGCAAGCAGCAGAGTGAGAATATAAACCAGCCCACCTTTCCCTAGGCACAAATAACAGCAGACACAACCTTCTTAGGTAAAAAGATAAAGAATGTTTACTCACGACCTTTCATATGTTCAGGAAACATAGGCTCTAGCTTAGATGAAAGAAAAAGTAGAAGTCTTAGTCCATTTTAGTCTTTGATACTGATGCTCTCAGGAGAGCATCTGCCATGTGGCCTCTCCCAGAGGTAAAAAGCTCAGTAATGGAGATTATGCAGGAATCCCCAGGACAAAGGAGGAGGAAGCCAGGTAACTAATCCCACCCATTAGGAAGTTACATCATGGTAAACAGGTACATGGGATATTTCCCCAAATATCCCTTAAAGGGAACATCTCCCTTTTACAAGGGAACATGCAAGTTTGCCTATTCCAACACTGTGTACTCAGGAGTGGTGAGGAAACTAGTGGCGTAATCAGTGGCAGGTCAGTAGCCTGGTCCTAACCAGTTAGTGGGAGCACAACACCAGCTCACATGCTGCTGTTGTCAGTTTTATGCTGGAGATATTATTTAAGAACATAAGAACATAAGAAGAGCCTGCTGGATCAGGCCAGTGGCCCATCTAGTCCAGCATCCTGTTCTCACAGTGGCCAACCAGGTGCCTTGGGGAAGCCCGCAAGCAGGACCCGAGTGCAAGAACACTCTCCCCTCCTGAGGCTTCCGGCAACTGGTTTTCAGAAGCATGCTGCCTCTGACTAGGGTGGCAGAGCACAGCCATCATGGCTAGTAGCCATTGATAGCCCTGTCCTCCATGAATTTGTCTAATCTTCTTTTAAAGCCGTCCAAGCTGGTGGCCATTACTGCATCTTGTGGGAGCAAATTCCATAGTTTAACTATGCGCTGAGTAAAGAAGTACTTCCTTTTGTCTGTCCTGAATCTTCCAACATTCAGCTTCTTTGAATGTCCACGAGTTCTAGTATTATGAGAGAGGGAGAAGAACTTTTCTCTATCCACTTTCTCAATGCCATGCATAATTTTATACACTTCTATCATGTCTCCTCTGACCCGCCTTTTCTCTAAACTAAAAAGCCCCAAATGCTGCAACCTTTCCTCATAAGGGAGTCGCTCCATCCCCTTGATCATTCTGGTTGCCCTCTTCTGAACCTTTTCCAACTCTATAATATCCTTTTTGAGATGAGGCGACCAGAACTGTACACAGTATTCCAAATGCGGCTGCACCATAGATTTATACAACGGCATTATGATATCTGCTGTTTTATTTTCAATACCTTTCCTAATTATCGCTAGCATGGAATTTGCCTTTTTCACAGCTGCCGCACACTGGGTCGACATTTTTATCGTGCTGTCCACTACAACCCCGAGGTCTCTCTCCTGGTCGGTCACCGCCAGTTCAGACCCCATGAGCGTATATGTGAAATTAAGATTTTTTGCTCCAATATGCATAATTTTACACTTGTTTATATTGAATTGCATTTGCCATTTTTCTGCCCATTCACTCAGTTTGGAGAGGTCTTTTTGGAGCTCTTCGCAATCCCTTTTTGTTTTAACAACCCTGAACAATTTAGTGTCATCAGCAAACTTGGCCACTTCACTGCTCACTCCTAATTCTAGGTCATTAATGAACAAGTTGAAAAGTACAGGTCCCAATACCGATCCTTGAGGGACTCCACTTTCTACAGCCCTCCATTGGGAGAACTGTCCGTTTATTCCTACTCTCTGCTTTCTGCTTCTTAACCAATTTCTTATCCACAAGAGGACCTCTCCTCTTATTCCATGACTGCTAAGCTTCCTCAGAAGCCTTTGGTGAGGTACCTTGTCAAACGCTTTTTGAAAGTCTAAGTACACTATGTCCACTGGATCACCTCTATCTATATGCTTGTTGACACTCTCAAAGAATTCTAATAGGTTACTGAGACAGGACTTTCCCTTGCAGAAGCCATGCTGGCTCTGCTTCAGCAAGGCTTGTTCTTCTATGTGCTTAGTTAATCTATGTGCTTAGTTAATCATAGGACAGAGTCAGGTCACCATTTTGGATCCAACCACGGCGCTGTCTCTTTTTTCACAGTTGTCATTGGGAACAGACAATAGTTTTTAAGAGCACTGAAAGTAATATAATCATGTCATTAGAAGCAGCTTGTCGGGGCGGGGGGACCAGAGCTGCTATGCTAGCTTCCTGACAGGTGGGTCGCTGTTGCTTACTGGAAATGGGAGGGAAAGGGTGAGGCATAGGGAAGCTGATGCAGTGCCCTGCACCAACCTCCACACCATCTCAGTGCTCCCTCCCAGGAAGCAACAGCAACCCACCTGCCAGGAAGTTAGCATAGTCTCTCTGTTCCACCCAGCAAGCCACTTCTGAAAGTCATTTTGCCACTGGTTGTGTACACACACACACACGTGTGTGTTGCTCCGCTTTGTATCTGGTCAAATAGGTTGCAGAAACAGCTTTCCAGATGCAATAGTGGGGTGAACGAACACACAGCAGGCAATGCTGCCTGTTTCATACCGCCTTCAGCTCCAGTTGTCTGCCTCCAGCCTCTCACCCTTTTGACAGTCTTCTTGGAGCTGAAGGGAAGGTCAACAATGCTAGATCCAGACAGAAGGAAGTGCAGAGTCATTAGGGACAGATGAACAATTTGGATAGGGAAGCAAGAGCTACCTAAGACTAGAATGTCATGCTTAGGAGAAGGGCGGTGGCTCAGTGGTAGAGGATCTGCTTTGCATGCAGAAGGGCCTGAGTTCAATCTTGGGCATCTCCAAGGGGGTTGGACTTGATGGCCTTATAGGCCCCTTCCAACTCTACTATTCTATGATTCTATGAAGTAGGGCTGGGAGAAAACCCTGCCTGAAACCCTGGGGAGTTGCTGCCAATCAGTGCAGACAATACTAGGCTAGATGGACCAAGGGTCTGACTTGATATAAGACAGCTTCCTGTGTTCCTTTGTTCTGCTTTCTCAACAATGCTTTCTAAACAGTTGCATCAGCTGCTGGTGTGATAAGGGTTAAAAGTGGACAGTGCTGACTGAAAGCTCTTTCTTTGCTGCATCCCACAACACAGGTGGGATTTCTATAAAAAGGGCACTGTAAATGACTCAGCAAATGGCAGAACTGACCAGCACTGGGACACACCTTCTGACATAGCGCTACCCACTCCAGCGGGATTCGGTTAACTGAATCATTAGCTAAAAGACAGAATAGCCAACTAAAATTTCAATCAGTGTTAAAGTCCTAACCTGTTAACAATTAATTATTGTTAATAACAGTAACTATTATAATTCTCATTAATTTAGAAGGTATTTTTACCCTTTTTCTCAGAGAGACTCAGCCAAACTCCAATTACGTTCAATGCATAGTTAGTTTGACCTTGTGTATTTATTTATTCTACTTTAAATAGCCACAGTGAGGGAGCCCAATCAGAACCAGGGCTTTCCTATGGCGGAGGGGGATGTTTTTAACCATGTCTTCCCTTGTCACAGACCCAACAAAAATAGCAGCTTACAATAAATGATTCATATGATACCAGTAAGGTGTTTTTTTATTGTAGACTGATAACCCTGGACCTTTTTCTTTTCTGCTGGAGCTTTGTATATTTTCTTGGTATATGTGCCTTCTTTCCCTGCCAACTTCATTTGTTTTGGCTTGGAGTGCCTCCAAAGACTCAGATTCCATTCAGAATGTCTCATCATAGTTTATTGGGAATCCAAAGGCCATGAGAGACTCTATTACTATTATTAAAAGTTCAGCAGGTATACGGAAATACACTTTAGCCCAGATGAGCAACAGCTGCAGACCCCACTCCACAGGGCATCAGTCTGTTAAAAGAGAGATGTACTGGCTAATTGGGAGGCTAGATAGGACAGTTGCAGCAGACACAGGAAAAATATATTTTAGCCCAGATGACCAATGGCTGCAGACCCCAGTCCACAGGGCATTAATCTCTTCAGACAAAGTGACATCAGGTGCAGGGCACATAAATACATGGCTCTCTCCTGAAAGCAAGGTTTTCAGGTGCTGCCAATCAGCTGATCAGCAATGCCTGCAACCCCCTGTGTTTCAAACCGCCAGGGCAAAGGAAGTGGGATTTGTGGGTGCCACCTGTCAGTTGATCAGCAATCTCTGCAAACCGCACTGTTTGATTTCACACTGCGCAGGAAAGTGCCTCTCCTGACATCAGATGATTGATGGGGTGGCCCCACCCACCTTACAAAATGGCCCATGGGGGATGAGGGGAGGTCAGGATCAGGTCAGTGTCCCCAACCCTGTTCTGAGGTATGCCTTTGCATGCAGAAGGTTCCAGATTCATCCCCTTGTGCCTCCATTTGAAGGATCTTTGGTGGTAGAGCTGGGAAAGAGTCTGAGACCTTGGAGAGCCTCTCAGAGTAGTCAGCTAAGCTAGATGGACTAATGGTCTAACTCTGCACGAGGTAGCCTTCCCCAATCTAGTCCAAGCCCTTCCCATGTTTTGGATTACAGCTCCTATCATCCCTGACCATTCGCTATGCTGGCTGAGGCTGACGGGAGTTGTAGTCCAAAACATCTGGAAAACACCAGGTTGTGGAAGGCTGGAAGTAATCTCATACTTTCCTAGGGTGATTGTTGGAGCCTCTGAACCATGTAGATCTCTTCCCCTTCCTGTGGGCGCTGGGGCCTGGCAATTGAGATGATGCTGTGCTAAATTGTGGGGCAGATTCAGGACAGTTGTTGTCAAGTGGACAAAAAGCCGAGTAGATGTCTTCTCTTCTTTTGGCCACTTGGCTCTGGCACTTACCTTGGGATAAGTGACTATGGGAACAATAGCCTCATCCTCATCTTATGCAGATCTAGGGGAAATTCTTCAGAATACACAGTCGGCATTGACAGTATGATAATGAGAAAGGAAATGTTGATCAGACATCGTGGTGATCCTAACTGGTGTAAATATAGCAGTACTGAATCAACAGACTTGGCTATCCCTCAGTGCAGTGTTAACACCTGTGTTCCATTAATGGCCCACTGTAAGGTCCTTTATGAGATATGTTTATGTAAGAATAATTGCTCATTTGCCTGCGAACTGTGCCATATTCTTCATAACAGCTGGAAGAGCAACTGGATGTGATGAAGAAAGAATCTCAATCCAAAACTGAATCTTTGCTTCAACAGCAGCAAGAGAGGTACGCTGATATCTGTTTTCTCATTTTATATTTATTTTATAATATTTTTATTCCACCGTTCATCAAAACTAAGACTAAAAACAATATTACAACAATCAAAATACACAAAGTAAAACACACACACAAAATAACCAAACAAATGATAAAAGAGCAGGAAGCCAAAAGCAGAACCATAGTAATAATACTATTAAGGGGTATCAGTAACTAGTCAAGAGATCTTGAAAGCAAGAGTTAGCAAATATAATCTGAACTAAAATGGTTTTTAAACTGTTGCGGAAAGACAGTTGGGGGGAGGTTGAATGAAGCTCTCTTGGAAATGTCCCAGAGCATCAAGGCTGCAGTTGTTAAAGCTGCGTTGCAGGCAGAGGCCGATCTGGCCTTCATGTAAGAACCAACTTGGAGCTGGATCTCTTTAGGAGATCCTTTGTTGTTGTTGTTATATGCCTTCAAGTCAGTTATGACTTATGGCAACCCTATGAATCGTAATCAGATCTTTATTTACAGTCAACTGACCACAAATACAGAACATAATATTAGATGTTATGAAATAAAAGCTACATAATAATCTTTTTGGATATATTCATAGGTTACTGAGTGTGAGGGCAGGAGTTATATCGAAGCGAGCATACTCCCTTCGGACTTAACTAATTGTTATATGCATTGCTTGAAGTGATGTCAGGGGATACAAACTGCGAATTGCAATGAGAGGGGAGAATTTTCAGAAAGATTGCAGCTGGAAAGAGAAGTGTGTGTATATAGATATAGATATAAGACAGTTTTGAAAGCAACAAACAGAACTTCGCTCAAGCTTGCTCTGGATCCCTATAAGGATTCCGTTAATCACCTAAAATATATATATGAACATAATTGTGATTAACCAAACAGAGGTTTTTATTATATTAACAAAACGTTTCAGCTTCCGCCTTCATCAGCTGCTAACATACAAATGCTATTACCAAGGTGGCAGTTATAGAGCTTTAATGTCTATAACAGCATTCACAATTACGTTTCTACACACACACACACACACACCAAGCTGGTGCAGCAGTAGGACCCAGATCATACCCATCTCCTGGAAACAGTCCATTCTAGGACCCAGCAGATCTCTACGGCCAGTCCAGTTCTGCCCCTGCCCCTGTAACACCTCATTTTGTGGTCCTCTGCTGGTTTCCACAGCTGGAAACACTGCCTGATTGGTGGCTTCTCGCCAGTCCACACTTTCAGTGAGTGCTTCCGTAGCAAAGGAGCCTAGCAGAAAGCCAAAGACTAACCCCCTCCAGGTCATGGCGTCAAGATTGCACTCTTAGACACATAGACAACTATGTGATTGGAAAGTTATGTCCAGGTGCTCAATTTGGGTCTCGCAGTAGCATATTTTATCTTCTGGGGGTCCCACGAGAGAATTCCAGAGTCTGAGGGAGCTGCCAGACTGGCTACTGCTTAAGCATTCATATTATTGTGTTTGAAATAAACTTGTGCAGAGGTTATTCAACATTGCCTCTTTGCTGGGCATTCATACTCATATGTTTGTATAGAGCTTATATGACATTGCCAGCTAACGGTTGTTATCCTGTACTTTCTAAAGTGCAATTTTCTGTCATTTTTGTTATCAGACTTTTTGCATATAGAAAAGTGATGGGATAATTGCACTATAAAGTGCAGGATAATAGCTAAATGTTGTGTGAATCAACTGCGTGCCTGGAAGTGCCCCAAGATCATGGAATTATTTGTTGTTGGCTTTGTTAGGGTCAAAATTATACTCTAGGAAGGGTCTCTTAACAACTTTCAGCACCCTTTACAAATTACAGTCCCCCGGATTCTTTGGGAATTCTGTTAAAGTGACTGTTAAAGTGGTATAAGAATGTTTTAAATGTATGGTATGGATGTGACCATTGTCCCCAAATACATAGGTTTTATTTTTCCTATAGGAATGTACAACAGCCATTCTCTTTTTAAAGAGAAGGTAAGGAGGGGTATTTGAGAACAGCTCTGAGATGGGTGAGGGCTAAATCTGCTTTCTATCTCCTGATGGTCCCACACAATGAAAACTGAGCCATCTCCTGTCTTATCACTGGAGTGTGACTGAATGTTTGGCACTGCCTTCTGTATAGATAGATCACAGTGATACCTTACTGTTGCATCTCTCTCTCTCTCTCTCTCTCTCTCTCTCTTTTAATAACAGTATTGAGAGACTGATCAGTGAACATGAACAGGAACTGGATATTCTGAGTGAAAAAGCTAACAGCTCTCGCAGCCATGCAAGCAATATCCAAAGCCAGCTGGAGATAATTCAGTATGTCTCTCAGTAAACGCTGTCCTGCAAGTACATCAGTGCACAGTATTCCAGGCAAATGCCATCTGCTGAATACACACACACCTCAACCATACCAATGCGAGTCTTTGATTTCTTACTGGATAACTCACTTTTGGAGTGAGACTGAGTTCTGGGCTGGGAGACAGCTGGTTGGTACTGCAGTCTTCCTATCTTCCCAGCGTAACTAAGAGTAAATTTAAGTAGAAGATGGTCTGAAGGCACTTGAAGCCACCATGTTACTGAAGCAAAGCAGGTCTTTGTCTGGTCAGTTCCTGGATGGGAGAACTCCTGGGAACCACATGTATGCTGCCTTAGTTTCTTTTATGAAAGAAAGGAAGGATAGAAATGTAAGAAATAAATAATAAAATACACTTCTGGTAGCATATTAAGAATGTATAGCAGATTATAGCTGGAAGAAATTTAGACAGCTGCTCCCCTCGCTCTCTATGTGATGCAAGCTTAACCATTTTTTTGGTTGTTGTTATGTGCCTTCAAGTCCATTACGACTTATGGCGACCCTATGAATCTTTTTGGATATATTCATAGGGTTTTCATGGTAAGAGGTATTCAGAGGTGGTTTGCCATTGCCTTCCTATAAGCCTACGGCACCCGGTATTCCCAGACGGTCTCCCATCCAAGTACAAACCCGACCTGACCCTGCTTAGCTTCCGAGATCAGGCGTGTTCAGGGTAGTATGGCCATAGGCAATCATTTTTACTACCTCAAAATCTGATGCTGGCTCCAAGGGAGTTAAGGTTCATGAATAGGAATTTGAAATATTTTTTCCCCTGTAGCAAGCCATAATAGGTGTACTGCAGTTATAAGTCTATTTGATTTATTTCATTTTTGGCATGCCATGTCTGAAGGGCTTGGGGCCAGGTGAAAATAACTCATAGATTTAAAGCCCACCTCATTTCTTCCATATCATGAACAATAAGTGGCTTTTTTTTTGCATATTCATAGAACATAAGAAGAATCCTTGTCTAATTCAGCGTTCTGTTTCTGCCAGCCAAATTCCTCTGGAAGGTATATAAGCTGTGCAGGAGGGTAGCAGTCCTCCCCAGGTATATATTCCCAGCATCTGGGACTCGGGGTCAAACTAGACATTACTGTAATTGCATGGTTAGTAACCATGCCTGGATTAAAAAAAATCACACTTGGCATGAGGGCTCCCTGTTTTCATTGGGGCTGCAGCGCTAGGAAGGAGAGATCATAGAATCATAGAATAGTAGAGTTGGAAGGGGCCTACAAGGCCATCGAGTCCAACCCCCTGCTCAGTGCAGTAATCCAAATCAAAGCATTCCTGACAGATGGCTGTCCAACTGCCTCTTGAATGCCTCCAGTGTCGGAGAGCCCATTACCTCTCTAAGTAATTGGTTCCATTGTCATATGGCTCTAACAGTTAGAAAGTTTTTCCTGATGTTCAGTCGAAATCTGGCTTCCTACTATTTGAGCCCATTATTCCATGTCCTGCACTCTGGGACGATGGAGAAGAGATCCCGGCCCTCCTCTATGTGACAACCTTTCATGTACTTGTGCTATCATATCTCCCCTCAGTCTTCTCTTCTCCAGGCTAAACATGCCCAGTTCTTTCAGTCTCTCCTCTTAGGGCTTTGCTTCCAGTCCCCTGATCATCTTTGTTGCCCCCCTCTGAACCTGTTCCAGTTTGTCTGCATCCTTCTTGAAGTGCGGAGACCAGAACTGGACGCAGTATTCAAGATGAGGCCTAACCAGTGCTGAATAGAGGGGAACTAGTACTTCACGTAATTTGGAAACTATACTTCTGTTAATGCAGCCTAATATAGCATTTGCCTTTTTTACAGCCACATCACACTGTTGGCTCATATTCAGCTTGTGATCAACGACAATTCCAAGATCCTTCTCACATGTCGTATTGCTGAGCCAAGTATCCCGCATCTTATAACTGTGCATTTGGTTTCTTTTTCCTAAGTGTAGAACTTTGCATTTATCCCTGTTGAATTTCATTCTGTTGTTTTCAGCCCAATGCTCCAGCCTATCAAGGTTCCTTTGAATTTTCTTTCTGTCTTCCACGGTATTAGCTATGCCCCCCAACTTTGTATCATCTGCAAATTTGATAAGCATGCTATGCTCTGTACCTCCTCATCCAAGTCGTTAATAAAAATGTTAAAGAGCACAGGTCCAAGGATCAAGCCCTGTGGTACCCCACTCGTTACTTCTGCCCAGTTTGAGAAGGAACCATTGATAAGCACTCTTTGAGTACGATTCTGGAGCCAACTGTGGATCCACCTGATAGTTGTTCCATCCAGCCCACATTTAGCTAGCTTGCTTGCTAATCAGAATATCATGGGGCACTTTGTCAAAAGCTTTGCTGAAGTCGAGATATATTATGTCCACAGCATTCCCACAGTCTACAAGGGAGGTTACCCAATAAAAAAATGAGATGAGATTAGTTTGGCAGGATTTGTTCTTCATAAATCCATGTTGGCTCCTAGTAATCACTGCATTGCTTTCAAGGTACTTACAGATTGACTGCTTTATAATCTGCTCCAGAGTTTTTCCAGGGATTTATGTTGGGCTGATTGGTCTGTAGTTCGCTGGTTCCTCCTTCTTGCCCTTTTTGAAGATAGGGACAACATTAGCTCTCCTCCAGTCATCTGGCACTTCACCAGTCCTCCATGATTTCACAAAGATAATAGAGAGCAGTTCTGAGAGTTCTTCAATATTCTAGGATGCAGCTTATCGGGCCCTGGAGATTTGAACTCGTTCAAAGTGATTAGGTATTCCTTGACCATTTGTCTATGAATCTCAAACTCCAGTCCTGACCCTTCTACTTGTTTCCCAGGAGGGTCATAGACCCTTTTTTGGGAGAAGACTGAGCCAAAGTAGGAATTGAGCACTTCTGCCTTTTCTGTGTCATCTGTTATCATTTTGCCATCCTCATTGAGTAGCTGTGCCACCATTTCTTTTCTCTGTCTTTTACTATGGACGTACCTGAAGAAAGCTTTTTTGTTGCTTTTAGCATCCCTCGCTAGCCTCAGCTCATTCTCAGCTTTAGCCTTCCTGACACCATCCCGGCAATTCCGTGATACCTGCCTGTATTCTTCCTTTGTGACCTGGCCTTCTTTCCACTTCCTGTATGTGTCCTTTTTTGTTTTCAGGTCATCTCTAAGCTTTTTGTGAAGCCACATTGGCTTCTTCTGCTGTTTTCTCCCTTTTTTCCTTGTTGGAATTGCTTGCCATTGCGCTTTTAGAATTTCTTTTTATAGAAACTCCCACCCATCTTGGACTCCTTTTCTCATTAGGGTAGCTTGCCATGGAACGGTACTTACAATTGTTCTGAGTTTATTAAAATCAACTTTCCTAAAGTCCAGGGTGCACGTATGGCTACTTTCAGCTTTTGCTTCTGTTAAAATCAAGAATTCAAGTATGGTGTGGTCACTTCCCCCCAGAGTTCCCGTAAGATATAAGCCTTCTGCAACCATGGTGCTGATTAAAATCTTCCCCCTCCTTGCCACTGCAGTTAGCCTGATGAACCCCTATATTCTGATATAGACCAAGAGCGCTCTCTAGGATTTCTGGGATTTGGCACCCCTGCAATGAACCCTGAATAGGCAGATATATTCGGTTTCATTTCCAAATCTGCATTTTCAGTTTAAACCTTTTTTCTTCTTCTTCTGTTTTTTCAACAATAATCCATCTGCTCAAGACTGACTAGTTTTTTCAAAATGTAAGTCCAAAATCATTAAGGTGGTGGGAGGTTTTTTTTCTTTCCCTAAGGTTAATTGCAGTATGATGGCCATTGTTGTTAGGATCGTGGCAGGGGTGGGAAGGGTTAAAACTTCCCTATATGCATACTGCTTTCCCATTGACCTTCTCTCCACCTCACCTCAAATTATCTTAAAAAAAAAAGACCAGACATGTTTGCTAACCACACAGTAATGTCTAGTTAGTCAGAGGCACTCCACCTTGGAACATGGATCTTCCACTTAGGTATTGTGGCCAATAGCCATTTATAGACTTCCTCTCCATGAATGTATCTAACCCTAGTTAAAAGCCACCTAATGTTGTGGCCATCCCTGTATCTCATGGCAGTGATTTCCATAACATAATGATGCATTATTTAGACCACCGGACATTGTTCTGCGTGATGTACAACTTTATGATTGAGCCACCCCTGTACCTGTTGCACTTTCATGTTCTCTTCCTTCTCTTTTATTTCTTAGAGAACAAGCAAGAAACCAGAATTCATTGTACATGCGACAGGTCAGTCAGTTGGAAAGCACCGTGTCTCAGCTGCGTTCTGAGCTGCGAGAATCAAGGAGGATGTCTCAGGACAAGGTGGGTGTTTGGTGATTGCTGCATTTAAATTGTACGTATGTGCTTTTTTATCGTAAATGCAACGTGCTTAGTATTTCAGGGTGAGGAGGAAGAGGAGGAAATCATGATCCGTCTCAATCCAGTATCAATAAAAAGAAAGGCATCACCCAGCAATGGTGTGGTTTCTGAGAGCCCCGTTGACTTGATCTGTGTTGAATATGCTGTAGTGCAGTGTTGAGGGACCGGATCCAGCCAATGGTCAGATCCAGATCTGGCCCACCCTCCATGGGCCACTTTTGACAGATTGATGGGTCTGCTCACCTGTCAATCACCTGACGCCATATGACATCAAGTGTTAAACTTCCAATGAAGAATCAGGCGTGCACTCTTAGAGTGCTCCCATTTCTCCCTTTGCAGGCCCAGCTTTCCAAAATGGAGTAATCCCAGCGGGGCTGAATTTACATTTAGCTCTGACTTCAAGCCACACTTCCCGCAGGGATCAGCTCCACTTGGGAGTGCCCAACAAGAACCAATCCCAGTGGGGCTTGCATTTGGCACCAAATTTAGAAATTTAGGAAACATCAGGGGCACACTATAAGGTTTCCAATTGTTCCTTTGCAGCCACTGCTTTACCTACCCTAGCCTGATGTCATATGATGTCAGGTGTTCAGCAGGTGGGCGGGGCTTGGGGAAAACAACCTCAAGTTTTAAATTAGGAGCCCCGGTGGGCCTGATTTGGCCCACAGGCCAGAGATTCCCAATGCCTGCTGTAGTGTGTCTCCTTTGCACACTGCTTTATATGGTGGACGTTCCAAGTCACATGGAAGGAATCCATGATGTTGCTCTGTCCATTCTAGTGTTGTCTCTGCTCCCATGAGGGGTGATGGAATGGGAAGCAGCCTCATCACTGGCTTTTCACAGGAGACTTCAAATTTCAGATGTTACCGGAGCAAAGTGGCAAGGAGATACACCTGCTGCTCATTCCTCTTCATTGAAGCCATGTCTTGAAGGCCCAAGCTGAACACAATGAATAGTCCAGAAATCTGTTTGCGTGTGCTTCTCTCCATATATTGTGTTTCTGTCACCTTGTTCCCAGAAATTAAGCTGTATACTTTTGGAAATCTCTGTTCCCTGGCTGTCCTTTGAGGGTTGGTTCTTGTTAAGCTGTAGAATGGAATTTGCTGAAGCCAATGAAAGCTGTAGTTCCTTCTTTCTCCTTCCCTCCTCTCTCTGGGCTGGCTTGAGAAAGGTTACACTTCTGTGCTTTTACAATCAGAGACACTAACTCACACATTGCCATTTGACTTCTGGTCTCAACTTCAGCTTCAGTTACAAGATGCCTTGTGCTTGGCAGGTTTCTTCTTCTTCAGGGTTACAGTCGAGCCAACATGGCATGTGTGATATTCTCTGTTATAGAAAAGTCCAGGAAATCAAATAACAGATAGATTGCTGGTCAAGGTGGCATAGCAGTGAATACCCAGAGTTTTTCAAGCAATGCAACATGTGCTTTGTTGAGTTCCATGTGCCTTTCATGTACTTTTCCATGCAGTAAACATGCATGGATTACGGAAGCAAAGCATTAAGCAGACCACCTCTTGTACAGGCAACCTTGGCATGAAAGGGTATTGCTCAAAGCCACAGATGACGTGTTAGTTGAATGGCCTGTGGAATGTGCCATGTTTCAAATATTTGCAACTATTCCGTTTTAGTAAGAGCCCAGTCCACCTCCAAATACATATCAGATGCTATTTTAGCAGCCACAGTGCAAACTAAAAATAGGACTGTTTTCTACTTCTGCCAACTGAGGGTGTGATTTGTATCCAGCCATTTGTTCCCTAGAGCTTTGGACACTGAACCAAAAAAATGCCAGCAGGGAAAATTTTCACCCCAAGAAAAAACAGAATTCTGCAATCAGTATGCAAACCTACCAGACTCACTTAATTTTGTGCTTTGCATAGTTTGTTTGGCAGTTTAACTAATTTGCATAATTTTGGTTTTTGCTTGTCATCAGAAGGTGCAAGTTGCTATTGTAGGACCCTGAAGGCCTGCCCTTGAGCACTGTAAATCTCCATCTAGACACCCTTTGTGTTTCTGACATTTCAGCAGGCATGTTCCATATACTGCCAAGTGTGCTTTCAAAACTGTAGTCTAGACATTTTATTGTTTAAACCAAAAGAAAGTAGAGGTTCTCAGAAAGCCGAGATCTGTTCCCACTATCATCACATTTCCGCTGTTGCAGAAATTGGATCACAGCATACTCACTGCCCTTCCCTTCCCAGTAGAAAGATGCTATAAGTGCTTTTCTGTGTGTGTCTTTGTGTTAATATCTTAGATAGAAGATCTGGAGAAACAGCTGCATTTGGTTCATTCTGAGATGGCTGAGGCTCAAAGTGAAAGGGATCAGTACAGCCAGGAAACTGGAAACTTGGATGATCAGGTTCAGCGGCTGATGGTAGGAATTTGAGACTGAATCACCTACACGAAAGTGGCTTTTGCATATCACTTTGTTAATGATCCAGTTTACCTGGATCAAATCTAGTCACGTGTAAGAAACTGGAGAACAGCAGAGCTTATCATGGGAAACCAACTTTAATCTTCGTGCTATGTAAACCCTCCACTATTAAAGCAAGGGAAACACCCATCAATACTAATCAGACAGGTCTTCAAAGAAGTTAGACCCCATTAGTACAGAACTTTCAAATCTTGAAAAATTGTAATGGCTGCCAAATTAAATAAATTAAATAATTTATTTTTTCATTTCATTTGAATACTGCCCCATAGCCAAAGCTCTCTGGGCGGTTTACAACAATTAAAACATTAAAAACAAATATACAAATTTAAAAACACATTTTTTAAAAACAATTTAAAAACACATGCTAAAATGCCTGGGAGAAGAGGACAGTCTTAACCTGGCGCCGAAAAGATAACAGTGTTGGCACCAGGCACACCTCGTCAGGGAGATAATTCCATAACTTGGAGGCCACCACTGAGAAGGCCCTCTCCCTTGATGCCAGCCTCTGAGCTTCCCTCCGAGTAGGCACCTGGAGGAGGGCCTTTGATGTTGAGCTTAATGTACGGGTGGGTTCGTGTTGGGAGAGCCGTTCCATCAGTTATTGCGGTTGCAAGCCATGTAAGGTTTTATAGGTTAAAACGAGCACCTTGAATCGGGCTTGGAAACATACAGGCAGCCAATGCAAGCGGGCCAGAATAGGTTTTATATGTTCGAACTGTTACCAATCCGGTCACTGCATTTTGCACAAGCTGCAGTTTCCAAATCATCTTCAAAGGCTGCCCCATGTAGAGCGCATTGCAGTAATCTAACTTGGAGGTTATCAGAGCATGGACAACTGAAGCCAGGTTATCCCTGTCCAGATAGGCCATAGCTGGGCCACCAACCGAAGTTGGTAGAAGGCACTCTGTGCCACCGAAGCTACCTGAGCCTCAAGTGACAGAGATGGTTCTAGGAGAACCCCCAAGCTACGAACCTGCTCCTTCAGGGGGAGTGCAACCCCATCCAGGACAGGTTGGACATCCACCATCCGGTCAGAAGAACCACCCACTAACAGCATCTCAGTCTTGTCTGGATTGAGCCTCAGTTTATTAGCCCTCATCCAGTCTATAGTCGCAGCCAGGCACCAGTTCAGCACATTGACAGCCTCACCTGAAGAAGATGAAAAGGAGAAATAGAGCTGCGTGTCATCAGCATACTGATGGCAATGCACTCCAAAGCTCCGGATGACCGCACCCAATGGTTTCATGTAGATGTTGAATAGCATGGGGGACAGAACTGACCCCTGCGGAACCCCATACAGTCCAGGGTGCCGAGCAATGTTCCCCAAGCACCACTTTCTGGAGGCGACCCGCCAAGTAGGAGCGGAACCACCGCCATGCAGTCCCTCCCACTCCCAACAGCCAGTCTTCCCAGAAGGATACCATGGTCAATGGTATCGAAAGCCGCTGAAAGATCAAGAGAGATCAAATAATGCATTTGGTGAGTAATGCGTTTGGGCTCCCTGTGGGAGGAAGGACAGGAGATAAACTTAATAAATAAATAAATACATGTTAAACTTCCTTGCTTCTTCTTTAAGAACTGTAGAAGATTTTTCAAGCTTTATTTAATGCTTGAAATATGCCTTGTTTTGCAGGGCGAGCTACATAAGAAAGAAATGGAGTTGAATCTTGAAAAAGAGCAGAATAAGCGTCTCTGGGATCGGGACACTGGGAGCAGCATCACCATTGACCACTTGCGGAGAGAACTGGACAACAAAAACATGGAACTGCAGCGCATGGATTCTGTCGTGAAGTCCATGAAAATGGAGTGCCAGGGACAAATGGAACGTCAGGTCAGAAAAGGTGGCCCGTGCTGAGAACAATATAAGTGCCCCCCAACCAAAGGGAAACATCCACTTTGCAGATTCTATAGAAATGCCTCTCAAGTTCCTGATTGCCAAGTGATGGTATATAACCCCTTGAATTCACTCTTATACCTGCAGAGGGTTACTTTTTAGAGCATGGAAGATTAAGAATTTGCCTGCTCTCTGAGGGGCCCACTCTCTGTGTATTGTTCAGGGCATGCACAGAGCAGGCACTCATGCAGGGACATAACGGGTGGCCTTCTCTGATAGCAGGTCATTCTTCTGCATCAGGAGACAGTGAACGATGTGACCACACCAGATATAGAGCTGAAGTTGGTTGGTTGGAAGCAGGGATCCAGAAGCTCCGTGGGCGTGTCGATGGAAAGGGATCACGCCAGTATTATTTCATCTACATTGGCTTTCAATTGTTTTCTGGGCCCAATTCAAGGTGTTGGTGTTAACCTTTAAATCCCTATACGGTCTTGGCCCAGTTTACCTGAAGGAGCGCCTCCAGTACCACAAATTAAGCCGCTCGACCAGATCAGCCACGCAGGGCCTTCTCTCAGTCCCACCAACGAAAACAGCTAGGCTGGTGGGGACTGGAGAGAGGGCATTTTCAGTGGCGGCCCCCACTCTCTGGAACTCCCTCCCATTCGATCTTCGCCATGCCCCTTCGCTGGATACATTTCACCGAGCCTTAAAAACTTGGCTCTTTGGACAGGCCTTCGGGATTTCCGGGGTGGGCTAATTTTTCTGTGATTGCTTTGTAATTATTCATTGATTGCCCTAAATGATTTTATACTGCTGCATTAGTGTTGACTGCATTGTATTCTATTTTGTATTATATTGTATTTTATTGAATTTTAATGTGTACGTCACCTAGAGTGGCTCTGGCCAGATAGGCGACACAAAAATTAAATTTATTTTTATTATTATTATTAATGACACTGTGAGGGAAGGACTTTCAGGTATTTGGGAAGAGGGGTTGACTCAGAACAGATAGTTAGCTTGATGGGCGCTGAGAAATGTCATGGAGGAGACAAGGAAAGGGGAACCCCCCCCCCCCCGGCTACCTAGAAGTATAACCAAAAATGCAACTGTGGTTTCAGTCCAGGATCTTGCTTTGCCACAGAGGACTGCTATGGCTACCAGTTGTTCAAAGCTTGCTATTCACGGTCCTATTAAAAGGGAAGCACTGACTGGGAATATGTGAGTTACGAAAGAGGCACTGGGAGTGACCAGGTGATGAGGATGTCCTGCACAGGTACTCTAGGCAAAGGGTTCACTGGAGGAAAAAGTGAAGAAAAGCATCAAAGCCACTCCTCTGTTCCAAGACTCTGGGGAGGAGGAGAAGAATACTGTCTTGAACCCACATGCTCTGCAGCCCAAAATAGACCCCCCCCCGCTGCAATTATACTTAAGTTTGTAATAAGCTCCCTTGACAGGGCAAAAGCGATTGGAAAATAACTTTCCTTTGTTCAGATGTCTGCAATTAAAGAAAAGAACGAAAGCATAGAGAAGGTGGCCTCCATGACTAGCCAGCAAGAGTCAACCAAAGAAATGCTCCGCAAAGTCGTTGAGGAGCTGACGGAAAAGAAGGTGAGCTTGGAGTCCGCAGAGAGGCAAGTGGCAGAGCTGACGTCGTGCCTGCAAGAGAAGGAGAGGGTGATCGAGGCAACCAACGAGGAGGTCCAGAAGCTCCGTGGGCGTGTGGATGGGAAGCTGCAGGAGCTTCAGCAACTGAAGAGTGAAGGCAATCATCTGCGGAGCCTGCAGTCGGACTGCGAGTCCTTGAAGCTGCAGCTGACGGAGAAGGAGAAGGTGATAGAGATCCTGCGGAAGCAAGTTGACAACATGACCCAGATTGTAGGCCAGCATGGTCGGGCGGCTGGGGCCATGGAGATGGAAAAATCCCAGCTCTTGAAAGAAGTCAATGACAAGAAACTGGAACTCCATGAACTTAAGGTGTGTATGTTTCACTGTGTGCAGGAGGCTGGTGTGGATTGAGGGTCAAGACTTTTTAAAGAGAAATCTTTTCCTCTGGTCATAATCTTAGGACCAGAAAAAAAGACCAGAAGAACTAGCTTTAAATAAGGATTAAATTCACAGACCAAGTACAGCTAAAAAGAGAGCTTCCTTCTCAGGTGCACTAGAGCTCTGATCATGTGTTTGCAAGTTGTTGGAAACAAAAAAGGCAGAGCCCATCGTCAACGTCATGCTTTGTGTATGAGTTTCCCAAAAGCAGCAGTCCGGCAGCTACGGGGAACAGAATGCCTGATTGGATGCTCATTAATCTGGTCTAGCATGGCACTTTCTATGTTATGTCCTTAGTGCAGCCTTTGCCCTCCGAGTGCCCTCCAGATGTTTGGGACTACAACTCCCATCAGCCCCAGCCAGCGCAACTGACAGGACCCGTAGTCCAAAACAACTGGAGGGCACCAGGTTGGCGAAGGCTACCTTAGTGTGTGGGTTAAACTGGCCCTTCCCACTCTTGATTTTGCCTGTTTGGATGATCGGAAATTTAACTGTGTATTCAGATGACTCTATTGTCTGTAAGGGTTCTGGGGTCTTGAATCAGGGATTTGAGCAGCCCGACCCAGACACCTTATTCTCTGCCCTGCTACGGCAGTTTTTGAGAGGGAACAGCTGGCCTGCAGTCTGCTGCACTTGAGTACCACCACTGCAGATGGCCTGAGAATGGTATTGCAACTACTAGCTCATCAGTGGTAAGGTGATATCGTAGCAAATGGGGTATCACCTGGCCATACTAAGGCTAACTCTGACCTGTCTTCTCAGATTTGAGCAACTTGTCATTTGGGCAAAGACTGTGCTACCTTTCCACTGCTGTTAAAGCAATGCGCCTTTTCCTGTTCTGTTCTCAAGTTTAGAAATAATAATTTTCTGATCACCTGCAACAAGTAAGAATTGCTTTCCGAGAGACCTGCTATGGAGGGAGGTTTTGCAGCAATTGTGCTTTTTCCCCTCTTTTAGGCCACAAATGCCTTCACGTAGCCATGTGGAGGTCAAATGAGCTAGTCAGGCTGTTTGTGGGCTTGTAGGCTTTGTGGCAGGGCATTTTTTAAAGGAGTGTACTGGGTGTCCATTTTTTCATCCGGATGGGTTGCACGTGGAAGTCTCTGTACCATGTACAAACCCTGACATCTGGACTGTGAAAGTGATTCAAACTAAAAAAGAAACAGGAATACAGTATTTACACAAGTTAGCAGCCTAGCAAAATTCTTGGTAGCCTGCCCACCGCCATTAAATACAACAATTAAAAAGCAAATTAAATTAAAAACTGCTACTTATGATCCATGTCCTGCTGTAGCAGAATTCTTATCAATAAAGAACAAAGATCCAGAGAACCAGACATCACAGTGTACAGGGAGAGAGATTTTGTTAAGCAGTTTTTTAGAAATACTGGTGATTTGTAATAGCCCTAAGAACTATTGTGTAGTGTGTCCCTAGGTTCTACTGTTTCTATTCAGTATCACTAGCATTTCATACCTCTAGTCAGAGTTTCAGTGGCTTCCAATCTGAATTTGTGTTCTTGGTTCATTGATTAAATGTTATGTGTCCATTTGTGACCACTGGGTGTCCAAAGCTAGGACTGGGAGTCCATTTGGACACACAATTATTACTTTACAAATGCCTTGTTTTGTAGACTTCATTTACAAGGTTACCAATGTAATGTTATAATCAGGGAGCATAAGGGAGAATGAGCTTGTTTTATCTAGATTTCACAGGACAAGAAAGACATGCGGATTCGTGAGCTGGAGGCCATCCTGAGTGAGATGGAACTGGAGAAGGTGAAACTGATGAACACGAGCTCTGAGAGGCTCCGGGCACTGAAAGAGATGAAAATGGAAAGAGAAGAACTCGTGAACGAAATAAAAAGCAGTCGCATTGAGCTCGCTACGCTTGCAGGTATAGACGGTCAGACTTGATATTATTCTTTGGCTTTCATCTTTCTTTTGGTCATCTTAACAGCTAAACAGTGTGTGCCCGCAGGAGCACTGGATTGGCTCTGCCGGCATATTTGCACTGCACCATTCTCGCTGCTGCCTTGCCCCCCCCACTGTGTCCCAGTATGCGGCAGCAACTCAGCCAGAGGTAGGTTAGGTGAGTGGCATAGCCCCACCCAGAGTTTGGAAAAGTTATTTTTTTGAACTACAACTCCCATCAGCCCAATCCAGTGGCCATATTGGAAAGAGGAAAAAAACAGATCGGTAAAAGCAGCAGTTTGTGGACAAAGAACCGACTCGAATCAATACCATCCTGTTAGGTCGATGGAACACTTTCAAACTGGCACCAGCCAACAGATCTCAGCCCTAGCACATCCACACCATACATTTAAAGCACATTTAAAGCATGTGGCTTTCTCCAGACTCACGGGAACCGTAATTTACCTCTCACAGAGCTATAGTTTCTAGCACCCTTAACAAACTACAGTTCCCAGGATTCTTTGGGGAAAACCATGTACTTTAACTGTATGGTATGGATGTGACCATAGAAAATTGGAGATCTGCACTTAAAAAATAGAACCAGGAAAATCTGAGTGACAATAGGCCAGCTGCAAATGTTCCCTTCCTGGGCAAGGTTATTGAGCAGATGATTACCGACCAACTCTAAGCACTCTTGAATGAGAGTGATTTTCCAGATCCATTTCAATTGGGGTTCAGAGCCAGTTTTAGCACTGGACTCTATGGTATTTCTTTTAGTAGGAGGAATTGAATCAAGCCTTCCTCTCCTGCAGGAAGCATCCATTTCCCATCCAACCTTCCATAGCACTCTGGATTCCCTTCCTCCCTCTCACACCAGCAATGTTCTCCTCTGTTCCTCACATCCAGCACGCTACCTTTCTCCTTCTCTGCTTTAGAATGGTAACGTACACACTCTGGTAGTAGGAAAGTGCATGCAAAAATTCCCAGGTTCAGTTCATGGCATTTCTACTTAGAGGAATCTTGGGTAACAGGACTTGCAGTGCCATCTTGCAAAGCCACTGCAAGGTGAACAAATGATTTGACATAGGATAGCTTCATATGAAGACTTGGTTGGAAGGCAAAGCATCTGAACACTTGGATTGCGAGTGATGCAGCAGAGACCCCTTTGCTTGCCTCGGCACATTGGCTGCAGCTCTCCAGCAGCCCCAGAAACTGATGGGGGCTGCTGGATCAACATGGCGGCCTCCCAACTTGTCTCCCAACAACTGCTTCTCTGCCTTTGGACCTTGTCTCACTTCCTCCTTCCCAGTGATCACAACCCATTACATCAGTGGAAGGAAACCGTTTTCAGCCTGAGGGCCACATTCTTTTCTAGGCAACCGTCTAGATGCCAGGGATGGGTAGAGTCAGAATCAAAAGTGGGCGTAGCAACAAATGCTAATTTTATGCTTGTACAGGATTGTTTCTGTACACACTCATGCATCCCCCACTGTCCACCAGGCATGAAAAAAGCATTATCAGATAAAACAGTATGTAGCCAGGTAAAAACACCCAAGGAAGGTGCACACAGCAGGGCTGGTGAGGGGTGTGTGTGGCAAGGGGTGTAACCTGGGGAGAGTCTTAAGGGTAGAGAGGCCTGGGGGGCTGCATTCAGCCCCTGGACCCGAGAGTTCCCATCCCTCCACTACATGCTCCAGCTGCCTATTGCAAGTCCTGTCTCCCTCCTTGCCTTCTACCTATCTACCCCGGATCCTCTCTTAACATTTGCTCAGGAACTGATCCATCTCTGATTCCACCCTTGGTCCAGTTCTACCTTCTGCTTGGCACTGGCATGTGAAACTTCAAGTACTGCGTCTCTCTAACTGGTCCCTGAGACATATTGTTATGGGATGTGGGGATTGAGATGAATGATTTCTATGAGTCCCCTTCCAGCCTGTAACCATAAATCTGGAAGTGGCATCTGCAGTGCAAGAAACCTGCTCTACCGGTCAGAATAGTTTCCTTTGTTAATCTAATAGAGTGGCCAAATGGTTTGTAAGCTGATGCACCTGTCAAGTACCCCCATTAACAAGTGTAAGAATTGGCTGGGACAGCAATGTGGGCCATTAAGAACACTTTCAGGAAAGAGGCCTCCCCTCCCCAACAAGGAAGTAGTTTTGCGTGTCTGTGTTAGAGTTGATCTGAGGAAAGACTGGGAGCCGAAAACAGACAGAGAGGCTTGCTTGCTTTCTGAAGGGACCCCAAAGCTATGGGCCTTGGGAGCAAGTTCTGATGGACTGGTAATGCTGCGAACCCCTCTATATTATGCTCAGGTTGTATATATGTGTAAATAAAAAAACATATGTCCTATAAGACACCATAGTCTCTGCTGACCTTCATTCCAAGGAAACACGTTCATTTCATTCACATGTATTCAGCGATGTGATTTCATTCTGGCTCTTATACCCTACAGAGGAATCCGATGGTGTAAAGAGCGACTACCGGGAAAAAAGTGAAGAGATGGAAACTACTGTGAACAAACTGAGAGTACAGCTGAAATCCGCTCACATTGAACTGGAGCAAACCCGGGCCACTTTAAAGACTATGGAGGGGTCCGATGGCCACGGTAATCGTGGAAGTGATATTTTATTTTATTATAGAATTCTTTCCTTTTGCAAACAGGCAGAACTTGTAAACCTGTTTTATTTCTTCATTTGGTATTTTTAATGCAGATTTTCACATGGGAAAAATACCGTGGACAACACTGAATCAAACTGAGCATTCAATGTAGGATTGCAAAGCCGCAAACTTTGATGGAACTGATGAACCTTGAAGCTAGAGATGATCAGAATCAATGATTCCCAAATAGTTAATGGGCATATCTACACTAGAGACTTTAGTGGTTTAATAGTCTTTCCCTGTCTCCTGGGAAAGCTGAAGGGAGTGGAACAGAGATCTCTAACAAAGATTTCTCAGTATTCTCACCAAACTACAATTCCCAGGTTTCTTTGGGGGAAAGCCGTGACTGGTAAACTGGAATGAAACCACTATAGGTTTGTAGTGTAGATGGGCCTTGTTTACAAAGGGGACTCAGCAGTGGAATTTATTCTTATTCTGACCCCACAAATAAATTCCAACACTTAGCTGGCATGCTAAATGCACCTCTTAACCTTGAGCTTTGACACCTGAGACGTCTTTTCAGGACTCACCCTTTCCAGTGACCAGTTTGTTCTGTTTTTAATATTGTATTTTAAATTGTTGTAACCCATCCTGGGACCTGCTGGTGAAGGGTGGGTAATAAATAAATGTAGTAGCAGCAGTATTTATTTATTTATTTATTACATTTATACCCCACCTTTCTTTTCATGATAGAAACCCAAGGCGGCTTACATATGGTTCCCAGGTGGTCTCCCATCCAGGCACTGACCAGACCTGATCCTGCTTAGCGTCAGCAGGGAACTGGCCTCATGTGCCTTCAGACCACAGCCTTGCCCAGAACTAGAAGCCATATTGCCTGTCTCTACTAAAAATTCAGGGTAGTATCCAACAGATGCTTTCCATCAGCGCAAGGATTTCCATTTGCGCAATGGAACTTCCCCCTCCTTCCTCCCATATGCCCCCTAAATCTGTTCTGGTGATTCCCCCAACCCTCTGGAGTAGGTTTGGGTAGGGCACAGGATGGGCATCGGGAGAAGAGGGGGGAGGTTTTGTTACACAAGCTGCAATCCTTGCACTGATGGTACAATTTAACTGGATGCCGCCCCTAGCATATTTCCCACAAGGAATTTCTTAAACTTTGTTGTTGAAACAAGATGCCACTAATGCATTGGAAATCTTGTCTTTTATAGCAATGAAAGTTGCAATGGGAATGCAGAAGCAGATCACAGCCAAGCGAGGACAGATCGATGCTTTGCAGAGCAAGATTAAGTTCTTGGAGGAAGCAATGACCAACGCAACTAAGGTCAAAACTAATAAGATATTTAACTCAGATAAATGTGTCCCAGTAGAAAGGCCAGGCCAAATTCTAACACATCAAAATCACACTAGAATGTGAGGTTTTGGTGTAAATCAGCCTCAAATGTATGTCGGGAAGATTCTTATTTTAAAAAGAATGACATTTACTCAATTTAGGCTGCAATCCAATACACACTTACTAGGGAGTAAATCCCATTGAACATAGTGGATCATACCTTTGAGTAGACATGTTTTGGATTGCACTGTTTGCTCATTATTATGTTTCTTAAACTTCCCTTTCACAAATCCCATTGAGCTTAATATATCTTAGGGAGGCCCTTATGTTGTCTTAGGATAGGCCCTTATGTTTATTAAAAAAAACCCTTGGGGTACTTTTCCCTGTGAAGTGATATAGCAGCATTTGCTGGAAGAGTATTGTCTTTTTTTTTATCATTAATTTTTATTCAAATTTTCAAAGACAAAAAACAAAACAAAACAAAAATAATTAAACAATAAAATAAAATGTTGACTTCCGATTTGTCGCAGATCCGTTATAAGTCTACAATATATAACAATCCTGTCTCCTAAATTATATTATAAAATCACTTTCCTCCAGTAGTTATCTTAATTAATCATCAAATCTCATAAACATTACTTTATTCTTTCCACAAAAAGTCAAAGAGAGGTTTCAGTTCCTTGAGAGATATATCTTTCAATTTTTCTCCAAATAAACATGTCGATTAATCCATCTCGTTCAAATCTGTTAGGTCCAATAATTTCAATAGCCATTCTTCCATTATCAATGTTAATTCCATCTTCCATCTTCAATAATCCTGTTAAGTCCAATAATTTCAGTAGCCATTCTTCCATTATCAATAATCCTGTTAAGTCCAGTAATTTCAGTAGCCATTCTTCCATTATCAGTATCCCATATTAATCTTGCTGTCATAGCCATAGTCATATAATAAGAGTCTGATGGGAATTTCCTTTATCACAAATATTTCCTTGCCATCAATTCTGAATATGTTGCTGAAATATTGTTGTAAAGTCATATCTCTGTTCTTCTTTTTTACAAAATGCACTGGCTCATCTCTTAAGAACTTTTCCATTGTCACATATCTGTAGTTAATTCCATAGATTTTTTCTATGTCAAGCTCCATCACATCATTCCAGTCCAAAAAAATTATCCAAGACAGTGATAACTTTATCTCTAATATCTTCATTAATTTCTTCAGAGACAACGTTGAATTCCAAACAGTAAACTTTGTTTCTAATATCCATAAACTCCAGATCTTTTTCCAATTCCACATTTGTTCCAATCTCCAGGGCTTGTATCTTCCCTTTAATTTTTCTTTTCTCATCTCTAATCTCATAAATCCCCTCTCTCACAAGATCCCCTATTTCTTTAAGCTCCTGCGTCATTTTGCCAAATTCAATTTTCATCTCCTGTCTACCCTGTCTCAGGGTTTGTTTTGTTATCTCAATCTCATCCATTATTTTCTGAAACATAATTTCTTCCATGGTCTCATCCACTTTCCTGATTGCCATTCTTAAAACCACAAAAACAAAAATTATTTCAGCCACAATTGGGTTAATATTCCAGGCTTGATGACATCACAGTGTAGACATACAGCCTGCCTTATCTCTTATATGTTCAGGAATACAAAACAAATTTAGTTCCCAGCTTCAAAACAGTTAGTGGCATCGTGAACAAGTAGATTCGTCAAAATGAAATAGACCAAAGAGAAAATAGTCCCAGACATATAATACTCCAAAGTTCATAAATCAAATTTATTTATTTTTTTCCCTCCTCGAAATAGAAATCCCTCTTCCGTTTGTATCTTTAGAATGCACTTCCAGGCCAGCTTTTTGCAATAAAAACAAAGATAGGCTTTTTCAATTTCTTTCCTCCTTAATTTCGTGAATAAAAGAGAAGAGTTATAACTCACCCAGAAATTCTTTATAGCTGATTCATTGACAAATCTCTTTTTGCTGCAACGATTTAAACCAAGTGAAAAAAAATAGAAAGAAGGATGCTTGCCTGTTAAAGTCCGTTTTTCTTTGAAGAAAAGATAAACGTGTCGCTTAATCAGTTAGAGCTTGTTGGAAGTCCGTCCGGCATTGTTGGCTGAACCTTCTCTCATAAATTAATGAAATCCAGTCCTCCCAACAAAAACAGGCTTTAGTGGTTAATCTCTACGTTTCTCCCTGCCCGGGAGAAAATCTTTACCAGTCAAAAAGAACGTTCTGACTGATTTTAAAACTGAAAAAGCTTCTTCTGAGACGAGAGCTCATCTCAAAAAGCAGGCACAAGCGAAGTCACCCTTCCCGGAAGTCGCTGGAAGAGTATTGTCAACATACATAGATTGTTTGCATGAAACCTGCAGAGAAATATGTTTCTTTGGCTAATAGAAAGGAAAGGAGATCAAACTGATAGGGAGTTTGAAACAAAACAGTGTGCCAATATTATGGTAATTTTTACAGGGAAATTTGGGGATTTGCCTAGTCACATATTTCAGTATTGATTTCTGTATGTAAATTTGCTCAATCAAATTTTGAATTAGGCCACTGATCATGTCCAGCTAGAGTATTTAACCTATCAATAGTGCCATACAGTCACAAAATTCAGATCAGCTTCCATGTGTCACACCACAGAAGTGGGGTCATTGCCCATTTGATCATAATCTGACTAAATTTCATCAAATTATTATCAGAAATTTTGAAATCAAAATCCAATGCTGTGTTTGCCTTTTGTTCAAATTCTTGAAAGATTTCCATTATCAGCTCTGTTTTATTCTTTCCACTTTGTCCATCTAGGAGAAACATTACCTGAAAGAAGAGAGAAATAAATTAAGCCAGGAATTGAGCTGTATGGCTTCTTTAAACAACAAGATGGCAGGAGAGCTGGAGATTCTTAAGTCACAAGATAAACGCTTAAGAGAAAAACTTGCTACCATGGAGGCAGCTCTGGATAAAGTATGCTTCCTCAGTCTGCCTTTTCATACCATCCTGTTACTGGTCCTCCTGTTAGGCAGAGGGCAGGTTTGGGGAGTCATTTTACAAGTGCCACGTAACGTTTGTTCCCCTCATGAGAAATTAATCTTTTAGTGTGGCAGGGCCTATTCTCTAGAACTTCCTGCCTGTTGACATTAGGCAGGAGCCTTCATTATATATTTTTTGACGCCTGCTCAAAACTTTTTTTGTTTAGGCAAGCCTATCCAAACATGTAATTTTATTGTGCACTTTTGTTTTTAACATTATTGATATTAATCTATAGTCTCATAATTGTATTATGTCAACTATTTTTATTACCATGTTTAATGAATATTGTATGCTGTTTTATATAAACCACTTAGAGATTTTTTTCTTGATTAAGCATTATATGCATATTGCTAAATAAATACGTTAAAGGAAGTTAAAGTTCTGCACAAACCTAGGCTAAGTCCCTACCTCCACACACAACTTTTGCAGGACTTTGACCCAAGGCTAATTGTGCACGCAGGATACAAAGCAGCCAAAGTTAAGCATATAAATAACTGCTTCCTTGTTAAATCAATAAATCAACTTAAAAAGTGATTAACTTTGGAAGGATTGTGGCTCCTAATGTTTGGAAAAATAATTGCAAACAGAAATAGATGTGGTGGCCACTGTCTTGCTTGCCCATTTCTTCCGCTTGCATCTCAAACACCTGTGCTTAGGTGTTCCATTGATAGCAGTTTTTGCTACTAGGTAAGGATCAAATGAGACACGATGGTGGCCTCAACATCTGTTTGTCAGATGTCTCCCCTGTTCACATAGAAATCAGGGAAGGATGTCTGATTTTAACAACCAAGGGGATATGTGGGAAGGGGGGGGAGTTAAACCCTGCAGTTGGTCACCCAAACTCCATTTTCCTTCAGCCCAGCTTCAATACCAGCAGTGATCCAATCTGGGAGAAAAGTGCCTATGGCAATGGAATCCTATTTCTGTGTCAAACTAGACGTGACATTTGCTGCAGCTGTTTATTCTTCACAAATAGTCAGCGCAGGGGGCTGCATGGCTGAGGCTATGGCACACAGGCTTTAATTCTTTGCCTTCATCGAGATCCCAGTTGGAATTCACACACACACACATACCCCTTCTGTTCATAACGGGGAGAAGTGCATAATCTAGCCCTCAGATTTGCATCCTGCTGGAGAGCTGTCCTGTAGGTTAGGGACCAAGGAGATCAAGATAATGGAAGCTGACTCGCAAAGGAGCCACTGAGCAATAAACATGGGCTGACACCAGCTCTCCAGGATTTCAGAACAAAGTCTCTGCCAGCTCTACCTGGAGATGCCGAGGATTGAACCTGGGATCTTCTGCATGCAAAGCAGATGCTCCACCACTGAGCTAGAGCCCTTCCCTAAAGTCAGCTCTTCTCCCTGTACCTCCATTTTGAGGTTAAAATCAGGAAAAACTTCCTAACTGTTAGAGCCATACGACAATGGAACCAATGACCTAGAGAGGTAGTGGGCTCTCTGACACTGGAGGCCTTCAAGAGGCAGCTGGACAGCCATCTGTCAGGAATGCTTTGATTTGGATTCTTGCATTGAGCAGGGGGTTGAACTCGATGGCCTTGTAGGCCCCTTCCCCTCTGTGATTCTATGTTGCCACCCCTGCTATCCATGTGAATGGAGCCTATACCAGATATCTAAAAACAAGCCTGGCCGCTGCCATCATATCTGGGTTGGGCTTTGGCAACCATGATCCCAAACAGGACAGTGTTTTTTTTAGGTTTCTTGAAAAACGTCTGTGGATTTACCAAGCAAAACTCTTTAAGCATTCTAATCAAACATTGCTGCCACAAAACAAAGTTCCATCATAAAGGCAAATAATCTCCAACATCATCCCACACAGGCATCTATGCAGTTTGCAGAATGTCAGTGCATTATGCAGCGGCAGGAGCAGGAAGTGATGCGCTTCAAGCTTCAACACACTTTGGATGTAAAAGTAAGTCTTCTGCTTCATTGAGGTGTGCTAGGAGCATACCCTTTATAAATAATTGTATTTTTCAAAAACAGACTGTCTTTTACCAGGACATTCTTAGGGTATGCCTACTCTAGCCAATTATTGGGCATTTTATCCCAAAACATATTGTGGGGAGGCAGCTTGGAGTCCCATATCCTGTCTTCCTCAGCACTTCCACCAGTGAAAGCAGAGCGTGGAAAAATTACTTTTTTTAAACTACAACTCCCATCAGCCCCAGCCAGCATGGCCACTGGATCGGGCTGATGGGAGTTGTAGTTCAAAAAAGGAACTTTTCCAAGCTCTGGGTGGAAGTTAGTGCCTCGTAACATACCTAATAATGAAACTTATATTGACTTTCCTGCAACATTGCTTCTGCATAAATACGTATGTTTCATTGCCCTTCTCTCCTTCTGTATCATACTTTTTTTTTTTAATTTCTTAAACCTTTTTGTTCATATCTGCACCTCGTATATCCCCGGATACTTCTCAATCCTTTCATGTCCAAATAAAACATACCCTATCAAAGTTGTCAAAGGAAAGAAAGCATCATCTCACTCATTTGGCATTCAAGCAACAAGAACTACTTATGTTTGATCCAAAGAACGGCAATAACCCTAGAGAAAGAGGGGCAAACTAAAGGCACATGAGGCCAGCTCCCTGCTGAAGCTAAGCAGCGTCAGGTCTGGTCAGTGCCTGGATGGGAGACTGCCTGGGAACCATATGTAAGCCGCCTCGCGTTTCATGAAAAAAGAAAGGCGGGGTATAAATGTAATAAATAAATAAATAATAAATAAACAATGGAACATGCCCATAGACATCCTACCTCTTCTTATGTAGAGTTGCATGTTTTAAGTGTATTTATTTACCATATACTCTAGGCTGCTTTCGGAAGAAAGAATGAAATTTAATATTAAGATATAATGCAATGTTTACAATGCAACAGCAAGATACAGCCTTTAAAAAAACACCTTTAATTTCTAGCAGCAGAAAAATAAAACAAATCAGCAGCCCAGAAGGTCAAGTGAAGTGTATGTATTTGTCCTGATTTCATCTTCTGCAGTATCAGCATACAGTAGTATTTCAGGATTATTACATAACCATTACTGTTCTACAAGGAGTACAAAAATTATCATTTTGTTGTTCTTGTTATGTGCCTTCAAGTCGATTACGACTTATGGTGACCCTATGAATCATTGACCTCCAAAGCATCTGTCGTGAACCGCCCTGTACAGATATTGTAAGTTCAGGTCTGTGGCTTCCTTTATGGAATCAATCCATCTCTTGTTTGGCCTTCCTCTTTTCCTACTCCCTTCTGTTTTTCCCAGCATTATGGTCTTTTCTAGTGAATCATGTCTTCTCATGATGTGTCCAAAGTATGATAACCTCAGTTTCATCTTTTTATCATTAGCACTTGTAAAGGGGAAAAGAAAGTACTGGAAGGGCCGAAGTTTCTAAACTTGACCACATTTTATTTTGAAGAAAAAGCGGCTACAGCACCCCAATTCAGAAAGTCCCAGTTCCCGAATGTGCTGCTGACTCCCCACTGCCCCCCAGTTACTATTTGTCTCTAAATGTGCTGTTTGCAGTAATCAGCAACTTGGGATGGGGGACTGCTCCTGCAGAGGGGGAAGAGAGATGTGTAGTTTGGCCCAGAGCTGGCACCTGAGTTTGCTGAAGAGCCTAGTCCCTGTATTTATGTCTCTATTAACTAGCCCAGCATTAATGCTGCAGAGCTGTTGTTGATTTGGGGGCTGTCTGTAAGCAAGGACACGCCTAACGTTTCTTCCGTGGCTTTCCATTTTGGATACTTTGCCCTCTGAAAACAAACTTCATTTTGCTTACTCAGAAGTTCCTTCTTCCACAGGAGCTGCAGGGGCCGGGATATCTGCTGGGCTGCTCTTCAGTGAAGCCGCGCCATTCATCCTTGCCTCACTCCCACTCATCTAGCGCGCCGTCATCCCAAGCCTTTGCCGGCCACATCTCTCTTGTAAGTAACATGGCTCAGGCTCACAGAACATCACTGAAAGTCATCCCCTCCCCCAAAAAAAGAATCCTGAGAACTGTAGTTTACCCCTCACAGAGCTACAATTCCCGTATTTTATTTGAATTCCTGTCACTGAGTTCGTGAGACCTTTTATATGCAAAGAGTGCCTCAAGACTGCCAGTATTTTGTGTAAAGTATTCAAGCACATACTGGAACTTTAGGTTTGTGCAGTTAAAGTGGATTAAAGTGCTCTGTCACCCTAGCACAACAAATCCAATTTTTTAAAAATGGACTTTTTGCGGTTTGGAAAGTGATGGAGAAATGCATTGAAAAATGTGGGATGAACAAATGATTAACACAGGGATGGGGAACCTCAGGCCCGGGGCCAAATGTGGCCCTCCGGTCCTCTCTGTGTAGCCCTTGGGACTCTACTCAGGCCATGCCCCCCTCCCAGGCCAGGGCCCTTCTCTCCAAGCCACCACCTCTCACCATTCCTACTTTGCATCCTCCTTGAGTGTGTTTTTGCCCTTCTAGAGTATGTCTGAACTCTGATAATGCTGCTGGCTTGCCCTGATGGAGCACAGTGAGAGAAGAGTGAACATATTAATGTAAATTGTTCCACCCACCTTTGCTCCTTGCCCCACCCACCACTAGCATGTAGCCCTTGGAGGGCTGCCTTAGAAGGCTATGCGGCCCTCATGGTGGAAAAGGTTCCCCACCCCTGGCCTAATGGGAAGACATGTAAACACTGCAAGCAGATCAGGGCGAATGTTCATCGTCACAGAACTGCCTCGCATACGAATCAGAACAAATGCTCAATAAAGGCTGGCCACAGTATAACCACTGGGCAGGGAACTTAGTATGAAGGCTCAATAAATAGATCCTGCCCCTCCATTAGATTTCTAGGGGAGCCCCTAATGCCATAGCACTGGATTTATCACAGAGAGCAAGCCAAACCTCTGTAGCCACTTCCAGATTGTCACTATTTTGTGGGTGGGATTCAACCACATATTGAAATATTCAGGTTACAACCCGCTTCCCCCCTCCAATCCAAAATCAGGCTTTTTGCAGTAAGGAAAGTGATGGGGAAATGCACTATGAAGTGTGCAATAACGATTACTTGAGTCGGCATCATGCACTCTCCCTGCAAACAAATCAGAACAAATGCTTACTGCAAACTCTGGGCAAACATGTCAGGATGAATGCTCAGTAAACAGTCATCTGGAAGCAACCGGTGCCTCTTTCAAGCCCTGTTTCAAGACTGCCATCATATTGTTACTTTTTACACATCTTCATGGCATCACTTCCGGCCAGGAGATGGGGGAAAGACCTGGCCCGTTCTAGAAGGCTCTCCAGCTATTTAGGCTGCATTCAGGCATGGTGCTTACTGTGTCAGTTTAACGGATTAAAATGGTCGTGCTTCTGTCCCAATTTCTACAATCCCGTTCACACTGCCGTACCTGTTGTGTTACGGAACCGTCGTTTTTTGGCCAATACACAGTACCAGGATTTTGCGCAACTGTCTTTCATTCTGTTGTCCCTCACCTGTTATACACATGCACACTGTAGTTCCCAGACGTGGGTGTGCATGGGAAAAGGAGGAAGGGAATGCTGCTGCCTGTGCCTATGCTGGAATACTGGTACAATTTTTGTCAAGCAAAATAAATTGGCACATGCCTAAAGGGCGGGAATGCATTGCATGCCAGGATGCTTGTCAGGTGAGTGGCTACAACTAGTGCAAAGCTCCCGCGATTTTCCTGGATCCCAGGCTTGCAAACAAATTATTTCTAGTATTATTTATCACAAAAATTACTGCTAAACTTCCACTAGATTTCTGGAACTGGCTTTTACCTCGTGTGAAAGGTCAAACAGAATGCGCAAATCACCAGGTAGGAAATTGTCAGAATAACAGAATAAACTGCAGTGTGAAAGTAGCCTTAGTTTCTGTAGCAACACATCGCCTGCACTTTCTCATAGCTGTAGTTATGCAAAGGCCCTTTCTCCCAACAAAAAGGATCAGACTTTTTTGGGTTTTTTACAGCCACAGTCACAGAGTGGGGTGGGGGACCAAAAACCTATTTAGCCCAAGCCTAGTCTCATAAGATATTAATTCTCAGTAACTGCATGTCTCCAGATGCCTTTCAAAAACATGAAATGAAACCAGACATTGCCAAACAAATAAACATAAACAAATAAATACTGGGTTTGTTTTGGGGTGTTTCATTATGGATATGAAAAGGCAAAGACATGTTTTCATGGATTTTAAAATGCATATTTCCATTCAGATGCCGTCCAGGTCTAGCTGTGCTAAGGACGACCCGTTGCGAGATTTAAAGCAACTTCTTCAAGAATTGCGATGTACCATTGATGAGATCCCCTCTGCGATTCTCCCCAGAAGAGAAAGTGACAGCGAGACTGACTCACTCATGGAAGGCGCTACCAATACATTGTAAGGATGTGCACACACACCCCGAACATGCCTTCAGAAATGGCTAAAATCTGACTATCAGTAGGTTTGGGCAGTCCCATTTTAGAAATCAATGATTCATAGGCAGGGTTCTGTTTGCTAGTTTTGCCGTACAGCAGGTAGGAGGGAAGGGCGATTGATGTAGCAGATGGACTAGATTAGACTTGAGCTAAATATTTCAAATGAACATAGAATGTGGTCTTCCTCACTTCTGCAGCTCTATGTATAACCCTCATCACTGCCTTTTCTCTTTCCTGGTTTTTGTTCCTTCTCAGACTCCTCTCTTTGGACTTCTTTTCCCTGCATTCTTCTAGACCACTCCCTTCTTCCTAGGCTCTTCAGCTTGCCTTGCCTCACTCTATGATCTTAGCAGCTGAACCACTGGCATCCAGAGATTCCCTTCTGTAACAGGAGGGCAGCTCAGCCAATCACTGACAAAGGCTTAATCACCACCACAAAATCTCTCTAAGTACAGTACTTCAGGGGTGGACAGATCAGGATCTACGGATAGATCTCTGGATGATTTTCAGCAGATCAGCAAGGATTTCTAACACTTGCAACTACAAAATAACTCCCCTCCCCCAAAATTATACTACAGAAGTGAACATAAGAACATAAGAAGAGCCTGCTGGATCAGGCCAGTGGCCCATCTAGTCCAGCATCCTGTTCTCACAGTGGCCAACCAGGTGCCTGGGGGAAGCCCGCAAGCAGGACCCGAGTGCAAGAACACTCTCCCCTCCTGAGGCTTCCAGCAACTGGTTTTCAGAAGCATGCTGCCTCTGACTAGGGTGGCAGAGCACAGCCATCATGGCTAGTAGCCATTGATAGCCCTGTCCTCCATGAATTTGTCTAATCTTCTTATAAAGCCATCCAAGCTGGTGGCCATTACTGCATCTTGTGGGAGCAAATTCCATAGTTTAACTATGCGCTGAGTAAAGAAGTACTTCCTTTTGTCTGTCCTGAATCTTCCAACATTCAGCTTCTTTGAATGTCCATGAGTTCTAGTATTATGAGAGAGGGAGAAGAACTTTTCTCTATCCACTTTCTCAATGCCATGCATAATTTTATACACTTCTATCATGTCTCCTCTGACCCGCCTTTTCTCTAAACTAAAAAGCCCCAATTGCTGCAACCTTTCCTCGTAAGGGAGTCGCTCCATCCCCTTGATCATTCTGGTTGCCCTCTTCTCAACCTTTTCCAACTCGATAATATCCTTTTTGAGATGAGGCGACCAGAACTGTACACAGTATTCCAAATGCGGCCGCACCATAGATTTATACAACGGCATTATGATATTGGCTGTTTTATTTTCAATACCTTTCCTGATTATTGCTAGCATAGAATTTGCTGCACACTGGGTCGACATTTTCATCGTGCTGTCCACTACAACCCCGAGGTCTCTCTCCTGGTCGGTCACCGCCAGTTCAGACCCCATGAGCGTATATGTGAAATTCAGATTTTTTGCTCCAATATGCATAAGAAAGCTTGGGGTACCTAAGAGTGTTTTTGTGCGTGTGGAAGGACTGTGTGATCTACTCAGAACAAATTCCTGGGCTCAGAATTCTTTTAAACTTAAAGCTGTATACACATCATACACTATAAAAGCACATGACTTCCCCCAAAGAATCCTGGGAGCTATAGTTTGTTAAGGGTGCTGGGAACTGTAGCTCTATGAAGGGTAAACTACAGTTGCTAGCATTCTTTGGGGGAAGTCATGTGTTTTACATAGATGGTGTGTAAGCAGCCTTTTGCATCAGGTTCTGGTTGCTGAATCTCAGGATTCTAGACAAAAAAAGCAACCCCAAAGTAGATCCTGGGAGCCTGACGTTTGCCCACCCCTGCATGATATTATAGATAGGCAGCATCTCTGGGCAAAGACCTTGAAATCCTATTTTTATCTGTTTGTTTCAAAACATTCTATTGCTCTTCAGGGTAGGGCACCTCAGGAATTTGAACAAGCACCTATGATGTGGTATTTTCCCCTACCCTCCACCCCATACAGAGACCTTGCAAGCAGAGAATGCATTGGCAGGAGATCACATGAAACTTACAGCAGGTGAGACAATTCAGCCGAGGCACTGAAATTCCTTTGAAGATCAAAGTACTGTGATGCAGCCAGGTAGAAGAAGAAGAAGGATGTATAATGTATTTTTCACATTTAGTATTGCATCTTTTTAACATACAAATTAGTTTTATCAACACTTATTGGTCAGTTGTATGATATTTGTATTATCTTTGAGCATTAATTGCCCACTCCAAATGTGCTCTGGGGACAGCCAACAGATATAGATCCCTCTAGCTTGCATTTTTGCCTTATTACTGGTGCCAAGTTATAGATGTTTCTTGTGCTGCACTGAACACAGCAGAAGCCACACAAAATCAAGAGTCTGCCCTAGAGGCAACTCACTGAGGAGCCCCATTAGGCAGGGATGGGGAACCTTCAGCCTTCCAGATGTTGGTCCTATCACATCGCTCAATGATCCCAGCCAGCATGGCCCACAGTTAAGATAAGACCCCTACCCCTGATTCTCCAGCAGCCTCCATCCAGCATGAAATAGAAAGACTGGAGCATCCTTTCTTTAAGTGCAGTGTGGAACAGCTGCCAGGCTTGGGGTTGCCAGCTCCATGGCCTGAGACTGATCCTGTATCTTTAAGAGAAGAGAAAGTCAGTCAAGTGCAGGTGTTCTTGCAACTCTGTAATGGGAAAAACCACAAGGTGGAATTCTCCCTTCCCCCTGCACAACTTTTAAAGATACAGAAGACCTCTTGGACCTGGCACGCCTGGCAACCAAGGGGTCTTCTGTATCTTTCAAAGTTGTGCAGGGGGAAGGGAGAATTCCACCGTGTGGTTTTTCTCATTACAGAGTTGCAAGAACACCTGCACTTGGCTGACTTTCTCTTCTCCTAAAGATACAGGATCAGGCCCTGAGCCTGGCAACCCTAGCCAGGCTGGAAGCAGTGCCTCCTTGCACACCACTTTAGCCTATGCTCCACCGCTACCCAAGCCACTTGCTCAGGAAGAGCACTGGTTAACAACAAGCATAGTAGCTGCCATCTCAGAGGAGTCTTGATGTAACTTTATTTCTGTAAAACAGTGTTCTCTCTCTTTTTCCACTAAAAAGGCATGCTCCTCACTTTTCACCAAGAGGGGTGCTCCAGGGAAGGGGAAGGGCAGGAGGCAGGCTCAGGTGTTGCTTTTTGCCTGGGCATCATCACCACTTCTCCGGACATCCTTGTACAAACTTCCTTGGCAGCTTTAATGGTCGTCTTGTCTCTCAACACAGGGAAATGGCAGTCAGAGACTTACCTTCAGATGTCCCCATGGGGCAAGACACTTTCAGCAGGTGAGAAAGGATGCCTTTGCTCTGGGTCCTCAAACATGACAAATTTATCACCCCTCCCTTTTTAAGAAGGGAGAAATCTTTCAGGAAGAAAAAATAATATTTCACCACTGAGACAGTGGAAGCATCCTCTTAGCGTGTTCTCAACAATTGATTATTATTGTTGTTATTTATTAGATTTATTAGTTGCTTTTTACCCAAAGGTCTCCAAGTGACTCACAACAAAGTTAAAAACAAAAACAAATATACTATAAGAGCAAAACATTGACCCCTATACAGCCACAGAAAGCTTTGGCAGCACACTAAAATAGACAACATCATCTCAGTCTGTCAAAAGCCTGGGGAAAAATATGTCTTTACCCAGCGCTGAAAAGATGTCAATGAAGGCACTAGGTGGACCTCACTGGGGAGTACATTCCACAGATGGGGAGCCACAACTGAAAAGGCCCTCTCCCTTGTCCCCACCCTCCAATTCTCCCTCAGTGGGGGGACCTGGAAAAGGGCCTCAGAAGAAATCTCAGGGTTCGGGTAGATTCATATCTGTTTTTGTAAATGTTACTTCTTGCTGTCTGGTCTTCTGCATGGTTCTTGAACCACAGAATGGCTTCTCTGCTTCTTTTCATGCACAGGGAACCTTTAACGTTACACACTATGGACCTTGAAGATCCAGATGCTACCCTCCCCTTTGCGTCTAGCAGTGAGTTTCCATTAAACATCCTGGGCATTAACGAACTAATATCCCGTTGAGGACACACTTTTGCCAATTTTTGTCAGCGTGGATGCATACAGGAAAACTAATACTGACATTTGAAACCACTACACACAAGATTAATTTATCCCCACTGCTCATTGGCTGTTTGCCAGGTATTAACTGACGAACTACATTTATGGATGGAGGAGAAATTTGGTTCAGTTTGCTTTTAAAGCTATCAAATTCACACTTTCCCAATCAAAACACAGCCATCCTTCAAAATTCACAAACACGAATTTTGCAATGCAGTTCTTCAACCAAACCATGTTTACAAAATACATATATTAGGGGATAGTGTGCATAAAAATAAATATATGAGTGAAAATAACATACAAAAATGTATTATATTAGGAGAAATTGCTTGCAAAAATGTACAGATTAGTTAAAACTGCATACAAAAACCAGGAGAAATTTGCACTAAAATGCTGAAGAATTTTCATGAGGATTTTTTATTTAAAATATTCACAAATTGCTGCAGAAATCTGGAAAACTGAATTTAAGGTTAGAAAAATGAGACACTGAGAGAATTGAAATGGACAGACCTTTCCCATCCCTAACTACATCTATATACGAAAGTAAAGGTGGTTTACAGCTTAAAATAAAGGACTGTAATTCAAAAGATACAAAATTAAAAACACAAGGAGGGAAGAAAAGATAAGCACATTCAGGTACTAACTTTTCAGACTAATTCCATTATGAACTGATATAGTGACCAGGTGGAATGATAATTGCAGGAGTCATTTCTGGGAGGAGAGGAGGCCTTGGCATCTCACCTCTAATGCTGCCAGGTGAAACGGCTGCTGATGGAGACAGCTGTGAGTGAGGAGGAGCCAAACGACAATTGGCTTCAGCAGAGCTGATGGAGAAACTCTCGCTATATTCCCTCTTATTTAGCCAGGTGGAATAGAATCGCCATTTTTCATAAGGAAAGTGGACATACAACCCAGTTCAGATCCTGGGAACTGTAATTTGCTGAGATCTCTATCTCCATTCCTCAGAGAATTGCACTTCCAGAATTCCTGGGAACAGAGGAATAAAGTTTGTGAATATGCCCTTTGTTTTTCAGGCTTTAAAGCTGTGTTAAACATGCTCTCTCAATAAGGTTTCTTATTTGCATTTTTAAACTACCCTTTTTTAATTTTTGCAACGCTGTCTTTCCTACATCTCGTGTCTCAAGCTGTCTTCAGTTCCACTCCTCGTTATACCTCTTCGAAGAAACTGTCCCCAGAGAGGTACAAAGATAGGTCTCCCGTGCACTCACTGTTAACTGCTCCACTGGATGACCTCAAGACAACTCCTGCAGCCTCTTTGGAATGTCGGTCAAGCCTGAAGAAGAGCAGTTCCCCAGAAGCCACAACTTCAGCTGTCTGTAGAAGTAAGTTTCCAGAGATTTATTTATTTATTATTTATTACATTTATACCCCACCTTTCTTTTCATGAAACCCAAGGCGGCTTACATATGGTTCCCAGGCGGTCTCCCATCCAGGCACTGACCACACCTGACCCTGCTTAACTTCAGCAGGGAGCTGGCCTTATGTGCCTTCAGACCATCTGCCTGGGACCCTCATCTATGCAGATCACCTGAGATCATCTGCGCAGCCATAAAACCACTGGACCAAGCCTCCCGAGCCCATAGCGGCTTTAGGACAGAGCCAACCCTTGCTGACTTGCCCTGCTGCTCATTAGCCAAGGTAAGGCAATCATGAGCAGGACCAGGGCAAGCCATTGCCCTATTCCCTCCTCCCTTTTCAAGTATTTTGCTGTTGCTAATATGGTAGCGGTGCTGGCAGCCTCTCTACCTCATAGGGGTCTTTCCTCGGAGGGAGGCATTTTGGGCAAGATGCCTCCACCACCATTTTTCCACAGCGACATGAAATTCTTTTTTAACTAAATTTAAAACTTAAGGTTGCATTCCCCTAAGTCCCACTCAAAGTAGTAGGCCCACTGAAATTAATGAACCTGAGTTAGTCACGTCTATTAACTTAAGTGGGTTTACTCTGAGTAGGATTAGCATTGAATTCCACCCTTAACATTTAACTCATTTTTAAAAAGAATTTCTGTTCGCCACCACAGAAAAGCAGTGGCAGGACAGGCGCTCTCCCAGGCCACCCCGCCTAGAATGCCTCAGTCTGAGGAAGGACCCCTCTGGAGAGACCCACAAGAGTTGGGCAGGTGGCAGCAGCTGAGTGACAGCACAGCTTGTAGAGCACGCAGACGTGCTGCGGGAAACTAATCCACCACCACAGCCTGAGACAGTTGCCTCATCTTGCTTAATGGAAGCACTGGCCCTGGCCATCAGAAACCACTGACAGAATAATATTTAAAAGTGCATCAGCAAACGGGTGCTATATGGTATTAAAGGGAACAGATCCTGCCCACAGGCTTTAAAATGACGACCTCATGAGGAAAAGGGAAAGAACTTAATCAAATGAAAGAGCCTATGGAGGACTCGGCCCAGATTTAGCTTTTGGCATCAGGGCCAGCTATGGGGCTTGAGGAGGCCGTCAGCAAAGTGATCTCTAGTGAGCCCCAGTTAAACTGGCAGCAGGGGCAACTGCAGTCTTTGTCAGAAAAGCTGCCATTTTAAATTTCCCACAATGCCTCTGACACAGTGTGATTCCAGGGCATTATGTAATGTTTAAAATAGTGGCCCCAAACCGCTAGAAATGGGGGGACAGGACAGCCCCGCAGTTGCCCAAGGATGCCATGGACTGATGATGGGCCTGTTTGGCATGCCAGTACCAACACACAAAGCCTCCATGTGTGGAGTTTTATTTATGTGATTTTTATCCCATTCTTCCCCTGTGGGAATTCAAGGGGGCACTTGGGATGTGTAGGGGAGAACTCTGATGTTGGATTGTGTCCCATTTTTGTTTGCTTATTCTTATTCTGTAATATTTTTCCTGTTTTGAAAAACCTGCCATTATCTACCCCAGATAAGATAAAAACTCACATAGTTAAATCCTGGATGTTGAGCCAATATATGGATAAGATTCTTTTAGTCCTATCTGTGGCTCTCCCAAGAGTGTTCTATGCATGTGACTGGTGATGCATAGAAAATACTCTTCCAGGTGCACAGGGGCACTCTTTGCATATGTTCTGGGCTAAGACCTGATGAGCCCTGCTGACAGGCACCACCAGGTTGGCAGCCCCTGATCTAAGTTGTTAAGGTTTGGTAAGTGCCAATGTTTATTGCCATGAAAGTATGAATCATTGTCTAAAACCATATGATAATAACTGGAGGAGTTTTCTTCCCACACAGGTATCTCCTTTGGCCCCGCTTCTTGTAAGTATACCTTTACTCTTTAAACACATTTTGGAGCATTTCTGAATAAATAAATCTACTCCAGTAGTCCTAGGTGCATCTTCAAAGCTGCATATCACCCAGTGAAGCCTAATCTATTCCTCCCATCTGCCATCTTCACACTGACTTTAGCCTGGACACATGAAGGGTTAAACCGGAAACAAGGACATGCGCATGCAAGCCCTGCACCAAACATCCTTGGGCATGCCAGCTGCTCTTTAGGTCTTCACTAGTGATGGTCTCCATTTCTGCAGTAATCAGATTTGCCATTGGATTATCCATTATTTCTGATATTCTCTATCTTTGTGGAGAGGATTTAGAAGTCACAACTTTCCGTGCCTGTTTTGCAATTCATTTCCCCCCCTATTCTTTTTTTAATCCGTTTTGAAATCATTGGTATTGTGAGTGTTAATTACTTTACATAGCTAATTTAAAATAAGCAACTCGTTTAATTGGGTGTGTGTGTGTAAGGGTTTTTCTATGACTGTCTTATGAAACTGATAGACAGAAAATGGGAGGGGGGAAGACACTAACTTGATTATGGGCAATTATCTGCCTAATTTGCACTTGAAAAGGAATGTAAACAGGCAGTCATTATAGAGGTCAGAATAAAGATAGATACTAGCGGAGGAGACTCATGAATAAATAATTATAATATTGATAATTCTCCGCAAAGCAAAAAAAAAATTGTTGGAGCAAATTGGAAAAAAGGATAAGACAGCGGAGGAAAAAGGAATCAGATTGTTAACAACCACCAGGGAGCCACACTTAAAAGCTGGATGTAAAAAAGAAGAGGATTCCATCCCTAGTCTTCACACAATTAGTGAGTGGCTGAAGGGTTTTTAATCCATCAATTGACCAGTTTAGAACTGCCCCTGTGAGTGGAACCCTTGGCTTATTAGGGTTTCTGACTGCAGCGACAGTTTCTAAGTGAGTTTAGTCAAGCACACTTAAAAACCCTTCAGATCTTTGCACTAATTACATAAATACTTGTTGCCCTGGGCCCTTGCTGGGATGAAGTACGGGATATAAATCAATCAATTAATTAATTAAGAAAGAAAGGAAGAAAGCAGGGGTGTTCCAGGCGGGGCTTGTGTGCACACTCCAGCTCCCATTCGTGGTGTCACCCTTTGCATGTACAGCCTTCATAGACCTAAATCTGCTTTCGACTCTATCTCTCGCTCAGGTAAACCCCTGAACTCAGTTTAGGAATGTAGGAAATTGCCATATAGCAACTCAGATCGTTTGTCCATCTAGCTCAGTATTGTCTGCACTGACTAGCAGCCGCTCTCCGGGGTTTCAGACGGGTCCTTCCCTAGAGATGCCAGGAATCAAACCCGAGGCCTTCTGCATGCAAAGCAGCTGCTCTGCCACTGAGCTACGGCCCTTCGGTGGCTGCAGCATCCAGCCAGCTTTCTTCCTCCCTCCCCACTTTAACATCCAGCCTAATGAAGAGTTCTAGAGGACTCAAACACTTCCTCACTATTTGCAGCATTTTCTCGGTTCTAATCAGAATACTCCTGATCTTGGATTTTGGAAGTTTTTCCGATGGACCAATACAGTGGCTTCTTTTGCTTTTTATATACCCTAAGTTATTTTGCTTAAGGTATATAAAAAGCAAAAGAAGCCATTGTATTGGTCCATCAGTTATTTTGCAACAGCTGGTATAGCACAGTGGGGAGGAGAGTCTGGCTGGGAGTCCAGAGTCTGTCAGTTCAAATCCCCACTTGTGTCTCCTGGGTGTGAAGGGCCAGCTAAAGATCACACCCGCAGGGAGTGGCTCAGGGGTTATGTGTCCACCTGTGCAGCCGTGGGCAAGCTGCATAGTCCCAAGGAGCCCAGTTGCCCCCCAGCTGGCAGTTGCGGACAAGGAAGGGGCTGGCATGTGCAGCTGTGGCAAGCTGAGCAGGCCCTAGCCAGCTGGGGAGGACTAGCCTCAGAGGGAGGCAATGGTAAACCCCTTCTGAGTACCGCTTACCATGAGAACCCTATTCATAGGGTCGCCAGACATCAGGATCGACTTGAAGGCAGTCCATTTCCATTTTTTCAAGTTATTTTGCATTCATTGTATCAGGAAAGCTGCCGTACTTGAACAGATGTTCTTTAGCAGTGGCACCTGCTGCAGGCTTGGCCCCAAACTAGACATGACAGAACAGCTGCATGCATTTTTTCCATGTGTCTGCCCCATAGAAAGCTAGGGTGGGGTCTGTGCTAGCTTACATCAGGGGTGGCTCATCTTTGGCCTTCCAGACATTGTGCAGTTACAGCTCCCATCATCCCTGACCATTGACCATGCTGCTTGGAGCTGATGGGAGTTGGAATCCAACAACAGGTGGAAGGCCGCAGGTTAGCCACCCTGGCTTACATGAAATGTACATGGGAGTGTGGTGGAACTCATCCCCTTTGCAGCATTCCATTATTTGAAGCATTTTCTTCCTGTACCAGCTCACTTCCGGTGTTGGAGCCAGGTGAGGTACATAGAAAACATCAGAAAGCAATGCAGTATATAACAAGACAGGGTAGGGTTAGTTTAAATCCTTTCTCTGCACTTTTTTTTTTTAATGGAAAGAGTAAAGCACATCCATTCCTGTTGTGTAAATAGGGCAGAAATGTTGACAGCATTCTCACCGCATCTAGTTTAGCCCTGAAAATAGCTAGGATGGCCAGTGTTAATGTGCTGTTCTTCTAAGGAGCAGCCCATCCACCACCACTGGCAAGGGTTAACATGGCAGCCGTCATTAATTGGGAGCTGGCTCCGTTCCAAGGGCTTTAACACTATGGCAGCCCTGCTTTCCGCTGAAAATACTATTTCTCTGACTGTGATTGACTATTTTGTCTGTAGCTATTCAGACAGGAGAAGCCAGTGGAAGTGCATGCAGGAAATTACAGAATAAGATGGAGAGTCTGCAAAACCTAGTGGAAACATTACAGCTGAAAAACCAAGGTATGGAACCATGCGTCGCTTGACGGTTCAGTAAGTTCCTTGCAATAGCCCTCTTTCATGTTGCCGTCAATGTGACTTTCTGTGCAGGAGGTACCACTGTAGCCTCGCGTGTGCTTGCTTCAAAGCTGTCAAATTAACTGTTTTTCACATTATAACATCCCATCTTGCAAATGTGCATGTTATATCACGGTGGTGGTGGTGGGGCAATCATCCCAAGAATCCTTTGAAATGAGTATGCAAGCTCTGCAAAGCTAGAGGTGGAAAAGCCCCAAATATTTCTTTACAAATACTCCTGGTGCAGGTACTGCAGACGTTTGATTAGACACAACAGCCAGGGGAACAGTGGTACAGTTAGGTAATGCTAGGCTTTGGGCTTACAGGAACTGTCCTTTTAAAAAAAGAAAAGGTAGTGTATATTAGTTCACTTATTTCAAAATAGGAGACGCCAGCCCCGTTGCATTTGGGAGCAGGCTGTTCATGCTGCTTAGTGCCCCGAAGTCCTGGCAGCATCACTGCACAGGAAGGGCAAAGGCTTCAACCACCCCTTACTGGCAGAATATTTATGAATGTAGTGCCATCAATGCGCTTGGTGCTTGAATGTACAAGGGGGAACACATTCCTGACCTGTCCATCCGTCATCTAAAATTTGACACGGGAGGAACAGAGAAGGGGAGGAAAGCAAAGGAGAAAGGCAGGTTTATTCCACTGCAGCGCAGTGGGGTCTGCACTGCTGTTACATTGGCTGGGTGGTTCCTGTGACAAGGGGAACAAGTGCGCCCCATGCCATTGTAAAAAGCATACCCTCCAACATTTCACAAATGAAAAGAGGGACATGCTTTTTAACAACATACCAGGTACTTTGCGAGCTTCATCCCCGTTCACTGCTGTACATTTTGAAGGTGGTCCTTTGTCTGCTGTATTCATTTATTAATTGCGCAATATTTACTCCTTGAGTGATTTGAATGCTGCAAGGGGCTCTGCAGAATTTAATTAAAGTTCTTAATTAAGGCTATACCTAAAAAAACAATTACCCTACAACGTGCCATTAGCTGTTCAAAATATACAGTACCTCTGCAGGTACGGTACTGGAAATACTTGGCTGTATACCACATGCTGCATGCACTTACACGGATGTGCCCTAGAGACAAGAGGCATCCATTCCAAGACCCTGCAGGAAGGTGCTTGTTCCTCAAGAATGAAAACTGTAGCAGCCTCTGTTAACAAAAATTTAATAGGCATCCCAAAAACATAGAGAGATGGACCACAGGAACTTACCAGATAACAGGGACAGTTGAAGCATGTTAAAATATTTTAAAAAAAACAAAATTTAGAAGCTGAGTGTGCCCTTCTTGCAGGCCTACTGCGGGCATCTGGTTGGCCACTGTGAAAACAGCTGCTGGACTAGATGGGCCACTGGCCTGATCCTGCAGGGCTGCTCTTATGTCAATATAGTTGCTAACAGTGCCGTCTCCTGGCCTAGAAGCACTGCTGAGCCCCCACCTCCCCAGTCTCCAGAGCTGTCTCACAACACAGGGGAGGATCTACCCATTCATCCATCATACACACTGTCTTATCCCTTATACACCCAGCCGATCACTGCGCTCTCCAGGTGAGGGGCTCCTGCAGATACCATCTTATCAGGAGGTCCGTTCTGCACGACATAGGAAATGGACCTTTAGTGTGGTAGAACCTACCTTGTGGAATTCCCTTCCCTTAAATATTAGACAGGCACCATTTATCTTTTTGACGCCTATTGAAGACTTTCCTCTTTCCACAAGCCTTTTGAGCCCTTATCCCAGTCTGCATCTGTGTTGGAATTGCTTTTTAATATGCTTTTAAACCTTTTTTAAAAAAACAAAACAATGTTTTTTAACCTTTTTTTAAAAGAAGTCTTCAAAGCTTTTTAAAAAATATTTTTAAAGTTGTTTTGTTTTAATTATTTTAATGTGTTTTTATGATGTTTTAAAGTGTTTTTAGTGCTTTTGTTTGCCTCCCTGGGCTCCTGCTGGAAGGGCGGGATATAAATCAAATAATAAATAAATAATACAAATGCCACTCCTGACACTAGCCAGAGGGAGGCTGGTCTCATCCTCCCTCCCCCACCTTGGTTTCTCCCTCTCTTCCTATGATCTCAGCAGGTTCAGCCAACTTCCTGTTGGCTTCCCCAGGGTCCCTGTTACAGCCTTTTCCCCATCTTCAAGCATTGGTGTAACTGCAGTTACCCTCCCTGGAGTTTGCCAAGAGTGACTCATCCCTAACGATGGAGGGTGGGGGAAATTCAATTGTTTGCCTTTAAAAGCAAACCAACCTAATTAGTGCTTTCCAAACACAACATGTGAACCGGAACACTGCCATCCTTCAAAAATCATACTTCTCTGCATTTTGCTGCACAGTTCTCTAGCCAAGTAATGTGTACAGAAAATAAATGCATATATAAAAATGCACACGTAAAAAATAGCATACAATAATGTATGATATTAAGGAAAACTGCTTTGCAAAAATGTGTGTATTAGGGGAAATTGCATATGAACATCTGTATAATAGAAGAAATTTGCACCCAAATGCTGCTGGATTTTCATAAGGACTTTTCAAAGAAATTGCAAATTGATGTGAAAAGCTGAACTTCAGAGTAGAAAAATGAGAAACAGATACATTCATCCATCCCTAACTCATGACGTCTAGAGGGCACATGCAGCCATTTAAGGAAACTAAAAATAAGAACCCCAGCAAGATGACTCTTTGCCCTTGCCTCTTCAGAAACCCTGTTGCTTGGAGGCTCTGCTGTGCTTGAGCACATGGATCCCCACTGTGCATGCTGTCAAATTTAAAGGGCTGAGTGAGAGAGCCTGTGTACACAGCCATGCTCCTTCCTGACATCAGAAATAGTGCTGTGAGATTTTTGAGAACTGTAGCTCAGAGTCTCCCAAGTGCCAGAGATCACAGCTGCTCTAGCCTCACCCCACTGTTTCTGGCTCAGGAAAGAAGTGCTGCCATGGCAGGCCGCAGCAGTGGTGATGAATGGAGAGTTAAATGCTGCCACGCATCTGAACAGCAAGAAAATGAGGCTAGGGCTGTTGGTCACTCTAGGCAAGTGCCTCTGAGCTGAAACCATATTGTGGAAATAGGAAATTCTCTTTTGAGTTCTACAAAGAGCCAAAGCATGCCAAACCTGGGGTGGAGGTTGCTTGGTTGTTACACATTGCTCTCCTGGCCTGTGTGGTATTAATGATGCTTTCCTCAATGCTACATTCAGCAATGTCTACCATGATCAGATGCCAGGAAAAGAAGATTGAGAAGGCAAAGGAGAAGGAGAAGAAGCTGTCCAAATGAAAGGTGGTACGGTTTTTAATCACTCAGATGTATGTAGATTGGATTCTGTTAAATGGAATGCTAAAAGCCTACTGTTAAATAATAAAAGTTGACATAGTTTTGTAATCTGTCTTTCCATGTAGAAAAAGCAGGTTTGGCAGACAAACTGCTGGTCTCTCTTCTTCATCAACTTGGGAGTGGGCACATGCACTGAATGGTCAGCAAAAATGGGTATGATCATCTATAAGCAAATCCCTAGACCTCATACCATCCTGTCTTGAAATTTATCCTTCATTATTTAAACGGAGTTTTCAAACATTTCAATGGCTAATTTATAATAATGCTGGAATAATAGACTTCCTGGTCAGCATAACACCGCAGTCATTCCTTTTGCACAGAATGAACTGCTCCCTATAGTGCATTTTTCTCTCAAAGTTGTGAGAGGGAGGGGCTGGATGGAAATCGGAGCCAATGGTCAGATATATTTATCTTGTGAGAGTGCACATGCCTGCAGGTCTTACTCTATGCAAACACAAACTACAGATTCCTTTCTCTGCTGCCAAAGTGGCTGTGCAGGGGGTTAAGGGTGCCCTGCTTCAAATGGAGCCGCTGGATCTAATAATGCAATGAGAGCTTTATTTCATCTCTTCTCTATGTTTAGAAGATTCCTCCACCCACCCAACATATAATAGCTCCCACAGGGTGACAGAGGCTTCATCAGTTCTCCTTTCTTTATGAAATTACACCTCCTCGACAAATGCATTTCTGCTCAATTCTTATTTAGACTTTGATCCCTGGTAAGGTTGCACAGCGCGCTCTCATATTACCAGTATGCACCTCACCCAAAGTAAACAGCGTCAACTATCAAAAGGTTACATTCACATACAGGTGTGATTTTAAGTTACTAAGCCACTTCTAAGTCAATGGAATAATACTCCTGCTGGCATAATCTTTTCGCTAAGCAAAGTGAAAATATTGACCTGGGCTTGGTTTTGACTATACACTGTGGGTTACTGCAGCCTGATCAAAGCCAGTCATATACTTAAGCACCCATGTTAATGGTCTTGGGTAGTTTAAAAATAAATCCATAATATGCCGGGCATGCCAGACATTCAGACATACATATATAGCCTGCAGAATGATCTCTCTGCTGTCCTCTAGGTGTGTTTTAACATGGCTAATGTTACCTTTTTTTTAGAAAACTGGCCATATTCCCACTCCATGTCTAAGAATAGGCTAAGAGGTTCATAAAACAGAGCTAATGTTTACAAAGCACTAGAAAATAAAAACATTCCTAAAAAACAAGCCATTATATGCCTAGCCCCTACGTTTTGCCCATACTGAAAAGCCAGGAACATACAAATTGCCTTGCTAAAAACAACAAAAGGTCAATTTGCTCTACGCTTTGTCTCGCTAAATAGCTAACCAGATCCCACAGCAGGCCTCAGATGGGTGCAGATTCAGAACAGGTTTGAGCTAAACTGCTGGAGCTTTATACAACATACAACTCCCCCCAAGTGTCTAGCGAGTTATTAAAAACAGCAGCTTCAAACAACAAGTTCCTTCCAGAAATTCTGTGTACACGCTATACATTTAAAGCACACAGCTTCCCCCAAAGAATCCTGGGAACTGTAGTTTATTCCTCAACGAGCTACAGCTCCAAGCACCCTTAAACTACAGTTCACAGGATTTGTTGGGGGAAGTCATGCGTTTTAAATTTCTGATATGTCCACAGCCACAGGGATGAGCAAGTTCACGTATCCTAAAAGAGGCAAATACAAAACTATCACATTTTACGTAGGCCATTCAGAACGATCAGACAGTAGTTCTCAGATGAGAACCAAATTTAATTGTGGAATATCAAAAGGCTTAAGTACCATTTGCATGGCTTCAAAATGTAGTTTTCAGCAAGGTCAGGGCTCCATTTTGAGAGCAAGCCCTCACAAACTCTGCTACATCATCACTGTTACAATGCAACCGTACTAGTTAAAGAATGACCATGTCATGAGGCACAGGTTTTTTTCAAGCTGTAGTCCAGGTCCTTGACCTCACTGTTGACTGTAGTGGCTCTCTGGATTAGGTTGTCAATCAGTTAAGCAAGAATCCCAAACAGGCAGTATTTTCCCGTTTCACACGTTAACACCTGCTGTTTACAGTCTCTTAATTCATCCTTGTTCTCTTGTATAACTATGTATTCAGATGGCCAAAATAAATGGCAGCTAGTGACACTCACAGGAAACTAGCTTATACCAAGTCAGGCCATTGGTTCACCAAGCTCAGTATTATGTACACTGGCTGGAAACAGCTCTGCAGAATTTCAGGCAGGGGCTATTCCCAGACCTACCTGGAGATTCCAGGGATGGAATCTGGGCCTTTCTGCATGCAAAGCAGATGCTCTGCTACTGAGACGCGGCCCTTGCCCATTCATTTCAGCCAGAGCAAATCCTCATCCATCAAGACTGTTCAGTTACTGAAACCATGGGTGGGTCAGAGCTGCTTTACGTGGCCTAAGTAACATTGCACTAACTAGCCTTCTGAAATACAAGAGTAGTACTTAACGTCCAAGATTCCTCAATAAGATCAGTACTGCTGGCTTTAAAAAAAAAAAGTAATGCTGGCTTTCCCCTAGAAGATGGCTTATTCACTACTGGTTTACCTGTAACTGCATGCTGTAGAGGGTAGATGCACACACCATTTATATGAGACTGTAGTGAAGACCAAGAAACCTGATTAGTGTCTTGTGTAAACTTGAGAGGAACTAGTTCTGAAAGGGTTTCCAGGAGATAGGAAGTTTGTAAGTCACTCTTTTCACTCTTGGGTAAAGACAAGCAAAAGAACTGGAAGTTTTTAAGACACCATTCCCACCCACCCCCATGACATCGCATCAGAAAGAAAAAACTGGTCCAGTCAACTGTATAATGAATTTAATACCCACACACAAATGCAAGGTGACAGACCACCCAGTACTAAAGTCCAGGATGCGTGTATGCTGTGGGAATCAGATGCTCTGCTTAGCATCTCTGGACTCTGAAACAGGTTCCAGGTAGATTTACCTTTATCATCTGGGACCAACAGACCTTAAGTTATCTTCTAAGCACTGCTTTGCAAATGGAGATTATGCACCCCACTCTTGTGTATGCAAGAACAAACTCTGTACAAGCACACACTGAGCTATTCTAGTGAAAGGTAAGTGGCTTTAAATGTGAACATCTGAATCAGCTAAATAATGCACATAATCCTCTCAGACAGGACTCCAGTATGCCATTAAACCTTTTTGCCAAACTGAAAAGCCTTTAAGACTGCTTTAAGCTTTGTATCAGTTCATAACCTGGACAACCAAAAAACTCTAAATGCAGCAGAAATATTTGCTTTCAATTAAGGCCCTTCCGTCTTTTAGTATTTTAAAAGCATAACAAGCTTCAACTGAAGTGTGAAAAATCTACAAGTTATACTATGTTATAGGATGCAAGTATTGTATTATATGCTTGTCTATTTAACACTGAGAGCCAAGGAAGTAGAAAGGAGCAAATCTACCATACCAAGAGCCTATTCATAAAAAAGCAAGGTGGGACGGATTTTATCTTAAGATTCAAAATAAAGATATCGATGTCTTAAGACTCAAAGCAGACAAGATGCCATTCACAGTGTTAGAAAATGTTTGGATTTTGTTTTAAGAGTCAGTAGGTGTGGAACCCTAATTGGCTCCCTAGTTAGCGAACTTTTTTACCTGCACTGGCCCTGATTTGTGGCCACATTCACATCATACATGTATGCACTGTTAGTCATCACATAATTCAAAGAATCCTGGGAAGTGTAGTTTGTTAAGGATGCCGAGATTTCTTAGGAGATACCTATTCCCCTCACAGAGCTACAATTCCTAGTTTCCCAGGGAGAAAAGATTGATTGTTAAACCACTCTCAGAATTACAGCTCAGTGAGGGCGAATAGGCATCTCCTAACAACTCTCAGCACCCTTAACAAACTACAGTGCTGATCCTTACTGATCCATAAGCAAGTTCAGAACCACTGAATTGTGTTAGTCTGCTACAAAAAGAAGATTGAACAAACTCCTTTATCCCTTTTTTGAATTCTATCAATGCAAGGGAGGAAGAGCAGATTCTGTACAGAAACCAACACTGATGTAATTGAAATATAAGAGAATTGCCTTCTATATAGGCAGACCATTAGTCCATCTAGTCTAACTGGCAGTGGCTCTTCAAAAGCAAGTATCTTTCACAGGCCTGTTGGGCCTTCTATATATGGCTTTAAAACTTGGATGGCCTGAGAAGATTAGACAAATTCAAGGCTATCGGTGGCTACTAGCCACAATGGTTATACTCTACCACTGCTATCAGAGGCGGTATGATACTGAACACCAGCTGCTGGAAACTACAGGTGAGAGTGTTCTGTGATCCTGCTTGTGGGCTTCCCATTGGGGTATCTGTTTGGCCACTGTGAGAACAGGATGCTGGTTTAGATGGGTTGCTGGCCTGATTCAGCAGGCTCTTATGTTCTCAAGATATGCTGTCTATTACTGAGCATCAATTCCTCTCACCCAACAAGCACAATCAACTTAGATTTCAAGAGACCTCTTCACTTTTGCTAAGATCTAATATAATAAGAAAAAAGACCAATTTAAAGCACCGATTAAGGCTGTGAGCACACTAGTTGCCTACAGCAAAGTGTTTCTATTGGCCACACCTGGAGGGGGAACAGGTTGATCTGCCAATCAGTTGCAAAATCTCTTTGAAGTGAATTTAAAACACGCACTCAAGCCAATCCCACCAGGTTTTACAGTAAAAAGGGAGGGGTTTTTACTAACACTGTGTGCCCCCATTTTCAGAAAAGAGGTGGAGATGTACTGGAACTAGCATACAGTAAATGTGTCTCAGTCTTCCCATTGATATTTCATATATGTTCTGAACAGTGGTACAAATCCAAATTCTGCAAATCAGGTAAACAGTAAATACTTAAGAAGAGATCACACTAGTTCTTCATTTACATAAAAAAGCCTCCTTTAACATTGTTTAGAGACTGTTCAGTTTAGAGACTGTTTATAACATGCTTACAGTCAGATTATTTAATATAAACCAAGTTATATTTTGAGAAACATTTAGTTAAAAACAAAATTTAAGACATGGATTTTTAATTATTTTTATTTAAAAGCAACTGCTTAATATTTTAAAAATCATTTATCTACTCCTATTGTCACTGACATTTTCAGTAAAACAAGCCCAAATTTGAAACCTAGTCATTCAAACCTTCTGTTACCGAGCTGTCTTTGTTTTATTCATTTGTTACACCTCCCTCCCTGGAGCTCAGAGCAGCATTTCTACCTCACACCAGCCCTGCAAGGTAGTCTATGCTGAGAAAGTGACTTGTAAGCATCCAATATTATGCTCTTAAACATGTCATTTTTTCCCCTTTGTAACCTATCTCACTGGACTGTGGAGGCTTCATCTCTCCTCCAGGAAGTTTCATAGCTGTGTAGGAACCTGATTTTTTTATATATATAATTGTTAACATTATTATTCAAATTTCAGCTACAGGAGGCCAGGCATTTTGAAATCCAGGGCCATAGCAGGATTTTTCAAAAACACACTCTGCTATTCAAAATAAAGTCTAATGTTGACAGATAAATCAGCTACCTTAAAAAGTGTAGGAAAGGTGTAGTTGCCTTTACTTCTGCTTAAAGGACCCCACATTTTAGTATCAATGCAAATTTTGGTAACTTCACTCTGGGCCAGCTGGATCCTTTTCTCCCCCCAACACACACACCCCCGTGGGCCACATTTGACAGGTGGGCAAGGCCACCCACCTGTCAGTCATCCAACATCACAGTGCCAAGTAACCATTTTCCTTTGCCCACCCAGCTTGAAATCAAACCACGTGGGCAAAGCCATGGTGCTCTAAAGGGCTATCAGCTGATTGGCTGCACTTTTCATGCTGCAACCTCCCTTTTAGCCCACCCTTTATCTGCCCCACATCTGATATCACATACAATGTCAGGTGTAGGGCAGGCAATCTTGGGTTGGCTGAAACAACCTCACTGACAAAAAGGGGAGGCCTGGTGGGCCTAATCAGGCATTCAAGCCAGAGGCCCCCCATCACTGCTTCAGATCAAGTAACAGTTCAACTCCCTTTCAACCTCCCTTCATTCCCCCCCCTTAGGAAAGAAGAGAATTACACTTCTTTCATGTCTTTTAACAACCCTCAGCCAAAGACCCACCATTAGTCAGAAAGAAGCAACTGCTTTCCATCTGCAAGTGTCACAACCTTTGGATATGTAATTGCAGACACTGGGTGCAGGCTCTCTTTTCTGCTGTGCAATGTAGTAGTTATTTTTGAAATCCAAACCAGGCAGATGCTAGGATCTTTAGTACAGCCAATATGCCTCTGTGCCAATTAACATATGCCCAAAACCTGTACTGAGCATCTTAACTGGGAGGAACCGGAGCCTATTGCCATTCCTATGATTTTCCCCACAAATGTGCATTGTGAAAACAGTGCTAGCAAGGGACTTCCATAGGAATCATGATGGCCTTCTCTTTAATTCCTACAGACTAAAAGCCAAAACTAGGTTTCAAAATATAAAGGATGTTCACCAGTCTGAAAATCATCTTTATTGTTTCCTTATCCAGTAACGATAAGTTAAAAACATTTTAACAGACAGTTACAGTGCAGTTTAACAGCACCTCTCCCATTCTGTCAGTCCAGCGTCCACACTCCATGCTCCTACCTTCTCACAACCGTACACTTTCATGTTCAGGGTTTAAAGCTTTTTAAGTAGGGAGCTATTTTTGAACACCACCCACTAGAGAGGCCTAACATGTCTATCACCAGGAAGGCTTTGGTCTGATTCAGTCTGAAGAGTATCTTCATATCTTAAAGCTAGCAGAAGAGACCCTTTAACCTAAGGCAGCTCTGCAAAACATGCAGCACAGATATATTAAGGTAGGCAAGAATAAGAAAATAAAGACATGGAATAAAAATAGAGCCCTGCACTCAGCCAGATTCAGTGATAGCCCCACCACTTATGGGCCACTCTATCCTCAAGTTCAGTCACCAGGATTCGATTGTCACATTCTTCCCACCGTTTGACTTTTCCATTCTCCACCAGTATGAACTTCCACTCGACTCTGGTATTAACTGGTAAGACAACAGAGTCTGACCAGAACCCATCCTTGTCACACCTGAGTGATACATAGCGGTGCCACTGGCCTAGACACTCGTGATCACCTGTGATGGCAATCAGCTGGGCTTCTGAGTGAGTGATGTAATGCACCTGGAAAGTCACATGGATGGTCTGAGGCACTGGAGACACGGCAGCAACCCTCTTTTCTTGCTCTGGGTCCTCGTGGCTCTTCCTTATAGCATCACCCCACACCAAATGCTTGGGGACGATTTCCCATTCCTCCTGATCCACAGAGTTATGACACAGCTGTTCTTTGCACCTCTCCTCGTGCTTGCCACCAGGGGCACCTGCTTCTGATGAAGTACTCACACTATGCATTTCAGCTTCTTGGCTCTGTGGGGGGTCGCGTGACTTTGTGGGGTAAGTGAGTACTTTGTTTCTTAGATATTCTGTGTAGTTCATTAAGGGGATTGGAGTCTCCTTGACCAGTGGCTTTGTTTCAGGCAGCTGTTCTCCTGGAGGAGCCAACTGGTTCCCCACTGGCTCCTGAGGGCTGGACACACCAGTCGGCTTCGTTTCTGATGTAACACATTCATAACTTCTCTGAAGTGATTCTGAATAGAAAGAACCTTAGTTAGCCAGGAAGAACACAATTCTTAATTCCTTCCCTGTGTGTTAATTCATGTACTATAACAAGAACCTTTAAGAGCAAGAACATTGGACCTCTTTACAAGGTAATTTAACCCTTCATGTGCTCTCTTTTGCAATCTAACACTGGCACGCAAACTTTATTTTTATCCCTGGAAGCAACTGGTAGGTATCAGAATTCTTATTCCCAACAGCAAATCCTCACCAACCCCGCCTCCTGTCTCACCCTCCAGCACCTTCTACCATACTTCTCTGTGACATCCTTTGTAAATGCACACGTAAGGTTGCTGGGTTTTTTTTAATGCTTTAACTGCACTTGCAGGATTGCTGAAAGCTGTTCCCAAAATAAGGAGACAGCAAATCTAACGGCACACAGCTGAGTAAGTTACAACTGTTTCCCCAACCTGGCTGAAGGTTTGCAAGCTGAACAGCAGACAAAGCTAAAAATATGTAGGAAGAAAGTTACAGAAGAACTCTGGCAGAGACAACCAACCCTGGGTGATGGCTTTAATGCACCATATGTTGGATGATATCCAACAAAATCCTTCTTGATGCCACACTGTAATGAGTCAGCTGGCAGATAAGGAACTATAGCAGAGGCAGGAAGTGGCTTGGCCAAAACCACACAATGGCAGAAATGGCCCAATGAGATATTTGTGTCCATGGTTTCTGCAGAGCCCACACTCAGCTTCCCACAAATATATCACTTAATCCTATCTTCTTCCCTTTTTTTCTTTGCTAGCATGAATTGAGTGGGACACAGTAGTATCAGATCAAATGGAGGTGGCACAAAACCATTGCTTTTGCTAAATAGTCATGTACTGGACACTGCCCTTTACCTACTTTTTTCTTACACATGTTTATTTTGAAACAATCAGCAACAGTTCCCCATCCGTTGCCTTGCCTTTTATTGTTTTGCTTTCACAACAAGATTCTTGTTCTGCTCTGCCATGAATATGCATAATGACAAACATGCTATTCCCACATGGAAGCTAAATATAGTTGCAGGCTTGATTTTTACATCTGCACTGCCCATAAGTGTCCAGCAGACTAGTGCATAGCCAAGCGCTTAGGAGAGGATTCCCACAGGGCTGGCAGAAGTAACTGACAAGAGCTCTTGCCTGATGGAATCGGGGCAATGCAAAGGTCACAACCACTAATAAGCTTCTGCCTGCCTGCCTGCCCTTCTAAAACAGCTGAAGCAAAGCTTAAAAGTTGCTTAATAGGCTAGCAAGCAGCCAAGAGATTCCAGCTCACTTCTTCGGGCCCTGTACTCTGATCATATCGCCTCTTTTCTCTTAATGAGAATAAGCAGAAAGGGGAGAGGGGAAGACTGCTATTAACAGCTTTAAGAGCTGGTTCATACATGAATATACATGACTTGTTTTCTCATAAGTTGATCACTTGGCACCGACTCCACTGAATACCATGTTTTCCTTTAACATTGTGTGTCTGCAACTATAGCACTTCCATGCATGTAAATCTTCGATGCAACAAGCAGCAAATGAACATGCACATGTAAAGCCATCCATAAACAGGAGTTTATCAGAGTTGCTTTTGTGACAGCCCATGTGACATGCGTAGGAAGGGCTGTGGCTCAGTGGTAGTGCTTTGCATGTAGAGGGCCCTTGGTTCAATTCCCAGCACCTCCAGGTAGGGCTGGCCATATCCAGTTTGAAATCCTTGGCAGCTGCTTCCAGTCAGCGTAGTCAATATTGAGCTAGATGGGTCAATAGTCTCACTCAGTTTAAGGGAGCTTCCTACATTTCTCTGAGCCCCTAAGTTCTGGAAACAGCCAGGGGATCATTTCCTCCAGAAAGAGAAGGTGAATGAGGGTTCTGGACACAGCCACTGAGTCTGGGGCAGTGCAGTGGGTCAGACTTGCACAAGACCAAACACGAGCTATAAGACTCTCTACTTACAATGTGCATGGGAGTAAATGGAAACAGGGAAAGGAAAATGTGAAACAGGCATTTTAGATACAGACCCCCAAAGCCATTAAAGGACCCTTTGCCAACCTGACACCCTCCAGATGTGGACTCCCAACTCCCATCATCAGCCCCAGCCAGCAGTGCATTAAAGGAAACAGGTGCTCCCTATTCCCTTCCTACTTCAGATCAGCAACCATAAAGGTATGCTGAGGAAGGAAGACTCACAGGACTGCCCACCCCCACAAACTTGAAAGAAAGTGCATCTCCTGGAATTTCCATGCAGCACAAGACAGATCCTCTGCAACCCTGCAACACAGCCTTCCCCAACCTGGTGCCTTCCAGCTGTCTGGGGACTCCCAACAGCCCCACGGCCAATGATCATAGGCACTGTAGTCTAAAGCATCTGGAGAAGAGCAGCAGGCTGGGGGAGACTTTCCCAAGGAATATTTATTTATTTATTTATTTATTTAAAAAATGCATGTAGCGCAGTGGGGAGATGTGGAAACGCAGAAACCACAGCAAAGACGAAGGGGAATCTTTTACCCGCTCCCCCCCTCCAACACATACACGGTGGGAGCAAAAGCATTTCCAAAGGAACAGGCCAGAAAGTGACACATAATCTCTCAAACGCATGGGGAAGTTTTGTTTTTTGTTCTTTTAATTTAATTTCTATACCGCCCAAAGCCAAAAGGCTCTCTGGGCGGTGTACATAAGAGTAAAACAGCAACATAAAATACAAAAACATAGAAATAAATAGCAAACTCAACAGAACAAATAAATAAATAGCCATTTACTTTGCCCTTGGTTGTTAGGTGAAGTTACATATCAGAGCACAAATGCATTATGCATGAGCCTAACAAGATGTGTTTTTTTTTTTAAATTGAGATCTGCTCACTTTGAAAACAGTAAGGAAGAGAGACTTGGTCTTCAACAGATGAGCCAAGAGATGAACTAAGTTGGAGAAAGCCGTAGTGGACAGGTTTCCCAGATCTCTGATTTTGTCCCATATACTGAACTGGAATGTCATCTGGAATCGTCTTTCATATTCACAGAACTTGGCAGACAAATATGCATAGAAGGGGTTATAAGTCTTCTCTTGCAGGCAACAGTCTATGAGGACATGGGCAATCTCTCTCTCCTGCTGATCTTTAAGTCTAAGCTTTAAAAGTTTTTCGAAGGCATCCAAAAAGTCTTCACTAGACATCAAAATACAAAATATATTCCTCCTAATGTCTGTGTTCAGACCTCGCAATCTTTCGCCCTTCTCACGAACACCCGAGACACGTGAAGGCGCAGGGGGCGTGGGTAGAGAGTGTGAGCGAGCACAGGGTCAAAATACGGGGAGAAGGAAATGGAAATCCTCAGGCGGGGACGCGCCGTCGCCTAGTTATCTATCGGGGGCAATAAGGCGACTCCCTCCCACAAGCTCGCCTCAGGGGTTTGCCAATCAAGCCCCAGGAAAGGTTTGGGTTAATTAGGGGCGCAGGTAGGTACGAACTTGGGGGGCCCTCATTTGGGGGTAAGGGCCACTAGGCTCCCCCCTCGGGAAGGAAGGAAGGAAAGCAGGCAGTACCTTCGGCTCCGGGCGCCCCCCGCTCCTGCACCGGAGGAGACCCCCCGGCCGCCGCCGCCTCCTTGTTGCCTTCGTCGTCGCTGCCGTACCAGAGCCAGGCGATGAAGGTGGCTACCAACGCCACCAGCAAGCCCAGCCACAGCCCCACCAGAGGCTCTCCGTCGTCGCTGTTGCGCAGCGGGTGAGGAACGGGGCGAAGAGGAGGAGGCGGCGGCGGCGGGACGGCCTGGGCGCTGTCGACCTCCTCGCCCGGGGCCATGGCCGAGCAGCGCCGCCCGCGCTCTGGGGAAAGAGCCCGGCCCGGATACGTGAGGCGAGGCACGAAGCCCAAGCGAGGGCGGACTAGCTGGCTTTCCTTCCCTGACCCACCCCAGCCTTATAAGGGCCCTGGAGGGAGCCCGGCACCTGCCCAGCCCTGGGAGGAGCCTCCGGCCCTGGACGGGCCCTCCGGGGTGGAGCTGTTCTTGCTGCGGTTTCCCGCAGCCCAGCTTCTCCCCAGGCCAAGTGGGAGAGCGCTGAAGTCGCTCCGGATCAGCGTTGGCTCCGATTCCTAGATCATCAGTATCTAGATCCCCAGCCTGCGTCTGTGTTGGAATTGCTTTTTAAAAAGATGTTTTTAAAACTTTTTTTTAGAACAGATGTTTTAAAAGAAATATTTTGAAGTCTGTTTTTATGATGTTTTAAAGTGTGGTATAGTGGTTAAGGTGCTGGACTACGACCTGGGAGACCAGGGTTCTAATCCCCACACAGCCATGAAGCTCACTGGGTGACCTTGGGCCAGTCACTGCCTCTCAGCCTCAGAGGAAGGCAATGGGAACCCCCCTCTGAATACCGCTTACCATGAAAATCCTATTCATAGGGTCTCCATAGGTCGGGATTGACTTGAAGGCTGTCCATTTTCTTTTGTTTGCTGCTCAGGGATCCTACTGGGAGGAAGGGCAGGATATAGATCAAATAATAAGTAGATGGTGGGGTGGGAGCAATAAGGAAACTAGTCTATAAGGCCATACCCCTGCCTCCCTACTTGACTTACCTGGGAGTAACCCCATTGGATTCAATAGGACTTAACGCCCGAGTAGACAGGGTGCTAAGGACTGAGCTCCTAAATACTCTTGCCAGAACTCATGGAGCAACTGTGGCTGTTTCAACTGTACTTGCTAAAAAGAATTTAAAAAAAATACGTATTGTTTAGGCTTAGTAGTGCCCTACAATAAATAATAATAATGTATTAAAACTTTAGAAAACTATTTCATAATAATAAAAACTAAAAATAATATTGTGACAACAGTAATTTTAAAAATAACAACAATAAAATAAAAAGTACTAATGTAATAATTTTGGGGTGCAAGGAAAGATGCTGAAACCTTTCAAATACTTTCTGGGGTGCAAGGAGAGATGATGATGATTCCTTACACAGCCTTCATCATGAGGTCCCAAGGTGGGCTACAGCTAAAAACCCAATATTAAAAATAATGGGTTGTGTTCATAGGAAACTGCCTTATACTGAGTCAGACCATTGGGGTCCATCCATCTCAGTACTGTCTGCGCTGACTGGAAGCAGCTCTCCAGGGTTTCAGGCAGGAGATATTTCCAGTCTTATCTGAAGATGCTGGGAGACCGAGTGCTCTGCCACTGAGCTACAGCCCTTCCCCTAAGTCCTACACACAATGAAATGAAATGGACTGCCTTCAAGTCAATCCTGACTTATGGTGACCCTATGACTACGGTGTTCATGGTAAGCGATGTTTAGAGGGGGTTTACCATTGCCTCCCTCTGAGACTAGTCCTCCCCAGCTGGCTAGGGCCTGCTCAGCTTGCCACAGCTGCACAAGCCAGCCCTTTCCTTGTCTGCAACTGCCAGCTGGGAGGCAACTGGGCTCCTTGGGACTATGTAGCTTGCCCACGACTGCACAGGTGGCAGGGCATGTAACCCCTGAGCCACTCACTGTGGGGGTGATCTTTAGCTGGCCTTTTACACCCAGGAGAGAGGAGTGGGGATTTGAACTGACAGACTCTGGACTCCCAGCCAGGCTCTCCTTCCCACTGTGCTATACCAGCTGTTTTGGGGCACTGCTAGGAGTAGCCAATGTGGGCCCTCCAACAAGTTGCTGAATGACAACTTTCATCAGCCCCAGTCATTGTGACCAAAAGTCAGGGATGATGAAAGTTGCAGCTCAACAACATCTGGAGGGCACCATGTTATCTATTGCCTTGGTTTAATTGGTGGTTTAAGAGCATACCACAATCTAAAACTACAGTTGCATCTGAGTTTGTTCTCCCTGAAACAAATGAAATGGACTGCCTTCAAGTCGATCCCGACTTATGGCGACCCTATGAATAGGATTTTCATGGTAAGCGGTATTCAGAGGGGGTTTACCATTGCCTTCCTCTGAGGCTGAGAGGCAGTGACTGGCCCAAGGTCACCCAGTGAGCTTCATGGCTGTGTGGGGATTCAAACCCTGGTCTCTCAGGTCATAAAAAGCTTACATTGGCTGCCCATTTGTTACAGACTCTGAACTCCCAGCCAGACTCTCCTCCCCACTGTGCTATACCAGCACTCCTACACACAATAGACCCAATGAAATTAATGAGTCTAAGTGAGTAATGTCTATTAACTTCAATGGGTCTACTCTGAGTAGGACTAGCATTGAGTACCACCCAGTATATGTAACGTTCATGTTTCTCCTTGTACTTCAAGAGTTTTAGAAATGAAACTTTGCAACATATTAATAAGAAGCTAATTTATAACTTTATATTTATTTGAAAGTTTTGCCCCCACCTCTCCTTGCACCTTACTTAGTGCAGGCTCTAATCCTGTATCCACTTTCTTGGGAGTAAGCACCAGTGAAGTCAAAGGGACTTACTTCTGAGGAGACATGTATAGGTTTGCCGTGTTGGATTGCAAAATGTTAATAAGCTCAGTGAGCCAAATTCCTCAGATATTAATAATTTTAAGTGTGGAAACGATGGCACTGCATTGATTGAGAAAGGAGCCATACCTTACAGTGAGTTGTGTAACTTTCTTTCTGTTCATGTTGTGAGCCGCCTTGTGCATAAATTGTTATGGAAAAGCAGCATACAAATAAACAGTGATGATGATGATGATAGCTCAGTGGCAGAGTACCTGCCTTTCGTGTAGAAGGCCTCAGGTTCAATCCCCTGCAGCATCTCCAGGTAGGGCTGGGAGACACTCCTGCCTGAAACCCTAGAGAGCTGCTGCCAGTCAGTGTAGACAAGACTGAGGTAGATGGACCCTGGTAGATGGTAAGTGGCCTGACTTGGTATAAGGCAGCTTCCTGTTCTCAGAGGTTTTTGCTATAGACACCATAGGGTGATTGTGCATTATTTTCCAGAGCACACCATAGATTGGGGGGGGATGTGGCCCTCCAAATGATGTTAGATTCCAACTCCTGTCAGCCCCAGCCAGCACTGTCAGTGGCCAGGGACAATTGAAACTGTATTGCAACAACATCTGGAAAGCCACAGATCGGCCACCCTAATTTCTTTATTACCAATGTGCAGAGCATGATCAATAAATAAATATTCCATTTTATGCTCCTTCCACTAAGCAACTGTGGTAAGATTTAATCTATTCCCATATAGTAGGAGTAGGGTTGCCAGGCTCAGGGCCTGAGAATGATTCTGTATGTTTAAGAGAAGAGAAAATTCAACCACAAGGTGAAATTCTCCCTTCCCCCTGCACAACTTTTCAAGATACAGAAGACCTCTTGGAGGCTTAATCTTTCCCCAGAATAATCTTTTAATCCTGTCCTAAAATCTGACATCACTGTTTTAAGAGCAGTACCAAAATGGGTAATAAAACAAAATTTGGTTGCCAGGCCCAGCCTCCAAGAGGTCTTCTGTATCTTGAAAAGTTGCACAGGGGGAAGGGAGAATTCCACCTTGTGGTTTTTCCCATTACAGTGTTGGAAGAAAACCTGCACTTGGCTGAATTTTCTCTTCTCTTAAAGATACAGAATCATTCTCAGGCCCTGAGCCTGGCAACCCTAAGTAGGAGGGATGTTGCTGGGCCTGGCAACCAAGATGTCTTCTGTATCTTTAAAAGTCATGCAGGGGGAAGGGAGAATTCCACCTTGTGGTTTTTCCCCTTACAGTGTTGCAAGAACACCTGCACTTGGCTGACTTTCTCTTCTCCTAAAGATACAGGATGAGTCTCAGGCCATGGACCTGGCAACCCTAATATGTATGTATGTACACATGTACATTCACATGTATGTGTATTTTGTATGTTGAGAAATGGAAATAAGTGGTTATATTTGTAACCTTCCTTTTAAAGATACAGTGTTAAGCTTGTGATATTTTGCAATTATGTGAATTTGGAGAGCATAGGTTTAAGGGCACAATCCACCAGGAGGTTCTCCTGTGTAAGCTCCAAATAGTGTTCTTGCACATATTCTACACACTTCATTTGACTTTTACAGATGAACTTCCCAGTGGATTGTGTCCCAGGAAGACTGCAATCCTATAAGAAGTGGGCATACGTAAAGCTGCATATTCAGTAGGACCTCTCCATTCTTCATATTGCACCTTCAGGTTATCCTCCAAGGGTGGCTAGTGCCCCATATGTGTCTGGACTCCAACTCCCAGCAGCCCTAGCTAGCATGGTCAGTAGTCAAGAAAGATAGTAATTGTAGTCCAGCAACATCTGGAGAGCCAGAGCTTAGCCACACAGTTTTATTGAGTAAGAACAGCTGAAAGTAATTGATTGTTTTCCTGAAACCACTTAGAATTAACTGAACAAGTCCAGAGTAACATCCTATCATTGCCAAATGGAACATGCTGTCCTTGAATGAATATAGATGTTGAAAGAGTCACAAATTCCCAGGACAAATAAGCTTAACCCTCATAATGCCTAGTCTAGGCCCTGCAGTTTATTCGTTTTATAAAGCATTTAGCATTTTAATAATCTGTTAGTGAATGTCAGGACCAATCTGCTAGCATTGTAAGAGAGAAATTGCAGCCAGCTTCTCAGAAAACGTGTGCAGATAAAAGTGCCTCTCCTGCTGCGGATAGTTTCAAGGCCAGTTCCTGGACGAGGGCTACAATCAGATGCCAAGCAGAGCTGTCTATTTATTTAAGCCAGCCAATCCTAAACACCTGGCCAGCCCTACCTTCAGAAGTCTTGCAGAGTTCAATGATGCTTCCTCCAAAGCAAGGAGTCAAACTATTCATTTTTCTGGTTCGGGTGGCTGCAACTGAAGTTGTTCCTATTTGATTCCAGTTCAGGCCAATAAAGTGCATGAGAAAATTTAAATATAAGACATATCATATATGTTGATAATTTGCACAGTTGGGTGGAACAAATTAACAGGTCTAAAAATGTGAGTCAGCAGTAAGTAGCATGAAACTAGGGAAAATATAATGATCAAACTTCAATAGATGGGTCTTAAGTTGAATTTGATATAGGCCAATTATATTTCCAAAATGTTGACTTGCATTATTGTGTGGTACTCAAAAGTACAGCCTTCTGTAATTCCCATTTATTTTCACTAAAAAAAGAAGTCTTCATAGTGTATCTTTGTGGTGATAATATGAATTGTTAAACTCAAAGATGCATGTTCAGTGCTTTCTTGAGCTGATGGCACTAACAAGGAGGAGTTACACTGCTTGGCGGAACCCTTATTTGGAACCAGTAATCTGATTTTCCTCCTAGTTCCAGTTCAGCTTCAAGAGACTTTAGTTCAGCTTCATTTGAGATCATATACTTGGGCTTTCAAAAAGCATTTGCCAAGGTACCTCACCAAAGACTCCTGAGTAAACTTAGCAGTCATGGAATCATAGAGGTCCTCTTGTGGATGAGGAACTAGTTAAGTAACAGGATAGAGAGGGTAGGAATAAATGAACAGTTATCCCAATGGATGGATGTAGAAAGTGGAGTCCCCCCAGGATCGGTATTGGAGCCTGTGCTTTTTAACTTGTTCATAAACTATTTAGAATTATGGGTCAGTAGTAAGGTGGCCAAGTTTGCTGATGGTACTGAATTGTTCAGGGTCATTAAAACAAAAAGGGATTGTGAAAAGCTCCAAAAGGACCTCTCCAGACTGAGTGAATGGGCGGTAAAATGGCAAATGTAATTCAGTGTAAACAAGTGTCAAGTTATGCATGCTGGGGCAAAAAAAATCTTAAACTGGTGGTGACAGACCAGGAACAAGACCTTGGGGTCAAAGCAGATAGGTCGATGAAGATGTTGACACAGTGTGGGGGAGATGTGAAAAAGGCAAATTCCATGCTAGGGATCGTTAAGAAAGGAAGTGAAAATAAAACTGCAGATATAATCATTCCATTATGCAATTCTATGGTACGACTGCATTTGGAATACTGTGTACAGTGCTGGTTGCCTTGCCTCAAAAAGGATATTGCAGAGTTGGAACAGGATCAGAAAAAGGCAACCAAAATGATTAAGGGGGTGGAGCAACTTCCTTATGAGGAAAGGTTGCAGCATTTGGGACTTTTCAGTTTAGAGTGTAAGAGGTGACATGATAGAAGTGTATAAAATTATGCATGGTATAAAGTAAGTGGATAGAGAAAAAAATCTTCTTTCATAACACTAGAACTTGTGGACCTCCAATGAAGCTGAATATTAGGAGATTCAGACCAGACAAAATAATACTACTTCACACAACACGTAGTTAAACTATGGAATTCCCTCCCACAAAAGGCAGCGATGGCCACCAATTTGGATGGCTTTAAAAGGTTAGATAAATCCATGGAGGATAAGGTTATCAATGGCTGTGCGTTAATAAGGCTGTGCTCTGTCTCCCCAGTTGGAATCTGTATGCTTGTGAATACCAGTTGCTGGAAACCAAAGGAGGGGGAAAGTGCTCTTGCGCTCAGGTCCTGCTACTAGACTTCCCATAGACATGTGGCTGGGCACTGTGAGAACAGGGTGCTGGATTAGATTGGCAATTGGCCTGATTGAACAGGCTCTTCTTATGTTCTTACACTTTCAGGTAATGGTTCAAATTCTGTTCCATTTCAGGAAAAAAATAAAGGTTCATTCCAATATTTGATTCAGGTTTGTTTTGACTTCCTGTTCCCAATTTAAGTGCATAGGATTACCACCACCTTCATTCCCAATACTTTAGAAGAGTTAAGCATGTACTCAAGTCCCAATGAATGCAATTCAAAACCACTTATATATACAGGTTGCTTCCATGCCAGGGTCCTTTAGTGCTGCTGAGGCATTATTTTTCTGTAATCAAATTCAGGGAAAGCAGAATTAAACTGTGCTTCCACATGGCATCTAACATAGTGCTATATCAGTCAACGATGACCCATCCTCATGGCCACAATCCTTCAGCAATATTTACTCAGAATCAGAAGTAACTTCTGTTCAGCAAAGATCCCCCTGCAACATTAATTAGTGGGTTCCGTCCTGGGGTATCTGCCCCCTTTATTGTTTCCTGTTCAGTGCATTTCCTGTTCCCCACAAACTCTTCATATTTTTATTTTTTGAATTGAGAATTATGCCTCCCCCAATAAAGACATGAAAAGAACGATAATGAAACTGTCATTAACCTCCCCCTTGCTGGAACAGAATCTGATTAAGGTGATCTTTACAGGTTATATCAGTAATGCTGTTGCCACACTAAACGGGAAGTAATCAAAGAGGCAGAAGCTGCGAGAAAGATGCTATTAATTAAAGGAACAGTAGCCCTGAAAAGCATCAATAATCCTGTGCCTACCCACACTGGAAAAGCTGGTCTTGTGATCACATTTATTTATTTAAATCACCACAAAACATGTCTGGAAAAAATGGGATGATAACACAACATAGAATACAATACAATGGGTTTGCAATAATGTTGTCTGGATCCCCTGTAAAAAAAAGTGAGTAACAAAGGATGACGATTTCAGACTAAGGCTACAATCCTAACTCCATTTACCCAGGAGTAAGCACCATGGAATTCAATAGAGCTTACTTCTGAGTAGATATGGCTAGGATTGTACTGTAAACGGCCACCCCCCCTATACACACGTCTTCTACACTAGCTGTTGGACACACATACACAACATCTTCTACACTAGGTGTTTGGTCTGGAATTTTCATTCAGACATATCAGCCTGAGCACGGAGCCCCTGAAGCCTCTAGTCCAGCCTTTCCCAACTAGTGGGCCGCCAGATGTCGTTGGACCATAACTCCCATCAGCCTCAGCCAGCATTGCCAATGGTCAGGAAAGATGGGAATTGTGGTCCAACAACATCTGGTGGCCCACTAGTTGGGAAAGGCTGCTCTAGTCAGTAATCTCTCAGCCTGCACCTCTGAGGAACTGTCCCCTGCCACACCAGGGACCCTAGGCACCTCCATGTTGGGCCATCAAGCAATTAACTGAGAAGAAGGGGAGGCTGATAGCTGGGATCCAGTGGAGGCTAGTCTGCTAGGGCAAATAGGGCACTGTCCCACCAGCCTCAATCTGCCCTGAGTAGGGTTGCCAGGCTCACAGGGCCTGGGAATGATTCTGTATCTTTAAGAGAAGAGACAATTCAGCCAAGTGCAGGTGTTCTTGCAACATTGTAATGGGACAAACCACAAGGAGGAATTCTCCCTTCCCCCTGCACAACTTTGAAAGATACAGAAGACCTCTTAGAAGCTGGGCCTGGCAACCAAGAGGTCTTCTGTATCTTGAAAAGTACAGGGGGAAGGGATAATTCCTCCTTGTGCTTTTTCCCATTATAGTGTTGCAAGAAAACCTGCACTTGGCTGAATTGTCTCTTCTCTTAAAGATACAGAATCATTCTGAGGCCCTGAACCTGGCAACCCTAGCCCTGAGGCAGCCTCTGCCTGCCAGCTTTCTTAACTTCCAGTCAGTCAGAGGGTGGCCCTGCCTGTCAGTATCCTTCTCCCCTTAGCTTTGCCCTTGTAGAACTCAGAGGAGGATAGCGACAAAACTAGAATCACTTGGCTCATTCCTGCCATTTATTTACAAGATTTATATCCTGCACCTTCCTCCAAAGATGCCCAGGGCTCATTGACTCTTGCTCCATCTATTGTTGGCCTCCCTCCTTTCTGCCCTACCAGTCTCAATGAGCACCAGCCACCACTCCTGGTATCCAAGACAGTGGACAATCCCTTTAAGGCCTTCCATTCCTCAGGGAAGGAGTGGGGCCTGCAGGGGAAAAAAGGCATCAGTTCAGTCCCAGACCTGGCTGGAGTAGCCTGCTTATTCAGACCTCTTTGATGTGTTGCAGCTATCTGGCTCATCCTGCAGCCTTGTGGGTTAAAATTCAAGACTGAACATACGTTTTCTGTCCGCTGCATAACAATAATAAAATATTCACACTATGCTCAAGATCAAAATCAGGCAGTCATGTTGGTCAAGCTCAGAGTCAAATATCTTTTTTATTAGATACAGTCAGTGTTTAAAATCAGTATGTTAATTATCATGTTAAACAACAGTTACCACCTTACACTCACAATAACTGCATTACATTTATCCTAATATGTGAATAACTCTTTCTACTACACCTGTAATAGGTAAGTGTAAACATTCTGGTAGTATTCCAGACTTTTTAATGGCCAGTCTTTACTTGGGTTTTATGCCCTCACCTCCTTAGTTCATTTCCCTGCACGTCTAATAAACTACATTTGTCTCAGCAGTTTCCGATGAAGGGAAGAAGGAAAAGGTGAGATAATTTTGGAGACCTCATTACAAGTAACTTTCTGCCTTGGTTTTTCAAAAGAAAAAACAAGCTCTCGCTGACCAGGATGGATACTTAGAAGACTGAGGAAGAGTGCAATCTTAATTCTTCAAGGACCTTCAGAGATAGTTTCCTTGAGGAAGATCCATTCTCATCTAATGGCCTGTCAGAACTACTTGCAGCCAACATCTGCAGAAGAAACTGAAGCACACAAACACAAGAATTATCATGTTGTCACGGCAATAAGCTACCTAGAAAGCTGTAGTTTTTCACAGTAAATAACTATTACTTGGTATAGAGTTTGTTTTCCGTGGCACAATAACCAGTGATGACCACATCAATGTAAGAAACAATCCTGCCATGTTAAAAATAAAACTGGTAACAAACGGAGGTAACTTTCAGTGTGGATGGATGGGCAGGCCAGTGTTAGTCTAGGGACTTGGGAAACATTCTTTAGGTCTGGGCAAGTTGCTAGCTCATATCACATTCTTAAACACCACCATATTAGAGTAGCTCTTACGGTGTCTTCTCGACATGTGCATTCATGGAGCTAGTGGGCTGTGCATGTGAAGCCCAATTAGAAAAGCAGTTGACACACCAGTCAGCTATTCGTTAGAGAGCTGGCGGGGACTTAACTGACACACAACCTCCTGCTTCTCCCAAGCAACTTATCAGTAATATCACTGATTTTTCTAACTGGGCTCCATCACATCAGCCACAGCAGCAGGATTAGAGGAAGAAACTGCTCACACAGTACCAGCTGCACTCGGTTCCTAATCAAGCTTGAGACTGGTTTACAGAAGCCAGCTCCCACTGGAATATGACTCCTGGCTAGATTGAAATGAATTATGTCTAGGATCAAAATGATACCTTCAATTATCCAGAAACTATTTTTGATTCATAAAGTCCTAAACAGCCTAGTCTCACATCTGTGGGAAACAGATGGCCCATATCTGTTCACCAGTCCCCTTCAGTCCTTGGGAGGGGGCCTTCTCCAAGTCCCAAGCTAGGCATAAAGCTTTCCCAGCTGTGCTACTTTGCTACCTTCTCTCTCTGACAGATTATATTTTCTGTGGGAAGAGATATTTTCTTTCACTGTATGGATTATTTTTCAATATTCAAACACTACCACATTCCCATCTGCAGCCTCAAATGGTCCAGGATGTGCTTTACCACTTGATTCTACTGAATATATAAAACAGTTTCAAAGACGAAAGTAGTGCAAAGAGATGGCATTGGTAGGGAACAAAATGTATGTGGATATACTACACATATCCGAGAACGATCTAAATTAAAACATTGTTTATTTGTGTTAAAAATGGAGATAAGATGGGGGGTGAAGGCTGCATTTCCAAAGATAAGGGAGGAAGGCAAAGACTCTCCTTGAACTTCTTTATTTTATCTTCATGTAGCTTCTTCATGTTCTTGCCTGAAGATGCGCCTCTCCCTGTTTTTTCCAGTCTTCTTTGCCTTAGAATTCCCTGTTAGATCACCAAAACGTTTCACTTTGAAACAACTTTGCCCTATCATGTATAAGTGTGCATTAATATGGTCACAGGGAAGTGGTTTAGGAAGAAAAGGGGAAGTTTTGGTGCCACATCCCTCCCTAGTTTCTAACAGTAGGCAGCTGTATATCATCTTTACCTGACAAAGGTGAAACAGAGCAAATATATAGAAACCTTATCCCAAAACCTAACTGCATAGAAAAGCTTCTGTATTTCATCCTTTGCAGGATTAGGAACGGTTAGGTGGACATTGGATCTGCACCTGAATGCAGCAGCCACTTCTTTCAGTGGGATGTGCATTCAAATGGGCAAAGTGGGTGCTTAGGGGTGGGCAAGCTGGGTGCTCGCCTTGGGTGCTGAGCTTAAGGAGATGCTATATTGAGCTTGGGATTTGTTGAGTGTGGTGTCTGCAAAGAGCTAGCAAAACAAAAAACAGCAACTTCAACCTTTTTTTAAAAACAACTTGGTCATTCAGGTACGAACTACAAAAATGAACTTTCTTTAATTAGCTTTAAAGTTCATTTCTTTTTCAGTTTCAACATTGATCTTATTTGTTCTAGATAAAAAAATCAGCACAAGACAGCTTTATGTTGAGGCAATATGATCAAGTACTATAAGTGTGATAAAAGCTATACATTATATAAGCACTAAAAACTAACTCGACTACTAAGAAAGCTGAATGAAGCCAATTTCCAAATTGGATCACTTTTAATAACTCTGAAGACTCAAAATTTGGATATCCGTTTCCAAATTGGTAGGTGGTACAGTGATATCAGCCTTGCTTGAACTACAACAGTGGTTGGTATGCATGGTGGTTGCTAGGCATGGGCACACGGTGACTACAGCTCTTTACTGTACTTTGGTGGGAATGGTAACATTCAGAGTTAAAAAGCAAAGAGCCAGCATTCAAATGAACAGCCCACATCACTCAGAAGGGGAATGGTTAAGGGGCTGAGTAGAAGGGTGGGCCTAGGTCTCTGAGATGAAGAGACTGGGCGGGAGAAAAGAGAAAAATCACAAAATCCAGCTCTTAAAACAGGCTACTTCAAGGTTCTGCTTTTCCCATTGCCCACGGCTGCTGATTTTCTGCAGTGTGGTGTAGTGGTTAAGATGTTGGACTATGGACTGGGAGACCAGGGTTTGAATCCCCACACAGCCATGAAGCTCACTGGGTGACCTTGGGCCAGTCACTGCCTCTCAGTCTCATGAAAACCTATTCATAGGGTTGCCATAACTCGGAAATCGACTTGAAGGCAGTACATTTACATTTAGGGCTCCCATCTTCCAAACTCCCCAGCTTCCTGGAAGGGAGAGTGTTCTTCCTCTGCGAAAGGAGGAGGTAGGTTGGGAAAAGAATGAAGAAAAAGATCTGGAGAGAGGGAAGAAGAATGCAGCCTGGGAGACTTAAGTGGCATCCCGGAACTGGAGCAGGAGGGCCACTGGCAGCAAAACCAGGAGTTACCAAGAGTCAGGTCTGGGCCTTGTTCATGGGCATTGCTGGGAAAGCCTGAGAGCAGGAGGGCCTCTTCCGCTGCTAGGTTTTGCAGCCCAGTTTTGCAAGCCACACTAAACGGCAGCACTGCAAAATTGACCCGAAGGAAGGGGCCCCTCCAAAAGGGGCTCCTTGCCTGGGGCTAGGTGAACTGAGCCAAGGCGCTCGTCTCTCGGCGCTCCCCCCTATCACCCCCATTTGTGGGCCTCGGTAGACATGGCATGGTCAGATCTTGCAACATCTTTAGCATTCACTAAAAGCAGGCGTGGGGGAGAAATTTGGATCTGCGAGACTGTAGTCATGGGGGAGGAAAATTAACCTTACACCCCATGAATTTTTCCCAGTGAGGACAAAAGACAGCCCACCTAAATGCAGCTTCAAGAGTGCAATTTCCATGGGATAAATAGTATGGGATGGGGCAGAAGTTTTTTTTATTAAAATAATTTATATTCTACCTTTCCACTTAACATAGTATTGCTCAGTGTGACTAACAACATTAAAAAAACTGATTAAGAATTGAAAACTTGAAAAACAGAAACAGCACATCAGATAATTAAAAGATCAGAATTTGCTTAAAATACCAAGGTTAAACCTCTTTCCCCCAGTGTTGCAGTCCCAGTCCAACTGCCCCCCTCCCCACATGCATAGCTACTTAAAGGCAAAGAAAACAATATTGGGTGATCCAATCCACTGAAATGCTGGCTAAGTCCACCCCTAACCAAAAATTTAACTTAGGCTTGATTCCTTTCGAACACTCATTTTCTGAACTCAACACAATTGAAAACTTCGATGCCTCTTTATCCTTGTAATATTTCTGATTCTCACCATGGATTCTGAATTTTATTATTTTATTTACCAAATGCTCACTTAATAGTGGTTTACAATAAAATACATTAACATTCAAAATACAATACAGTGCAAAAATAATATTACTTAAAAGGCATGTCATAAAATGTGTATGATCAAGAAATGAAGTATCCATCTTAAAAATCTGATTTCACACTTAAAAATCTTCCAACACCTTCCTCCTAAAGTGAACAAACCATGACAGGGGGACTTTCATCAGGCAATTGCTCAAATGGGGGTGCTACCACCAAGAAGGCTCAATCTTAAGCCAGTCCACTGTGCCTAAGATGGCATGGCACTCCCAAAGAGCCACTTTGAAAGATATTAGTGCATAGGCTGCTGTATATGTGTAGCAGTTCATGCGGTCTGAGTAGGCTCAGTAGCCATTCATTTTTGTGCTTGCCACCTACACCTCTAAGGAAGAGCCATAGCTCAGAGGCAGAACATTTGCTTTGCATGCAGAAGGTCCCAGGTTCAATCCCCAGCATCTCCAGGTAGAGCCGGGAGAGAACCTGTCTGAAATCCTGGAGATCTGCTGCCAGTCAGTGTAGGCAATACTAAGCTAGATGGAGCAATGCTCTGACTCAGTATAAGGCAGCTTCCTACATCCTCAGTCCTCTGCTGTGACAGACATTTCGGAATGGGGGGTCAGTTGTGCTGCTTCCACCCGCTCTAAAGTTTAATGCAACATGAGACACCTGCCCTGAGTCTTCTGTGCATGACAGAGTTATCGGAAGAGGTGGGGGGAGATCTCTCTATCACACTGGGCACTGGAACAAAGAAAAGCAGTGCAAGTCTCCAGCTGCTTCTGCCTGCTCCGGAATTCGGTGAGAAAATGGAACTCCCCCCTGCATGGGAGAGGGCTGTGCTGTGGGGAAAACATTCATTCAGTGTGAAGTTTAAGAGATCTCCGTCTGAGTTCTCTGCAATTTGCAGCGAAGTAAGAGGTGAGAATCTCTGCCTCGCAACTAGATGTGTGAAGCCCTGGAGCTCGATTCAAGGTGCTGGTTTTAACCTATAAAGCCTTACACGGCTTGGGACCACAATACCTGTTGGAACGCCTCTCCCGACACGAACCCACCTGTACAGTACGCTCAACATCAAAGACCCTCCTCCAGGTGCCTACTCCAAGGGAAGCTGGGAGGCTGGCAACAAGGGAGAGGGCCTTCTCAGTGGTGGCCCCTAAATGATGGAATGATCTTCCTGATGAGGTGCACCTGGCGCCAACACTGTTATCTTTTCGGCACCAGGTCAAGACTTTCCTCTTCTCCCAGGCATTTTAGCATGTGTTTTAATTGGCTTTTAAATATGTGTTTTTAAATTTGTATATTTGTTTTTATGTTTTAATTGTTGTAAACCGCCCAGAGAGCTTTGGCTATGGGGTGGTATACAAATGTAACAAATAAATAAATATATGAAGGGAAGTGTAAGGAGAGTCTAAGGCATGTCTGGCAGGAAAAAAGGTTGAAGGTTTTGCACCAATAGTAGTTTCTAAATCATTGTCAAGGGCAGCCCTAAATAGAGTGCTTTACATTAGTCCTGCCTAGAGGCTACAGAGGCAGGGTTCTGCTCATGAGAGGAGAGGGGTTGTAGCTACCACACCAAGTGAAACTGGAAATAGGCATTTCTGACTGCAGCTAAAGCAAATCCAGGTCCAGTAGTACCCCCAGCTCCAGACCTGCTTCTTTGGATAGGACTGTGTGACCTCATCTGGACATGGGCCACCTATTGTCCAGTCTAAGGATTCAGTCATTGCCATCATCTCCACCTGGTCTGGATCAAGTTTCAGCTTCTTTGCCCTCATCCGGGCTGCTACTAATTCCATGCAATGTTTCAGGGATTCCATTGCTTCCGTGGAATTTGAGGAAAAGGAGAAGTATTATGGAAGTATCATCACCATCCTGGTAAAACTGTGCTGAAAATTCTCTAATGACCTCCTCCAGTAGTTAAAAAAAATATCAGTAGATAGAAATAGAACCTGTAACTCCCATTGGGGAAGAACAAGGAGCCCCCCAGTACCAGTTTCTGTAATCTACCCAACCAGACAGGAATTTAATAAATGCAAAGTAACATCAGCCTATTCCCATTCTGCTAGGTGGTCCAGAAGGAGTCTGTGATCAATGATATCAGGAAAATCAACAGAAATATGCTTTATCTGTCTCCCAGCTAAAATAATCTACCAGCACGACTAAGGTATTTCTGTCCCATGAGTAGATTGCACTGAGTTCTTGTTCTTCTGGATCAGCCTGAAACGGTGACAAATTGTTGCTATTCTCCAGTACTGTATCAGTCAAAATTGTTTCATCACACGTTATGTGGCAAGATACCCACATTTGTCTCTAAGCTTATGCTCCACAGAGAACTGTTACCACTCATAGCTTATTATGTATATACATCTGTACAATGTATATGTTCGTTGCCATCATACATCATTAATTGTACACTTGGGGGGTGGAGAAAATGTTAGGTGTACACACAAAAAATGCAACCTATGAAGTGACCTTTACAGTATCAGAGAATGAGACGGTAGCCCAGAGTGCAAGGCGGAATGGCAGAGGTGTGTGTGCGGCATCAAGGGGAAATGGCCTGGTTAAGTACCCCGTCCCTCCTGCCCTTTCTCCTCTGCAAATCACCTCTTCCTGAGGGCCCTTTGTAAAAAACATGTCTAAAGACGTGTCCAGTATAGCCCCCAGGTGCTGGAGGCGCTGGGTTGGCTGCAGGTGACTCTTTTCGGCATTGACCAGCCAGCCGTGAGAGTCTAGGGCGTCTAGGGTGAACTGGAGTTGTCTGTTGGCCAAGTCCCGGGAGCATGCTCGAAGGAGGAGGTCGTCGAGATAGGCGTAAATGTGAACCCCCTGTAGGCGAAGAGATGCCACCATGGTGGTCATCACCTTGGTGAAGACTCGAGGAGCCGAGGAGAGGCCAAAAGGCATGGCACGGTATTGGAAATGGTGGTGGCCTAGTGCGAATCTCAGGAATCGTCTGTGATCCGGGCAAATTGGAATGTGTAAATAAGTGTCCTTCAGGTCGATGGATGCGAGAAAATCCCCTTGTTGTAGAACTTCCACAATAGACGCCAGTGACTCCATCTTGAAGCGGCAGTATTTGACAAAGCGGTTGAGACACTTGAGGTCTAGGACCGCCCTCCATGAGGAATCTCGCTTGGGGACCGTGAAGAGGACAGAGTACACGCCTTGGAGCCTTTCGGATGGGGGTACAGGCTCTATAGCGGCAATGTCTAGCAGATGTCGTAGGGCGTCTTGCATAGCCGTCCTGCGTGACTTGGAGACGGGGGAGCTTATGTTTAGCTGGTCTGCGTTGAGGTGGAGCGATGCTGTGACGACCTGCTCCTGAGGTTTGTGTCACCTCTGGGTTCGGATCCGCCATGTCAGTGTCGGGAGGATGAGCTGAGCTCCTGGGGGGTTGTCAGAAGAGGATTCAAATGGCTGGCAGAGGGAGGAGGGAGGAACTTACCCTCTGTGGAGCAAAGCCGAAACAGAGGACATGCCAGAGATAGGGTCGCCTAGCAACGGGGAGCCTGAGAGCCTTGAAGTTTTAGAATCCCCCCCAGACATTCCCAGGCCCTCCCTTCTCCGCAGCTCAGAGCAAGAGGGAGGGCTGATCACAGCAGAAAGGCGGAGAGATGGTTTACCCTCAGCCTCTCCTTTATCACCCATAGGGGAATCGGACACTTCAGAAGAGGAGGAGGTGATGCCTCCCCCCTCACCACGCACACGCAGACGGTTGAAAAGACAGGAGAGAAGGGGGGGAAGGCGGGCAGTACCTGAGGGGGAGTTAAGGAGGAGCGAAAGGTTGCGCGCCCGTTTAGCCCCTTCTTAAAGAACAGGCGGGAAGTAGCCTCTTGCTCTGTCAACTTTCTCCCAGTGTCGCAGGACCTGTATCCCTGTATTGCTTCATGAGAAAGCACAGTCTTTGTTGGACATTACTCTAATAAAACACGAATTAACTACAACCTCTGGTCTGGTTCCTGAGTCGCATCCTGGGCCTGACAGCTTGACAGAGCCACCTAAATCACCCTCAACGCTCTCTTCACTTGACTGGGACAAGATGTCAAAGGGAGCAGCGGGGGGGACGAACCCCACTTCTGAGACGGAAGAAGTGAAACTCTTGAGGACTAAGGTAGCTGAATTGCAGACGGATGTCCAAGCCCTGCTAGCAGCAGTCAAGGCGCTGAAGACGGATAATCAAACCTTGAAGGCCACGATAGACCAGATGCAAACAGCCCCTCCAGCTGCCGCAGTAAAGGTTCCCATTGGATTGCCCCCAAAATACGCGGGACAAAGTGATCAGTTGGCAACTTTCGTGGCTCAATGTGAGTTATATCTGGATGTCAGGCACATGGAGTTTCCAGACGATGGGACTAAAGTGGCCTTCGTGATTAGCCTCCTGGAGGGAGAAGCTGCAAAATGGGTGACTCCGTATCTCGTGAGAAAAGATACTGTCTTAAGAAGGTACAGAGGATTTATACAGGAGATGACCGAGATGTTCCAAGACCCGCAAAGAGCTGAAACAGTAGCGCGGCAACTAGGCGCTCTGAAGCAAGCTAAAGGGACTGTTTCCGAGTACACTAACGCTTTTAAAATTCTGTCCCAGGAAACTGGTTATAATGACACCGCCCTGATGTTTGAGTTGGCCAGGACCTCCCCCCCCCGCTGACCTACCAGGGCTCATCCGGCTATGCCTACAGATAGATCACCGGATGGAAGGAAGGCGCCTGGAAAGGAAGCAGGAGGTCCCGAGATACTCAGCCTCGGCATCTCGCAGCAAGACCCTTCCCTCTGCAGGAATGGCAGGTAATGCAGCTGAGGGACAGGGAGGGGCTAGGCCAAGACTGTCGGAAGAAGAAAAGGAAAGACGCCGCCGAGAACGTTTATGCTTTTATTGTTCAAAGCCGGGCCACGTGGCCAGAGACTGTGGACTAAAAGGGGGGAAAGCTGAGCCGTCGGGAAACTAGAGCACCCAGTCCACGTGCAGGCCGGTGGACTGGGGGCAGCGTTGTATAAAGGCCCCCCAATGATCCAACCTCCCTCAAAGGGGGTGTTGGTCTTGCCTATTCGGATTACAACTTCCAGAGGAGTGGTGTTTAATTCCACTGCCTTAATTGACAGTGGAGCCTCCACAAATTTTATTGATGTAAAGTTAGTCAAGCGTCATGGAATTTCCCGGTGGAAACTGAACGCTCCCCTAGCTGTGGAGACTATCGATAGGAGACCCCTGAAGTCAGGAGGGGTGACACAAGCCACGGAGGAAGTGAAACTTCAAATCCCCGGGCACAAAGAGTTCATTTCGCTATACGTGTCAGATCTCTCGAACTTTGAGGTGATTCTGGGAATGCCCTGGCTAGCAAAGCATGAACCCACAATAAGTTGGAAGGAGGCGGTGGTGTGGTTCACCTCACAGTATTGCCAGGAGAACTGTCAACTTGAAGGAATCAAGAACACCTTAGCGGGGGCAGTGCAAGAGATCGAGCAAGTGACCCTGCCGCCAAAGTATGAAGAATTCAAAGATGTGTTTGATGAAAAGGAGGCAGAGACTTTACCCCCCCACCGCCCTTACGACTGTGCGATTGATCTAGTGCCAGGAGCCAGCATTCCATCAGGGAGAATCTACTCTCTCACAGAGATTGAGAGGGAGGCCCTGAAGGAATTCCTGGATAAAAACCTGAGACGAGGATTCATACGCCCCTCACAATCCCCTGCTGGAGCGTCACTATTGTTTGTGAAAAAGAAGGGGGGGAACTCAGACCCTGTAACGACTATCGCGCATTGAACCAGATCACCATCCCCAACAGCTACCCGCTGCCCCTGATCTCAGAGTTGTTGGACCGACTGCGCTCTGCAAAAATCTTCACGAAGTTGGATTTGAGAGGAGCGTACAATCTGATCAGGATGAAGCAGGGAGATGAATGGAAAACAGGGTTCTTGACCGCTTACGGACAGTATGAATACCTGGTCATGCCGTTCGGACTTTGTGGAAGTCCAGGAATTTTTCAAAAATTCATGAACGACGTGTTTAGAGACTTGTTGGACACATATGTAATCTGTTACTTAGATGATATCCTGGTGCTCTCAAAGAACCAGGAAGACAACGACCAGCATGTGAAGACGGTGTTGCAGAGACTGAGAGAAAATCACCTGTATGCTAAATTAGAGAAATGTGGATTTGATCTCAAGTCTCTAGACTTCCTTGGATATCGAATCTCAGCGGAAGGCGTGGAGATGGACCCAGGGAAAGTAAGCTGTATATTGGACTGGGGCCAACCTGTCACCAAAAAGGATGTACAACGGTTTTTGGGGTTTGCCAATTATTACAGAAAGTTCATTCCAGGGTTTTCCAAATTGACAGCTCCTCTGACTGACTGTTTAAGGGGAAAGAAGAAGTTTCAATGGACAGAGAATGCCACCCAGGCCTTTGAGGAGCTGAAGAGAAGGTTCGCTTCCGAGCCCATTCTGCACTTTGCTGACCCGACCCGCCCTTTCATCGTGGAAGCAGATGCTTCAGATTTTGCTATCGGGGGGGGGTCCTTCTGCAATTAGACCAAGAAGGAAAGGAGCTGCACCCCTGTGCGTACTTCTCTCGGAAGTTAAAGCCTGCAGAGAAGAATTACACAGTTTGGGAGAAGGAGCTGCTGGCCATCAAGGACTCTTTTGAAAACTGGAGACAATACCTAGAGGGGGCCCCTCATCAGATCGAAGTGCGCTCCGACCACAAGAACCTGGAAAGCCTCCAAACTGCCAGAAAGCTGAACCAGAGACAAATAAGATGGTCCCAGTTCTTCACCAGGTTTAACTTCAAGATCACTTACCAAGCCCAAGCCAAAAACCAGAGAGCTGATGCCTTATCCAGACAGCCACAGTACAAAGAAAGTGAATCCGAGGACCAGCCTCAGTACGTGATCCCGCCAGAGAAATTAATGTTGGGATCATGCCAGTCTTCGTGGGAAGAGGAACTCAAAAAGGCACAACAAGAAGATGCAGACGTACTAAAATATGGGCAGGAGACGGGACAAAGTCAAGACTCAGAAGTAACCTTTCACTGGAGGAATGGACTATTATGGTTCAAAACAGCCAGATATGTGCCAGAAGGAGAATTAAGGCTCAGAATCCTATGCCAGTGCCATGATTCCATCACAGCGGGACACTTTGGGATTTACAAGACCATTCAGAACGTGGCCAAGGACTTCTGGTGGCCTAAAATGCGTAGGGATATTGAAAGCTATGTAAAGTCCTGTTCTGTCTGTCTGCGGACAAAAATACAAACAGGAAAACCAGCAGGACTGTTACAACCGCTACCTGTCCCACATGAACCCTGGAAGGATCTCTCCATGGATTTTATAACTGATCTACCCAAATCCCAAGGAATGACAGCCGTTTTAGTCGTGGTAGATCTACTCACCAAAATGGTGCATTTCCTCCCTTGTGCAGGGGCCTTAGAGGCTAAGGAAACGGCCAAGTTATTCATCAAAGAAGTCTACCGACTGCATGGGTTGCCAAACAGTGTAGTCTCAGACCGAGGAACTCAGTTCACAGCCAAATTTTGGAGAGCAATGTGGAAACAGTTGCAGACGGAATTAAAACTCTCCTCCGCCCATCACCCCCAGACAGATGGGCAAACGGAACGCTTGAACGCCGTTTTGGAAAGATATTTAAGAAGTTATGTGTCCTATCAACAGACTGACTGGGTATCATATTTGCATTTTGCAGAGTTCGCCTACAACAATTCTCTACACTCCAGCACTCAACAAACCCCATTCTTCACGAATTATGGATTCCATCCTAAAGTCTTTCCAAGCAGCTCAGAAGGAATGCTGGTACCGGCAGCTGAGGACTTCCTAAAAGAATTGCAAGCGGCGCAACAAACACTGAAACAGCAGTTAAACGAAGCCAAAACAGAGTACAAGCGAGTTGCTGACCTGCACAGGAAGGAAGCCCCCCCCCTCCAACTAGGAGACCAGGTATGGCTGTCCACACGTTTCCTCCAGATGCCGGGCAAATGTAGAAAATTACAAGACAAAAGGGTGGGTCCTTTTGAAATAGAAACTCAAATTAATCCCGTGGCGTACCGGCTGAAGCTATCTGACACGTTTAAAATACATCCTGTGTTTCATCGATCCCTCTTGAAGAAAGCTGCCCCTCCCAGTGAGCTGCGGCCGGAGGAGCCTCCTGGGTCCCCACTCCTGATAAATGAGCAGCTTGAGTTTGAAGTTGAGGAAATCTTGGATTCCAAGATCAGACGCCACAAGCTGCAGTATTTGATTCACTGGAAGGGCTATGGAGTGGCTGACAGATCATGGGAAAATGCAGATGATGTGCATGCTCCAGAGTTAGTAAAACTTTTCCATCAACGTTTTCCTCACCGCCCCAAGCCAGACAGGGGGAGGGGGGCGCAGCTTGAGAAGGGGGATGGTGTCGGGAGGATGAGCTGGGCTCCTGGGGGGTTGTCAGAAGAGGATTCAAATGGCTGGCAGAAGGAAGAGGGAGGAACTTACCCTCTGTGGAGCGAAGCCGAAACAGAGGACATGCCAGAGATAGGGTCGCCTAGCAACGGGGAGCCTGAGAGCCTTGAAGTTTTAGAATCCCCCCCAGACATTCCCAGGCCCTCCCTTCTCCGCAGCTCAGAGCAAGAGGGAGGGCTGATCACAGCAGAAAGGCGGAGAGATGGTTTACCCTCAGCCTCTCCTTTATCACCCATAGGGGAATCGGACACTTCAGAAGAGGAGGAGGTGATGCCTCCCCCCTCACCACGCACACGCAGACGGTTGAAAAGACAGGAGAGAAGGGGGGGAAGGCGGGCAGTACCTGAGGGGGAGTTAAGGAGGAGCGAAAGGTTGCGCGCCCGTTTTGCCCCTTCTTAAAGAACAGGCGGGAAGCAGCCCCTTGCTCTGTCAACTTTCTCCCAATGTCGCAGGACCTGTATCCCTGTATTACTTCATGAGAAAGCGCAGTCTTTGTTGGACATTACTCTAATAAAACACGAATTAACTACAACCTCTGGTCTGGTTCCTGAGTCGCATCCTGGGCCTGACAGTCAGTGTCAGGATCACGCACACAATGGGGAAGGTGCTGTGACAGTTCTGAGCTAGAAATAGTATAGAGCAGGATGCAGACTGGGGGCCAGGTGCCAAGAGAAATATGAGGAGGTTCACTATGGCATCCAAAAATAAGTGGGTGTACGCCCACCAATAAATTACTAAGACCCCACTAAGCAATCAGGACTCCAAAATATAAGGGGGGAGTCGAGTTGCAATATTGGCCACCAGCTAAGTACACACACACAATGGGGAAGGTGCGAGACCGCTAATTACACTGCCAGGAAAAAAGGGGCTTTGAAAAACGCAGCGTGGCCAAGGCTAGGTACACGCACACAATGGGGAAGGTACGGTACCGCCAAAGTGCACTGACGAAACTAGGGTGCCACCAACAGAAGGGGCTTACATCAAAAACGTGGTGCACATAAAGGGATACACACACACAATGGGGAAGGTGTGGTATCACTAAAATACAGACAGCTCAAACTAGACAGGTCTCTCATATAATAATATAGGCTGGAAGGGGCAGTAAGGAGTAAACTGCCGAAATGGTCTGCGGTCGTCTCTTTTGGCTGTTGCTAGGGCAGGCTTACGATTGTCCTTGAGGTCGACAAGGACTGCTTTAAGTGCGTCCTCGCCAAAGAGCATAGAACCCGAATATGGAGCTATGGATAAGTTAGTTCTGGCGGTAGAATCAGCGTCCCAATGTTGGAGCCATAGGGTTCGACGAGCTACAATTTCAGCCGCAAGGGCCCGTGCCCCTTGGTGGGTCGCGTCTAACGTGGCGTCAGCCACAAATGCAGCCGCCTTGTGTACTTTGAGGAGACCCTTCTGTAGTTTGGCGGGATCCGGGTTAGAATCGTCTAGAAGGTCATCTAGCCACATCATGGAGGCCCGAGAGAAGATGGAGGCGGCAGCAGAGGCCCGGATGGAATGAGCGGATGCCTCATGGTTCTTTCGTAGGACAAAGTCGAGCCGCCTCTCAGAGGGATCCTTGAGCTGTAAGTCTCCCTCTTTTGGGAGGAGAGACAGAGACACAAGATTGGAAATAGGTTGGTCCACCCCCGGGACGTTCAGGAATGACATGAATTCCGGGGTGAGGGTATACAGCTTGTTGGCCAATGGAGAGGAGCGGCGTGGGCAGAGAGGACGGGCCCATTCTTCTCTGGTCAGCTTGTTAATGGGATCTGGCACAGAGATGAAATGATTCACTGAGCTGGGGAACTTGAGAACTCTGGCACCCTTCACAGGAGGGGCAACCGGTTGTGTTTGTTCTGGCTGAATGCCGAGGGTGTCCATTACTCTGCACGACAGAGGAGTGAAATCCGCCGGGTCAAAGAGGCGATAATAGAATCCTCATCTGGTTCAGATTCCCCACTCCATTCATCAGGGTCAGTCTGGAAGAAGTTCAAGTAGTCATCCATCTGTGAGGGCTCTACACCCAATCTGCCCCGACCACATCATATGGGTTAGGTGAGGGTGGCGGGGCACCATCATTGTAGCCAGGTTGTCTCGCAGAGTTGGACTGCCGCGAGGCTCCGGGCTGAGGGGATAGTTGTGGAGGAGGCTGAGGTTGAGATAAGCACCCAAGCAGCTCTCGTAGTTGGAGCAGAAAATCTGGAGTCAACTGTATCCCTGGAGGGGGGGAGTGGGTAGAGTCTGTTCCTGTGGAGGAACGTGAGTCTGCACAGATGGAGTCAGAGGAGTCAGGGAGATGTCAGATTGGCGAGGAGTTTGGCTGGGGAAGCCTTCAAACTCATCCTCTGACGACTCAGAAGGAGACTGAAAAAGCACAGGAACCGCTGGGTCCAGAGGTTTCTCCGGGAGCGGGGGTGAAACATAGCGTGCCCTTTTGGACGCCCCGTGGCCAGACAGATGTTTAGTCTTTGCTAAGACTTTAGCGTGCTTATGTTTAGCTGGTATGCGTTGAGGTGAAGCGATGCTGTGACGACCTGCTCCTGAGGTTTGTGCCACCTCTGGGTTTGGATCCGCCATGTCAGTGTCGGGATCACGCACACAATGGGGAAGGTGCTGTGACAGTTCTGAGCTAGAAATAGTATAGAGCAGGATGCAGACTGGGGGCCAGGTGCCAAGAGAAATATGAGGAGGTTCACTATGGCATCCAAAAATAAGTGAGTGTATGCCCACCAATAAATTACTAAGACCCCACTAAGCAATCAGGACTCCAAAATATAAGGGGGGAGTCGAGTTGCAATATTGGCCACCAGCTAAGTACACGCACACAATGGGGAAGGTGTGAGACCGCTAATTACACTGCCAGGAAAAAAGGGGCTTTGAAAAACGCAGCATGGCCAAGGCTAGGTACACGCACACAATGGGGAAGGTGCGGTACCGGCAAAGTGCACTGACGAAACAAGGGTGCCACCAACAGAAGGGGCTTACATCAAAAACGTGGTGCACATAAAGGAATACACACACACAATGGGGAAGGTGTGGTATCACTAAAATACAGACAGCTCAAACTAGACAGGTCTCTCATATAATAATATAGGCAAACTCTGAATTGGCTGAGCTCAGCAACGTAAAACTGGAAAAATGGCGAAAATGAAAAATTGACAAATAAAAATGGCAGCCGCGAGGCTGTATAGGCTTCCGCGAGGAAAAAACGTTATCGGAGGCGTAGGAGAGGAGGCGGTAGCTCGTCTCCGCCACCGAGAGACAAAACCCCCAAAATGGGGGCTAGAAAGCCTGTAGCAGGCTCTTGGCGAGGAGAGCCGAAAACGCTGTCCCGGGAGCGCGGGAACGGGCGGAGAGCCCATGAGGTAGCCGCAGCCTCACGCTATCCTGTGCAAATGGGGGCTAAAAAGCCTGTTGCAGGCTCTTGGTGAGGAGAGCAAAAAACGCTGCCCTGGGAGTGCGGGAATGGGTGGAGAGCCCGTGAGATAGCCGCAGCCGCAAGCTATCCTGTGCCAAGGCGGAACGGGGGGGGTGCAGCCGCGGGACCCCTTAGCGGCCAAGCAACAGCCGTTGCTGGAAAAACCCCAGCAACGCACCCCCGAAAGAAACCCCAGACACCAAAAAGAAGGGGAAAAACCCGCCAAGGAAAGAAAAGAAAATACAAGAAAAGGGAAGTTCCCAAAGTAAAAAACGGAAAAATAAAATACGGGAACAAAAGCACACCCTCCAAGCACCAAGGTTGGGAGGGAAAAAAGGAAAAAAGGCCAAATGGAATAAGAAATAACGGCTTATCTACACTCTGTTCAGCAATCTAACCTGCCTCGGACGAAGGCAAGAATGAAGACTAGAGTGGGAGGGGCCCGAGGCCCAGGTTTTAACTCTAGTGCATTCTTGCCTTCGGACGCTAGATGGCAGTAAAGCCCAATCTGATGGCAGGCTACCTGTGGAAAACTGTTACCACTCATAGCTTATTATGTACATACATCTGTACAATGTATATGTTCGTTGCCATCATACATCATTAATTGTACACTTGGGGGGGTGGAGAAAATGTTAGGTGTACACACAAAAAATGCAACCTATGAAGTGACCTTTACAGTATCAGAGAATGAGACGGTAGCCCAGAGTGCAAGGCGGAATGGCAGAGGTGTGTGTGTGGCATCAAGGGGAAATGGCCCGGTTAAGTACCCCGTCCCTCCTGCCCTTTCTCCTCTGCAAATCACTTCTTCCTGAGGGCCCTTTGTAAGAAAGAAGCAGCGCCTATCGGTGCATGTGGCTGTGTTGCAACATGTAGACATGGCTGCTCTCCATTTGCACAGCACAACCTTTCAAAGAATTCCTTATTAAATTCTATACAGGCCCCAGCAGCTCCTGTTAATAACCTTCTGGGAAATGCACAATTGTCCTTTTATCACCAAAACTTAACACAAAGAGAGAAGTGTGAGCCATACAACACAAAAGCACTTAAAGCATACTGGAACTTATAATGAGCATTATTGAGCTCAGGTTTTGCTTGCGGGATTCCCATCAGCATCTGGCTGGCCACTGAGAACAGGATACAGGACGAGACAAACCTTTGGGCTGATCCAAAATGGAAATGGACTGCCTTCAAGTCGATTCCGACTTATGAGCGACCCTATGAATAGGGTTTTCATGGTAAGCAGTGTTCATAGGGGTTTTACCATTGCCTTCCTCTGAGGCTGAGAGGCAGTGACTGGCCCAAGGTCACCCAGTGAGCTTCATGGCTGTGTGGGGATTCGAACCCTGGTCTCCCAGGTCATAGTCCAACACTCCACCCACTACACCACACTGGCTCTCTTCTTTGGACAAGCAGCCAAGAAATTCAGACTCACCGGTCGACGACTAACTGCCGTTTTCCGCTGGTATTTATACCCTAAGTAAACATCCTACATAAGGCTCTATATAAAGCAATAGCACAGCTGTTGAAAAATGGAAATGGACTGCCTTCAAGTCGATCCCGACTTATGGCTACCCTACGAATAGGGTTTTCATGGTAAGTGGTATTCAGAGGGGGGTTACCATTGCCTTCCTCTGAGGCTAGTCCTCTGCAGCTGGCTAGGGCCTGCTCAGCTTGCCACAGCTGCACAAGCCAGCCCCTTCCTTGTCCGCAACTGCCACCTGGGGGGCAACTGGGCTCCTTGGGACTATGCTGTTTGCCATGGCTGCACAGGTGGCAGGGCACGTAACCCCTGAGCCACTCCCTGTGGGGGTGATCTTTAGCTGGCCCTTGACACCCAGGAGACACGAGCCAGGATTTGAACTCACAGACTCTGGACTCCCAGCCAGGCTCTCCTCCCTACTGTGCTATACCAGCTGTTTGGCCTGATCCAACTGGGCTATTTTTATATTCTTAAACAGCAAACTATATAGCTATATATTTCTTGCAGGATCAGAGGTCCCATGCCTCTGAATGCAAGTTCCTGAGGAACATGAGTGCAGACAGCACTTTTGTATTCATGTTCTGCTTGTGGGCTTCCCATAGACATCTGGCTAGTCACTGTGAGAACAGGATGAAGGACTAGATGAGCTTTTGGTCTGATCCAGCAGGGTCTTCTTATGTTCTTATAAATGACAGGTTTTTAATAGGGAGGGGGTTATATTAGGCTGGAGTCAGATCAGAGTTCGTGTATTGTTTCAAAAACCTGCAAAATCTGATCAGGGAGATGCAGCAGTCGATATACATATGAAGAGCCTAAAGGGCTAAGCTGTGAATCAAGAAATCCCTGGTTCAAATATCTACCATAAATCAATTGACTGAGTCTGTTAGTTACCCATTCTTTCTCAGCCTCAGCCTGCATTCAGGGGATAATATAACTGCCCTGCTTTTTAAGGTTGCTGGGAAGATCACTGAAATATACTGAGCACTTTGAACACTCTTATGCTATAAAGATACCCTGTGTTACCTAAATGGGGAACTTTCTGATTGGTCTTCTGCTGTCTCCTGTGGTGAGCCATTGGAGGCAGCAGATAGGAAAGGTTCCCTGGGCTAAGATGTTATCTGCAGACCCGCAGTAACTTCACCAACTCTACTCCAAGCAGCCCACTTCTCCCCCATGACCTGGTAAGGCAATAAAACTTTCAGAGATTGGTATTTGCCTGGGCAATGGTCAGCCTTGACCATCTTTGCATGACTCTTATGCATATGAAGGCTTTCTCGCCTGCCTGCCTGCCTGCTAGATCCCCCAAATACAGCCAAGTCTTGTGCCCAGAAACTTGTGTCTCCTCCTAGATCTCTACACTCCCTAAGACCATGACAGAATCTTGCTAACCCTTTGTCTGCTGTGGATTGACAACAGGATTGGCAAACTGCAGGTCGGGATCTTGGTATGCCAGATCAATACACGTGATGCCCTCAAACTCCTTTCCTAGAAGCACTATACGGTTAAGAAAAATAATCTAGACCTGAGGTGGGGAACCTTTTTAAGACCAAGGGCCAGATTCCCTTCTGGGCATCCTTCTGGAGGCCAGAAGCAAAAGTGGACAGAGCAATGAACATAAATTTTACTCTTGTCCAGTTGGCTAGTTTCTACTCACATACCCCATTCTATTCTCTTAAGCGAGCACAGGCATATTCCAGGCAAGCAAAACCCCATAAGGGTGTGAAGCAAGATAGGTGAGGGGTGTGGCTAGATGGGTGTGGCCTGGGTAGAGTCCCAAGGGCCATACAGAGAGGCCTGGAGGGCTGAATTTAATCCTCTGGCCTGAGGTTCCCCATCCCAGATCTAGAGCACGTCTGGACAACAACTTATAACCCATCAAACTGAATGCAGTCCATCAGCTGTTTATGGACTGTTTGATGGCTGGTCTGCTGCCTTGACTGCAAAAGGAAAGGATTGTCAAGCACTAGTAAGCTAGTATGAAACATCAGCAGTCCTGATCACAGGTTGCATCACAGATTCATGGACAATGGAATTTGCTCACCTCAGGCTTCCTGTAGCCTTTCTTTTCAAGGAATTGCTCAAAAGCGTAGGTTCCATGAAGTGGCCTTTTCTCCTCCTCCTGCAACAAGAGATTTTGTTAATTTCTCATGTGAAAGGAATACTTAAATACTATTTTTCACAGATTCAGGTTTACCTATATTAGCGTACCTAAGGGCCAGAGATGCTTCTGGGTAATTTTCTTACAAATAAGGTAAGTATTTCTAGTCCATTTTCCATTCACATTTATTACTTTGTGTGGTGATTTCTGAATTGCTGTTCATTCTGGAAGCTGGAGTGCTTCAGAAATGTTGAAACTATTTACATATACTTGTTCACTGCAACATCAACTACTTTGATTTCTGTGGTTGAAAGTCTGAGACACCATGAATCAAATTCCATAGAATGAACTTGCATATCACTTTGGCAGCACACCCAGCACAACACTTTTCAGCTAGAACTGTTCAGGCACTACCTTGGTTGGTTAAATTCCAATACACAGCCCCCCTCTGGCAATGGGAAAATCTCCCACACACGCACACACATACAATCAGGCCTGACTCCACCTTGAGGCATACCCTCACAGCTGCCAGGGCCCAAGTAGGGCCCATCCTCATGCAGGCCCAGGACCCCATTTTTAAAATAATAACATTGTAATGTACTAAGGGGGTGCTCTGGCATTGAGCTGCTTCTGGCTGCTATCTTCAATTTGCCTCCAAAGTCTGGAAGTGAAGTCATCTCAGAGCACTGGGGGACGGGGGAGAGGGAGAGGTGGTCACCACCAAAAAACTTGATATGTGTTTTAAATGATCGCTACTGTCTGTTTTATAATGACTTTAAAATGTTATAATGGTAGTCTTGTAAAAATGGTTTGGCATTTTATATTACATTTTCAAATGAATTGACTGTTAATTGCCGTGAGGTATTGCTATGTAATTTTGCTGTTGTGTTGCTTTCCTAGTGTTGTAAGAAACCTTTAAGCATAAAATAATAATAGTTGTTATTGTTGTTATTTTTATTAGTGGCTGCTGCCCTGTTCCCCTTCCCTAAATGTTCTGGAGTGACACAATGTTGGGGGTGCAGGGTAAATCAAAGATGGCTCATGGGCAGGAATTAAGTGTTCTTTTAAAGTTTAAAAAAGGAGCATGGAGCAGGCATCAGAGGTGGTAGATAGGCCCACCTCTGACTCAGGAGGCCCACAGACTGCAATGGGCTCCCTCATGCAGGGAGCTGGGCTTGCCCCATCATTCCTTGCGCACTGCATCTCTCATGCCTTTTGCTTTGTACCCTTCCCCCTTCTTGCCCATTTCTTTCCTGGTCCATATCTTGTGTGCTCAGGAGAGTGGAAATACATTGTCCCTCCTCCATTCCAGACGAAAGAACATGTGAGACAGGCAAACGTCTAATATATGTACACAGGGGTACAGGGCTGCTGCACAAGTAGATGTCACCATGGAGAAGTGCTCAGCTTGCGTATCACACATCCTGGATCGGGATTGAGGAGAGGATGGAGGTGGCTACTGTCACCAACATAAGCCAGACTTACTTATCCCTCCTTTTCTTTCAGAATAAACTTCCCCTCTTAGACCTTGGGATAGAAAAATATGTATTCAGTACCACTAGAAAATGGAAAAATTCCACAAAAGTATGGCAAAACATAGCCATCACTCCCTAGAAAGGTGTTCAACCAGGAATCTCAGGGCCACTTCCAACTTTGTGCTCAGCCGCACATAGATACTTGGGGACCAAAGACATGGTGCCTCATGTCAGCTGTGAATGGCACAGATGAATTTAAATTACCATCTTTCATGGCAAAATACATGGAAGCAGGAGCTCAGCCATTTCCCAAAGGGCAACACTATGTATTTGCACACAGAAAAGTAGTTCTTTAAATGCATGTGCCTATTCATAACAGAAGTAAAGTGTGCGCATTTTGTGTCTATATACTCAAGTACAAAAACAATGGCAGAAGCAGCTTGGCCTTAACAGAAAGGCTAACAATTACAGACATGAAAGACAGGCCACCTGTTTACCTCAAGGCTGCCCTGTGGCTTTTCACTCTTAACAAGAATTGCACAGCATAAAATGCTCTGGGCATTTTCATTACCTTTTGGGTCGTCTTCTTCCTTAAATTCAAATAGCTTCGCATACATTCAGGGGTTTCTTCCTGGTCACTGACTTTTTTCTTTTTCCATTTCTTGGGGTGGAGATACCAGGCTCCATATTTAATCTTTTCCCATTTTGGCTCAGAAGGTGTCCGCTGAGGGGGGGGGGAAGTTATTAAGTATGTTTTGACATGTCTCTGTAAAGATACATTTTGTATTTTATAATGTCTCACCATGATGGCATAATAATATTTAACTTTTACGTTGTCTTTTGTTTTTGTTCAAAGGGCTTTACATATGTCAATTATCCTTACAACACATGAGGCCAGTATTATTATTATGGGGAAATTAAAGGGTGGCAGGCTGACCTAAGGCCAGCCAGGGAGTTCATGGCTGAGGTAAAATCTGAACCAGGGACTTCACAGCTCATCTGCCTCTACCTGGCCATACATTAAGATCATCATTAGATGCCCTTCCCCAGTTGCCCCCCGCCTTCTAAATACACTAAAAAACCCAACATAGATAATAAAAATATATACCAAATAGTCTAAAATAAGGATTCTACATAGAGTCTGCATAGTCAGGTATGGGGAACCTGTGGCCTTCAGATGTTGCTGATCTTCATCATCCTTGGCCATATTCTATAGTAGAACTGCTCGCTTAGGGAATGCTCACCCCACGGAAGTTTATCTGGCACCGACTCTGATGGTGGTCTGGTTCTTAGGAAATACCCTTTAAAAATATATATATTTCCAGACTTTTTAAAATGTTTGCTGAATCTAGTTTTAGATCTGCTGCTTGGGTTTTGAATATGCTGTCTTTTTACTTAAACTGTTTTAATTCATTTTTATTCTTTCAATTTTGCTGACTGAAAATACTCATAAAAGGGCAGGATTTACATTTTAAAATATATAACAAATAACCAATGGTGTTGATTTTATGCAGTGTTAGGAAAACATGAATATATAGTACAATGTTTTTGTCCACCTTTTCCTCTCCAAATACTTTGCTGAGATGGTGGGAAAGGCACTGCTGGTAGGAAGCTGAGGGGGGCATAATGTTTTGGGAGACCCTGAGACTTTTCACCTGGGAGACAGCACTCTCCAAATGTTCCTTTGCAGGGAAATATCACAGTGTTAGAGAGCCATCTGCACTGTTGTAATATCAGTAAACATTAATACACAAATCCCTGTCCTCACCTCAGGTCCATGCATTGGTAACCTCAAGACTTGATTACAGTAACGTGCTTTATGTGGGGCTGCCCTTGTATCTGGTTCGGAAGCTGCAATTAGTGTCGAATGTAGCGGCCAGGCTGCTCACAGGAGCAGATTATTGGCAACATGTTACTTCACTGCTGAGACAGTGGCACTGGGTTGCCAATTTGCTACCAGACCAGGTCCAAGGTACTTTTGTTAATTCACAAAGCTCTAAACAACTTGGGCCTAAAGCACCTTAAGGATTGCCTGATTCCTTATGCTCCTCCATGATCACTGAGATCCTCTGATGGGGCACTTCTGGTGTTTCCTCACACCCCTGAGGTTCAGCTGGACTCCACCAGTGACCCACCCTTTAGTGCGGTGGTCCCTGCCTTATGGAACTCCCTGCCACTAGAAATTTGGTAGGAACCCTCCCTGCCTTCTTTCAGACGTCTTCTGAAAATGGTATTGTTTTAGACAGGCTTCACAAGATGAATTTCTTGTTTAACCATTCAACATCTACTAATGTTTTATTGATATTTTTAATTATGTGTTTAATTTATGGATACTTTTGCTGATTTTACTTGTATGTTATATACTGCTTTGATATATTTTATGTGAGTGTGCATTATAAATATTTAAATAAACAAACAAGCATTTGTATGCCTAACAAAGCAACCAAGAGGCAAAAACTACTGTACCCAACAGGCCTGGAGGCTAAGGATCAAGTAAGAACACAGATGGGTAGAGAACAACAATAAACACTCATGCCCCTTCTCTCACTCATCTACACTCCATCTTAACAGCCACATGTCCATATTCCTCACAACTTGGTGGCTATTTCCCTAGTACCAAATAAATAGAGAAGCCATAAGCTACCAGATCACTATGAATGCAGTACTACAGAGTTTCCAGCAAGTGGCAATCTAAGAACATTGTTCTTCTGAGTAAATAAATAAATAAATGCTGAACAGAATCGGAGCCTGAACTCAGGAGGCCCAAGGGCTTCTCCAGAGATAATTTTTTATTGTGCACTCATGATGCTTTCCCCTCAGGATGGTATTGGGGTGGCTATAAGCAATTCAGTTTTCAATACTGTTTGCACTTGCAAATGTTTGTGGGGGCAGTCATATTGCTTTGTTTCCAATCAATGCATGTCCTGTAGCTGCCTGCTGAAATCCTATAATTTTTTTATACCACAAACATAACAGTTTATTTTGAGTCCTGCTTTTATTGTGCTATAGTGCAAGAGTGCCCCTCCAGATGGCAATAATGCAGTAGCATGGAGGAAACATTACAGAACAACTAAAGTGGAATGATGATAGCATTAAGTCCACCATTAATGCCTATTATTGCATCAATAAAATATTGTAGAATACCCCCCCCCAAAAAAGCAACCAATCTGGACGGGCCCCTAGTTATGCATAACATGTGTGACATGTAGCTGTGTGTTTCTTTCCCTGTATTTTTTTTAGCAAAAAGTAGCCTCAGGAGGAGATGGCAAGTCTGAGTTGAAGAATGGTTGGGTAAGGGGTAGGATTGCCAGGTCTCCGTTTTTTGTCCAGAGACTCCAGTTTTGAGGGGTCCTCTCTGGGTAAGTCACCTTAATCTCCAGACTCTTAGCTTTCATTAAAAAAAAATTAAGTTTCTAGGTGGTCTGGTTCAAAAGTTGTAAACCAAAATGTCAGCTGCCCCTCTGCAATTTCTGTTAGTACTGGCTGCTCTAATCCCCACCCTTGCAGGTTTTTAGCCAATAAGTGAAGTCAGGGTTGAGATTGACCAGATTTGTTCACCCCCAGGCAATACCTAAACCACATTTCAAGTTCTGAGAACAGTTTCCTTTTCCTGCTTGTCTCACATCAGGAATTCAGTAAATATATAGCTTTCAACAGCATAAAGAGTTCTTTCTCTGTACAGGATTGGGACTTGCTTAAGAACATAAGAACATAAGAAGAGCCTGCTGGATCAGGCCAGTGGCCCATCTAGTCCAGCATCCTGTTCTCACAGTGGCCAACCAGGTGCCTGGGGGAAGCCCGCAAGCAGGACCCGAGTGCAAGAACACTCTCCCCTCCTGAGGCTTCCAGCAACTGGTTTTCAGAAGCATGCTGCCTCTGACTAGGGTGGCAGAGCACAGCCATCACAGCTAGTAGCCATTGATAGCCCTGTCCTCCATGAATTTGTCTAATCTTCTTTTAAAGCCACCCAAGCTGGTGGCCATTTCTGCATCTTGTGGGAGCAAATTCCATAGTTTAACTATGCGCTGAGTAAAGAAGTACTTCCTTTTGTCTGTCCTGAATCTTCCAGCATTCAGCTTCTTTGAATGTCCACGAGTTCTGAGTAAACATGCATAGGATGGCACTACAACACAAGATCACAGCAGGATCTTGGAAGGCATACACAGTAAACAATTTTAGTTATAATTATAATAAAAGTGTACGTGCAGGTTTTTTAATTACTTGCAAAAATGGCATATACATTTTATCTTTCAAATAATTTTTGAACAGAAATTTTAAAAAGTGTACATTCTGCAGTGTTATACTTTTCTAATTAAGGAGTCCAACAAGTTTAAATTTTACTGGGCTGTTGAAGAGGGCAGTTTGTCTTATTCATTACCTGTTTTGAAAAACTTCCCAGTATGAAGTTTTTCTGAGAGCAAAGCTGCAATGCTAATTCCACATATCTGAGACTTAACCCCATAGAATTCGGCAGGACTTTTGAGTAGACATGGTTAAGATTGTGCTGAAAATTGATGGGACTTTAGAGTGAACATAAAAAATGTTTGTGTTATAAATCTTTCTCTCCCTCTCTGATCCTTTTTTTTAGCAGTTATGTAGGGCTTACTTAGGTTTCACTGCTTTTATTTGGGAGGAAACTAATACTTAAAAAAAATGTTCTGCAACAGCCAACTAGTTTTGATAATAAACTATTATATGGTGTACAGTAGGGCCCCACTTACCGGCGTTCTGTTTTGTGGCGTTCCGCTGATACGGTGGTTTTCAGTTTGGGGAAATTCCCCATTTTAAAGCCAATTTTGCGATCTTACGGCATTTTGCGACATTTTTGTGTCATTTTCGCTCCGCTTTACGGCGATATCGGCTTTACAGCGGGGGCCTGGTCCCTAACCCGCCGTATAAGCGGGGCCCTACTGTATATGTATTTTTACATCTCTAGTGTGTGTGTATATGGAATATTTCCAACAACCCTGTGTGGTAGGATTGGAAACCAAGGCAGCTCACAAGAAATAAAGCCATTTAAAATCCAATAATCATAAAACTAGTATAAAACAGTTGCAAAACAGTGGCATGATTCTGAATTTTGGATTGCATGAGTGAAGTTCCTTATCACTGAATTGCAGTCCTGTGCATACTTTTCTCTCTGAGTAAGCCCCATTGAATACATTGGGACTTGCTTCTGAGTAAACATGCATAGGATTGCACTATAAATATCTTCACAGGTTGTGTAAATAATAAACCTGTTTGACATTCATGCTTATATAAATATTTCTTCATACTATGCCTTGAGATGTGTTGGATTTCACACAATGGTTGTAAATTATTATTTACAAATTATTTCCTCTACATTTTAAGTTTACCCTTCTTCCTTGGGGTGATCATGGTCCGCCTCTGTCGTTTTCACCCTAAGGGGCAGATTAGGCAAAGAGATAGTGTGTAGCCCATGGTCACCCAGTAAACCTTGTCGCTTATTTTCATATTAAAATTTAATTAAAATGATTTATATGCAGGCAAAGTTTATGAAGTAACACAGATCTACATAATACATTTAAAGCACATCCAACTCTGATTTAAAACACATAACTTCCCCAAAAGAATCCTGGGAAGTGTAGTTCTCACCACCCTTAACAAAATACAGTTCCCATGCAGGGCCGGTTCCAGGAATGCTGGGGCCCTTGGGCATCAGCTTGCCCTGGGCCCCGGTGTGTGTGCGCGTGCACACTCGCATTCACGCTCGCATTCACGCAACCGCACAGCCCACCCCCACCTACCCGTCTCCTGTCTTTTACTATTGCCATTAACCAAGATGGCAGCCACGGTTTCCCTAAGGGGATGAAGCCTCCACCGCCATCTTTGTTGATGGCACACATGCCGATACGTGCGGACATCTCTGCCATCAACTAAGATGGCGGCAGGGGCTTCAGTACCTTAGGGAAACCGTGGCTGCCATCTCTGTTAAGGGCAACGGTAAAAGACAGCAGACAGGTAAATAAGGAGACGTGGGGTGACGTGGGGAGGCCACGGATCACAGAAGGGGAGCAGAGGGGCGGCTGAGGGCCTCCCTGTAGCTCCAGGGGCCCCCTGTAGCTCCAGGGGCCATCGGGCCAGTGCCCAACCTGGCTGCCCTTTAGAACCAGCCCTGTTCCCATGATTCTGTGGTGGGATTCATGTGCTTCAAATGTATGCTGAATGTGCTTTAAATGCATGGTGTGGATCTACCCTAGTATGATGTGCATTCATTAGTGAATTGAAAAGAACAATTTTAAAAATACTTTTAAAAACAGGAATGGCTGTAGCTCAGTGGTAGGTCACATGCTTTGCATGCAAAGCACCAAAATCCAATTTCTGGAAGAGACTATTGCCTGGAATTCTAGACAGCCAATGCTAGTCCATGTCATTAGTACTGAGCTAGATGGTACCAAATGGCCTGACTTGGTATAAGGCAGATTCCTTTGTGCCTAAAAGAGGAAAGAGACCCAAGAGCCACAGTGACTCCAAAATTTATTTATGTATATTATTTACAACATTGATATACTGCTTTATTGTAAAAAAACCTCAAAGCAGTTTATTGAAGGAATTAAAACAATAAAATGATTGGCAAAAACAGTTAAAGAGAGGTATTTAAAAACATTAAAATAATAAAACCAACAACGAGTTAAAAACAGATAAAAAATAATAGCTTTGACATGCCTGGGTAGGCTTGCCTAAATAAAAATGGTTTTAGCAGGTGCCAAAATGAGTACAATGAAGGCGCCTGCCTAATGTAAATAGGCAGCGAGTTCCAAAGCATAGGTACTGCCACACTAAAAGATCAATTTCTTATAACAGCAGAACAAGTACTATGTAGAACCTGTAACATGGAAAACACACCTTGAACTTGGCCTAGTACAAATCAGCAGCCAGTGCAGATTTCAAACAGCGGTATTATATGCTGATAGGGTCTCACTCGTGTCAGCAATTGTGCCACAGCATTCTGTACTAACTGTAGTCCCCAGGGCAGGTTGTGCTGCATGGAAATTTCTGTGACCTTGGCTGATTGGCTGCCAGGATTTTTTTAGTTTTGGTTAGCAACCTGATTGTTTGTGGGATGCTGAGTTTTCTGTCTTACTTGTGGTTGATATGGTATTGCATTTAGGAAATCGTCACTGTCTTTTGTTTTTCTTTTTCTATTTGCATTGCAACAACAGTGATTCCATGTGGTCAGTGCAACCTCTTAAACCCACTTATGATGCACCTTGTTATTTGCATGATGGTTTGTTTCTTGCCCAGTAGTGGTAAAAGATATTTCACATACTGGGAAGTGCGGCTTCAATTGCTGTTGTTCCCAAGTTGCTGCCTGTGACGGTAGACCAAACCATGTGTGTTTTCTCTCTGTCAATTATTACTCACTGGAATTGGATTGTCTGTCAAAGTGAATTTATAGCAGCCCACAGAATAGGCAGGAAAGAGTAGAGAATCTTCTTGACTCTTACTCATTTCTCAAACCTCTCTCTGCAGTGAAGGGTCAAGTCTGTAAACAAGTTTGGAGCAGCCATGTTAAAAGTCAGGAAGGGCCTTCCAGGCAGGGGGTTGCCAACCCTACTTTGTTATGGATATAGTTGCAGAGGATCCCTAGTCAAGCCTTACCACCACACAATCCTAACAATATCTACTCAGAAGTAAGTCCCTTAAGTAAGTGTGTTTAGAATTGCAGCCTTCAGAGGCATCCATCCTTACTCCTGAGTGCTCCCATCTAACATATTCACAACACTGGGCTTTCTTCCTACAATGGCCTTCTGGTGACTGGACTGGCCTGAGGGCCCTTAAACCCTTCGTGCCAGAAGCAAGTAGGCTAGATTAAATGTTCCCTACCCAGGCTCTCTAAGCAGGTGAGAAGGAATGATCCCATCACTTCAGCTGGATCTGGAAACACCCTCATTTAGCTAAGACTTCTATCGTAATTTCCAATCAGATTTTTTTTGTTTGAGTGGTATGCTCTAAGCAACTGTAGTTGATGCTTAATGTATCATGCTTAATGACATCACTAGGGCCTGCCCCTATGACATCTCTAGGGTCTGCCTCATGACATCACTAGGGCCCGCCCCTGAAATCTCAAGGTTTGGGATGCTTCTGATCTGGAAACCCTAGTGAGAGGTGGGGAGGCTTGCTTAGCTTTTACTCCTTGAGCCATTTTTTCATTCAAGACCTCCTTCCTCCTCACCAGCAGCAGCTGCTTTCCCGCTGATAGGGGGAAAGCAGCAGGGAGAGGAGGGGAAAGCAATTTAGAGTGGAATAATGACAGGAAGGGAAATAATTAAGCAGCCAGTCCTCTTCCTCACCCAACCACTGCTGTTCCTTTGCTCAAACTTGCAACCTGTTGACACTGCTTTTGGGTCTTAAAACTGCAAATAAGATTTTCTTTCCTTCCATCGCAACATACCTTCACAGAGCTCTTCTTAGTTCTCAGGACTGGAATACTCCCCAGGCACTCCTTCAGCTCTGCTGGTACATTGTACAGCTGCACAATTTTCATGGGGGCTGACGACTTGGCTTTGCTTTCATATCTTGTGTCGAACAATTTCATGATAGTGGCTTCATCGATGTTGTATTTTTCACCTCCCTAGAATCAGAAGCCCAGAAGGCAGCACTTTCAAAGAAGGCAGCAGTTTCAGTCACTGCACAAACACTCTCTAGGGAAGATACTTCTAAGAAGATGATAGTGGTGAATTGCAGGTTTCAGCCAATGGGAAAGGGTCGGGAGGGGGACTGATTGGTCTCATCAGCTCAAAACAGTACACGTTTTAGGCCACAAAACTTGGCCTCTCCCTTTACTCACCTTTAAGTCCTGCTGATGAGGTGTGGGCATAAGACTGCTGTCTCTGCATTCACACATACACTGAAACCGCAGCAGGTTACTTCAGCAGTGGGGAACTTCACTTCTGTATTATCTGCACTGCCAACTCAGGGTATGTTCACATCTATACCTCTCAAATAGGCGCAGTAAGTTCACTTAGACATGCAGTGAAGTATTTTATCTCAGTTTATGTGGATATTATTTATTTTATTTATATCCCGTGCTTCCTCACAGAAGGAGCCCAGAGTGGCAAACAGAATACTAAAAACACTCTAAAACACCTTAAAAACAAAAGACTTTAAACATATTAAAACAAAACATCTTAAAAACAGCTTTTTAAAAAACAGCTTTAAAAACACCTTTAAAAGCAGTTCCAACACGGACACAGACTGGGATAAGGTCTTGACTTAAAAGGCTTGTTGAAAGAGGAAGGTCTTTAGTAGGTGCTGAAAAGATAACAGAGATGGTGCCTGTCAAATATTTAAGGAGAGGGAATTCCAAAGGGTTGGTGCCACAACATTAAAGGTCCACTTCCTATGTTGTGAGGAACGGACCTCCTGATCAGATGATATCTGGAGGAGGCCCTCACCTGCAAAGTGCAGTGATCAACTGGGTATATAAGGAATAAGATGATCTTTCAGGTATTCTGGTCCCAAGCAGTATAGGGCTTTGTACACCAAAACCAGAACTTTGAACTTCAAGTAGTCTACTCCCGTTTGCACTAGCAGTGCATAAGAGAAATATTTTGTTGCTAGAGTGAACTACTGCTGCTTGTGAGTTTAAGTGTGAGTGCACTTTTAAAGTATCTTACCCTCCTCTCTGCATGCTTCTCACATCTTCTTTGGACATGTGCTTTTCTATGTTAATTCAGTAATGGGCAAAAAACCCTTGCAGTCTAAAAACATACCTATAGCCAACAGATATTTCTATCCAACTTTAAAAAGCAGGGAAATTGGGCACCTATAGTGAATGCGCCAGGGGAGCAGGAGACCTGACCTCCTCTCTGAGATATTGGACTGCCCTACAAATTTGTAAAAATGAAAACACAATTTGGGTTAATCTTTCACAATCCAATCCACTTCCTGTGTACTTGGAAGAATTTGGTAATGTGCATCTGAGCATATGGTGAGTGGTGGCAACACCTGCAATCAAGACCGCATCTCCAACAATGGAGAATTACATTTTTTGTATGCTTCCTGGTGTTCTTACTTTGCTTTTTTCCTGTGTTACTACTGTTTCTACAGATAATCTGTAGGGAGGGGGAGGGGAGGGGAGGGGCAGGAGACAGGGGAGGAGGTTGGGAAGGTGGGCACTGGGCAGAGGAAAAGCCCCTTTCCTTTCTAACAGAAAACATTGTTAACAGAATCATTATTTTGGGGGGGTTTCCCCACTTTTTTATTCTACAACAAGCACATGTAGTCTCCCACCCAAACTTAAACCAAAGCTGTCACTGGACACATCCACACCAAACATTTATTCCACTTTAAACAGTCATAGCTTCCCCCAAAGAATCCTAGGAAGTGTAGTTTGATAAGGTCACCCCCCTGATCAACCTATAATCTCTGATCACAAATAGTGAGCAGGTGCCCTGCAGAAAGGCACATCAAGATCAAATAGCTCTCAATGGCTCAAGCAAGCAAGCAAGCAAGCCAAGCCACATGCTGTATGGAAGGCACTCCTCCTTCCCTATTCCATCCCAGGTCACTGGTTATGAACACTCTATACCAGGGGCAGCCAACATGGTGCCCTCCATATGTTGTTGAACAACAACTCCCCAAAGCCTCAACCAGAATGGCCATTGGTCAAGGATGTTTAGTCCAGCAACATCTGGAGAGTACTACATTGGTTACCCTGCTCTATACTGTCAGTAGAGCTGAATGGCAAAGCTTTGTCCTGGGCTGTTCTACTCCAGATTGCAGAAGAAGGGTTTTTTGTTTAATGCTTCTCACTCATGGAAAGTTCCTATTCATAGAAAAGTAGTAAATCAGCAGGTGGCTAGGCCAGACCCTACCCCCTGATATGCTAGTTTTCTACATACCAGGAAGGTTTTCCCTGTGGGGAGCCATTCATAATCACACTTCTCCCACCGGCAGCCTGAAGTGATATACTCCAAAAAAAGCTTTACTACTTGATTGTACTAGGTGCACAAACAAAAATAAATCCCCTTTATCCCAAAGAGGATGACTAAGGAAACCTGAAGTCACCTCAAGGATTTAATTGGATGAAACAACATATTGCCTACCTTCCTGTGTCTAACCCATAATGCTCCACCCAAGATCACATGCAGAGATAAAAAGACCTCAAGGGCCACAAACAAACAAGGCATCAGAACAGAAATAAGATAATCCTCCAGAGACCTCAGCAGGCTTTTTGTTCCCATAACTCTGCCAGGGAAAATGTTCCAAAATTTTATATCTCTACTTTTCCAGGAGAAAGCATTATATCCTCTTAATTTATCTGCCAGCATTTGCTGAGAGAGCAAAGCATTTGCTCCGTCTTCTCCCCTGTTACTATTTTTTGGACCTTCACAAGATTGACCAAGTCATGTTGTGTGTGAATCACACTGCAGACACTTTCACTGATGCTGAATCAACAAGCCTCTCAGTTCCTCTTTCTTTTTACTTTGTATTCACTTGCAAGACAGAGGTTAAGAAATGTCAAAGTTCCCATGGCTATGTGTTTTTCTGACTTCTGGAGTGCACAATTCCACTCCTATTTATTAATATCAGTAAAAGGGAGCTAAGGGTGCTTTCAGACACAGGTTTAAAATCGCAAACCAAATAGTTCCAGTATCACAAAAGGGTCATGAGCAACAGGTGTTTTTTTTAAGTTATTAGATTTTATGCGGAAAGAGTAAAACTGGATTAAATGGGGGGGAGACACAGATTGACATTTTGATGTCAACCAAGTTATTTGGATGCTGTGAAAAACGTGCATGCATAAGTTGCACCCATCCTGTATACAATATTATTCTGGAAGCATCCTAAAAGGAAATGACAAAGATATCGGATATGTTTAGTGAGTCAGTGATGCCCTAACTAGTGTGGTAGTTTTCAAATACTGCATAGATTCTGGGCAGAGGACTTAGATTTATGGAAGATGGAGACAGAAATAGCTATTGGTAGAATGCTTAGAACGTTCACGTAGCTACTTTCTAGACAGATATTACTGTTTGGTAGAAGTAGTCTGAACCAGGGCTGTGGAGTTGGAGTCATGGAGTCAGAGTCGGAAGCAATTTTGGGTGGAGTTGGAGTTGGAGTCAGAGTCAGTAGAAATGTACCGACTCCGACTTCAAAATAAATTTTGATTGACAGATTTTTTAAAATATAAATTCAAAATGTCAAAGAAGCTTCCCATGAAGTCAGCTGTAGTTGAGCATTTCACCATAACTCAAGATGGAAAACATTTTGTGTGTCAGTGTATGACACAGGACCCAGATGAAGACAAATGCTGTGATGCCAAGATCAGCGCATATTCAGACAGCGATAAAAATGCTCCTATGAGAGCTTCCAATTTAAAAAGACATTTACGGCCCTTTCCAGGGCTGTGGAGTTGGAAGCGATTTTGGGTGGAGTCGGAGTCGGACAGTAGAAAAATAGAGGAGTCGGAGTTGAAGGTTTGGCGTACCGACTCCACAGCCCTGGTCTGAACACACATTTTCAGCCTGAAAATATGCAAATGTGAATCAAACCACCTCCACCACACTTCAGAATGCCTCTTTGCTTTACTGTTGATTAGAAAACTGATTAAAAAAAAAAAGTTTAAGGGAAGTCCAGAAAAGAGTCAAGAAAGAATCTCATGATGCTGCCAGCTGTTGTGACAAGAATGGACTGCCCTGGAAGGAGACAGACTGTTCTTTGCTAGACTTTTTTAAGCAGAGGTTGGGCAGCCACCTATCAGGGATGCTGTAGAAATGGGTTTCCTGCATCACGGGGGGGGGGAGGGCTGATTACCTTTGAGGCTCCTTCCAACTCTATAGTTCTAAGATTTGAAAGGGGACAGCAGAAACCACATGGTGGTAAGTCTGTCTTCATAGTTGGCATAAATCCATGACATCCAAAAGCAACCATTTCATCTTTATGTAGATATCAAAATGAGGTATTTTGCCCTGAAGTCTGTCATTGCACCTCTCTTGGCTTACCATTGAGCTGACCCATTCACAGAACTCCTTTGTTACACGCTTTACATTCTCATCCAAGGGAGGAATATAGGCAATTTTGGCTGCACTTTCTCTCTCAGCCACCTCTTTTTTACTAAACCATGTGTAAGGATTCTTGCTTTTAGTCACCCAGGGCCTAAAAATAAATGAGAAATACATAATCGACAACAACCTCAAATATCTGTGACACTTCCTAATGCCTATTCCACAGTCAGAGACAATATGCTTCTGAATACCAGTTTCTGGAAACTGCAAGAGGGGAGAGTTCTCTTGTGCTCAGATCCTGCTTGTGGACTTCCCATTTGGGCATCTGGTTGGCCACAATGAGAACAGGATGTTCAATAAAGCTTGTAGTGCAGTCCTATATATAAAAAAGAGGGCTGAGTGTTGGTAACTGGTCCAAGGCAGGAAGTAAGCAAAAACAATGAGTTAAGTGCACAAGCTCAGAGTATGTTTTGTAGCCCATGAAATCTTATACCATATCTTATACCATTATATTATACCATAATAAATGTGTTAGTCTTGAAGATAGCACAAGACTTATTTTGTGGTACCTTATTTCATGTGTTCCTTTCTAGTAAAAGGGGTCCCTATTTTGGAAACTGCACCAGGGCTCCTTTTTTAGGGTGAGTTTTTTCATGATTGCAAACCTGCACCCCCACCCTAGTTCAAAATCACGGAAAAGCAGGCTGGAAATAGATTTTTTAATCTTCATTATTCCCCATTTATCAGTATTATATTTATATCCACCTTTTTTCCAAGCAGCTCAAGGTAGCATTCATAGGTCTCCTTTTCTCCATGTTATCCTCACAACAACCCTATGAGGTAGGTTAGGCTGAGAGACAGTGGGCCTGTTTACATGCCCCAAAATGTGCATGTTTTTGCAGATCCTTTTAATTTGGACCGTTTACTTGACGTTTTACCCAACGCACGTGCATACTACTGCTTTTGCCTTTAACTCTGGATTACATGGATGCGATAAAAACAAGCATTTGCTTTTAAAATCCGCACCTGCTTCTACCGTGTATTACATTTTAAGCGCCTTTTCTGGTTGCGCGGTTTCTTCGCCATTAGATCCTCCCTTTTCTCCACCCCTTTCACTGTCTCGGGGTGACATTTTGTTTCCTGCGGTTGACAAAGCAACTTCCGGTTGCTCTCGCCTTCCTTTCTCCCTTTTACTCCCGCTTCCCCCCCAATACATTTCCTCCCCTGCTCCTTTAAACAAAATAACATTCCCCACCCCTTAATTGAGGGTAGCAGGGCTGGACCTCGTAAAATTCCTTCCTTGGAGCTGTGGTTTTGGCGCTGTTGTTTACATCTAGCGTGTGTGTGTGTGTGAGAGAGAGAGAGAGTGTGAGAAAGTGTGTGTGTGGAGGACCTCTTCTGCCTCGTAGCATCCCTCCGCTCCCCACCCCCACAAAGCTGGATATCTCCCACCCTCAGGCTGATGCATGCCCCCTATTTGCAGCCACAGTGAGAGGAGGCTGGCGAAGGCGCCTCTGGGGTAAGGGGAAAGGGGAGCTTCCTTGGCAACTCATCCCAGCATCTGCTCCACTCACGGAGAGCGATAGTATTAAACGGTCAAAGCTTCCTTTAGTAGCTGCTTTTAATGTCTCTCTAAAGATAATTGTTTGGGGTTTTTTTATGTTTCCCAGAATGCATGCTGAGGCTTGTCCCAGGGTGCCAAAGGCACACCAATCTTGCACAGGGACAGCCTAACAACCACAGGTGGGAGCGATTCCCTTTCTTTCAAGCGCCTATTCCTTCATTTAGGGAAACACCTCCCCTTCCCCGCCTCCACAGTTAACATGCTAATGTGCGGGCGTGGCAACAAGGAAACGCTGATAGCAATAAACGCACACGCGTGTGAATGCTACAAAGAAAAACAGCCAATTTATTCGTAGCAAGGGCGGAAGTATGTGAACTGTCAAAATCAATTGTGATGGAAAAAGCAGCATTTATAATGTGGATCTGGGGTCCCGTGTAAACAGGCCCAGTGACTGGTCCTAGATTAGTGAGTTTCATAGCTGAGTGGTGATTTTAACCCTGGTTTCCCAGATCCTAGTCCACTTCTCTGCATTTCATTACACATTCTGGAAAGATGTAGAAATGGGTAAGCTGATGGAGAGGGGGGAATGTTTCCCCATAAATCTGGAAATGTATGGGGTCCCATGTTAACAGTATTGTATGGAACTTTTCAGACTAACCAACTCAGGCTGTAATGTATACTTATTGTAGCATGAATTCACACTAGAAATTGTGACAGCAGGAACCCCTTCTCAACCATTAAAGGAAACTTAGCTGCTAAATATTAATTAAACTACAATGTCCACTATTTATTGCAAAGAAGGAGGATAGGGAGAGAACCAGAGCAGGTGGAGGCCACACAACCTTTTTTTGCAGCAGAGAAGCAGCTATGACAAGAGGGACCCCTGCTGAACCAAAGTAAGACATTTTTGGTGCTAACTATTTGTAAAACAGCAATGCTGAAATGTTTACAGTATCTTGGAAGGGGAGAAAACCAGAATAATTTGGCTACACCCCTGTGACCTCTCATTGACCACGCCCCCATGAGCTCTCACTGGCTACGCTTCCAGGTAGTAGGCATCAGGCACCACCACCCAGACCTAAAAGGAGATCAGTTTAAGGAAGCATCCTTTTGGATTACACATTCACCTATTCCAATACTCACAGGGTTGTTGAGCTGTAGCCTTTCTCTGGTTTAATTTCATACTGATGCAGCTGATACTGAATCGTAGGGGGAATCACTTCAGTTTTACTATATTCAGGTGAGTCTCTAGCCAGATGCATTTCAGGGTCCAGGAGCCTCACGACATCGTGAAAAAGCTGTGGATAAAGCAAACGGAAGGTGAAACATTGCTGCAGAACCCTCAACTTTGCCTTTCAATCACATATACATATCACAGATATATTTAGTCTCAAAACTTCAGGATTCAGACTTGTGATTTTGCACAGTTGGGATTGATTCTTCTTGGTCCTTGCACAGCATAACAGCCAAGATCTCCCTTCCCAGACCCTTTATTTATTTATCTAAAGTATTTCTATACCACTTATCAGTAGAGCTTCCATGGTGCCTTACA